>NW_024582061.1:17915391-18343821 GCF_017639235.1 Corvus kubaryi | reverse complement strand
CACCGCACCGCACCGCACGGCCCGGCACGGCCCGGCACGGCACGGCACCGCACCGCACGGCACGGCCCGGCACGGCACCGCACGGCACGGCCCGTCGGTATAGGAGCTGCGAAAACTGGGGCTGGACGCCACTACCCAAATCACAGCGCGGAGCTCATCCCCCGACAGCGTGCTGGGACTGCGGAGATGCTCGGGAAGGGGAGAGGGACTGAGGGGCCACTCAGAAAGAAGTGAGCCCACGTTTTCTCCTCCTGAGCCTCGGAGTAAGCATTCAGCCATTTCATACTCACAGCTTTCTGAGTCCGTCAATATCCACAATTCCCTCCATCACACCCTCCTGATCAGATTCCATCACTTTGGAAAGGAGGTGCTACTTGCTCAGAGTACAATTCCTTCTTGCCTTGAGCTCTCCCAAACCTGACTCACCTCAGCTCACTCCAACCTGTGTTTTACAGCAAGGGCTGGAACAGGAGGAATGTCAAATCATTGCTCTGTATACCGGGCAAGAAGGCAGCTCTGTGTGGTTTTATTTTAAGAGGGATTTTACCCCCTGCCTTATACTTTCAGAACAGGATGAAGTAATCTGGGCATAAAATGAAGAAACAGTACTCTGGTCCATTTTTGTTTGGACATGTTGCTGACATGCAGCTGTCTCAGTAGCACAGAATGTGTATGTCTGCACCAGGCAACAGGAGGCACAGAAACCATGCACTGGCCCTAAGGCATCTGTTCATCAGCACTGTGTGGAAACTCCAGCTCGTGTCCAGTAGAGTTGCCAAATCAGGAGAGCTAACTAGTTCAAATCCCAGCCTGCACCATCCTGGTGACCCTTATTCTGGTATTAGATCTAGCTGGGAACTCTGCAGGTCTGAGGAGAAGATGGGTTCCTGACCTAATGGACCAGGCCTCTGGATTAAGCCCCTGCTCTGGAAAGCTACTGGTATCACTGAAGCGTGTTGTGAGAGTCCTTGGCTGAAACAATCAATAGGGATTTCAAAATGCTTGAAAGACCTGATCCCCATTAGAGCTTGCATTGGCCATAGTTAGTTACTTCTTGTGCTCCAGGAGGAATGAAAACAGCACCTACCTTCTCTCTACCCACTCTCCTTCCTGATCAACCACTGAGGAGTGCCCCTGTTGGGAAGCTGCTGTCATGTCTGTCTTGCTTATCAAATTGATTCACAAAGTTTTAAACGACTATTGATTCTCCTCATCCCCACAGGAAACTCTGAGACCAATGGAGTTATTTACACAGATACTAGACTGAAAAGAAGCTCCCTTCTCAAATCTTCTTGAGCTCCCATCTATTAAGTCTCAAAAACTCAATAAGAGGTTTTCTACAGCTTTACAGATAAAAACACAAGTACATGAAGTCTCCTGCATGCACACATGCCCATCCAAACATATGCAGGATCTTCTGCCAAATCCACAGCTGCTGCATTTTTTTTTTCTATTATTTTTGTTTGGGATCAGAGCTCTTCCATTCCTTTTCTTTGCCCTGATGATTAATAGCTGTTTTTCAGGGCTCTTGTTGTTATGAGACTGAGACTGAAATTGTGGCAAACTCCCTATTGACAGAACAGCCATTTCTGAACTCCAAGGAACTGGAAGTTGTTCTTGGTAAAAGACTGGCCCACAGGAGACTTGCAGAAATCTTCTCCACAGTTCCTGAAGTACTTAGTATTCATGGTTGCAACAGTGATTGGTGCTGTAAGGACCATTCTATCCACTTCCATGATCTAAGCACATGAACATTTACACTCCTCAGGATTTGATGAAGAGGATCTGGAAGTGGGAATTGGTCCATCTGACTTTGCAATAAGGGTGATACAAGTTTCAGTTTTGTACTTTTTTTTGCTTGGACGATGAAAGTCAGGAAGCCCATTTCCAGTCAGCTTAACTCTGTGCCAAAGCACACATAATTGAATTCAGGTTCTTTCTATACTTACCTGCACATTAATAGAAAGTGCCATCTATATACCTATATATTCAATATGCCCTTGACATAACTTGAAAGCAGCAGCATAATAAATAAGATACTTTTTGTACTTGAATTCAAATTTTTCTATCTATATTAGGCTTTGTACTTTTTTAAACAAAACCCGAGGCTGAGACTGAACTGCCATATCTTTTTCAAGATCACACACGCACATGAGACACTGAGATTTCTGTCAAGGATCAGCACAGCAGAGAAAGGGAATGATCGAGCAGCAAAAGAATTTGCCTCTGCTGGTCATTAATAATAAGAGTAACAAAAGCATCTAAGAGAATAAAAGCCAGAGTGAGATGTGTTAGGTATAGAAATAGCTCTTTGACTGACTCAAAGGCAAAGCTGATGCATCTTGTTTTCCTGCATCTCCTGTCTGTCCTCTTTCTTAATCACACACTCTGGCACAATGGGGGAGTGGGACGTAGATGGAAGCATCATCAGGGGCTAGAGCAAGCAGGGGAGAAATGAGCTATTCAGTCCGAACATCGCCTGGCCAGGGCCTGTGACAAACCATGAACAAAGGACCATATGAGGGCAGAAAACAAAAAGTCATGTCCAGCACTGCACTAGCTGCAAGGGAAGAACCACAGGCTGTGGTGTTTTGTCTTTCCTTCCACTTTGTATCACTCCAACTCATTTTCTGTCTTCCTGCACTCCAAGTTTCTCTCTGCATGCAGGTGTGTGTGTATATAGACATATACATGTCCATGTGTACAAAGGCAATCACATGCAGGATGTCTCAAGACAGGCAAACTGTCAGTATGCCAGCTACACACCAGCTCAGGCTGGCAGCACCCAAAGTGGATTAGCATCTGACAATGATCCCTATGAAATCGGGTGATGGTGCAGCTCAGACCTACTGAAGAGCAGTGCCTGTATCACCACATATGCGTTCAGAGCTAATTAAGCCTCTGGTTAGTGTTCTCAGAGAGAAGCCAGGGTTTACACAGGCTGCTTCACTACACAGCCTTGGCCACAGCCCAGAGGAAGACAGCTTGCATGCCTTCAAACTGTGGGTGATAACACTCAAGACTTGGTTTTAAGAGACCTTATTCTTCCCGAAAAAATACAGTCCCTCAGGACTCACCTTCCATGAAGGCAAGTAGTCACATAATTAATACACACTGGGAAGATCTGGGTTAAAAAAAATAAAAAAATAAATGACCAAAAATGAAACAAAACCAAAATTGTCTTTTCTTTAGGTAGGTCATAAGAGGGAATGTTTGTGGCAAGGGTTTAGCCACAGGAAGGTTTATTTCAGGGTACAGCTAAGCAATTCTGAAAGTCATCACTCTGGTCATCTAGCTTCCAGATAATTTTTTTTTGCTAGTAGGAAGTGCCTTTTCTCTTTTTCGTATAAAACCTGAATATCTCCTCCTGAGAAGCACTGAGATGAAAAAAATTTCCTTCAAGAGTGGTGGCTAGTGCAAGGAGCTCAACCTTTTCATTATCTCACTGCCTTCAGGATGTGCGCATTCCTACACTAGGCATTGGTCTGGACTGTGTAGGAGCCTGCAGCAGTAGCTGTGCACCCTTTATCTCAGAGGATGTTCTCGTCTTCTATGTGCTAAGAGTAGAAGGAGCAGAGTTGAAGAACTATGTACATTTATTATCTTGGTGTCAGTGCTCTTCAAGGCATGCAGCCTTGCAGACTGGGCAAGCTCAGTGAATGAAGCACACCACATGGAAAATATCAACCCAGTGTTCTACAGCTCATTTGGTGTCCAACTGCTCTTGTTATGCTACCCAGCAGTTTCTAAGGGCTGACAGTGAATCTCTGTGCTTTTGCTCCTCAGGCTAATCCCACTAACTTCATAGTGCCATCGTACTCTCTAAATGGAAGTGAAAATATGCTCAGGCTCCCTGTGTATTCAGCAGTGGGCTATGGACAAACCTCCATTCATCAGTGGAAAAACATGGCCTTTCCACATATCCCTCACTGGCCTTCCTACGGAATCTCTCTTTATACTGTAATTCTAGGAAGGAAGGAAGGAATATCCAAGGAAGGAAAAGTATGCAATATTTTTACATATTTGTATGTTTTACAATGTACATATTCCATCCCTATATAAAGGGCTGAGGATCCTAAATCTTTTTTTAAAGGGAGCTTTCCATGGGCTGTGCATTCCCCTTCAGCTGTCTTCTGGGGGGCGGTCGCACAGCCCATTGGTAATTTCTGTGTTTCATTGCTATGCATCAATTGTTGGGTGCCCAGAAGATTTTCATTGCACTCCATAAGCAGCAGCATGTCTGCTTCAACAGAGATTAATAATACAAGCTCTCCCAGTCTTGGACTCAATCCTTCTCAGGGCAGTTTGCTTCCTTACACAAGGTCAGTTGTGTGTCTTGGACAAAGGAAGTCCTCAGCCCTCTGGGAACCCTGACAGCAGCAGTTTAACAGTGTACAGTGATGCTGTGCAAGTTTACAGTCTAAACTTAACATGAACAGCATTTCAGACAGAAGCATCAGGAGGACTTTAAGCAGGCTGGTCATAATCCTTCCTGCTGGGATATGGACAGCAGACATAAAACAGTTCCACTGATGGTGAAGCTTGGTAGGGGATTTTTTCAGGACTGCAAGTGGGAAACACCTTCGATCCTACTGCTTGCACCAAACCAACTCCTCAGAGTTTATCAGTTACCCTGCAGTCTTTATGGACTCAGAAGGCAGATTACTCTTGAGGTGTCAAGAGCTTTTGTTACAGCTTCTAGGTTTCCCTGAAATGCTCCCCTCTAGGTATTGAATGAGCTAGGTATTACAACTGAAAAGATTTTCATTTAGCAAATTTTTCTTCTCAACTGATACAGTGCAGAGGGAATACAGTAAGTGAGATCTCTTTGCTCACCCATTTTTGTATAAGCTCATTTTAAGTGCACTATGCAATTGCTTTAATTCCTCAGCAACAGCCTCCTCACCTTTTCAGACCTCTCAAAACCATGCCTATATTGTATAATGCCACATCCCTGCCTCAGAAATGCCAGAGCTAACCTGAACAACCTGGAAAGACCGTAAGGCACAGCAACAGCTTGCAGAAGTATTACCTTGGGTCATTGAAGCTGGAAAGTGGTTTGTGTGGTCCCTGAGTTAAGTTTGTGATGATACAGTTGTACCATTCTTCGAGCTAGCCTGTTGGGTGCTACCTAAGGGTCCACACATCATGCCACGTAGCAATGACCTTCTCAAGACTCACTCCCTTCCTGCAGTGTCTCGGCACCCCAATATCTCAGAGTGCTTCCCACCACAGCTCCCATGGGAGACTTACCCTCGCTGCCTGCTCCTTAGGCTCCCTTTTGCCCCCACCACCTCAGCAGAGGTGTTTTCCACTACCAGGACCCAGGGAACAACTTTAACGTTTTCTCCTTGGACCCTTCTCCTGCACCCTCAGCCCCACAGGGTCCCTCCGCACCAGCTCCCCTCCCACCCACTTGGCACAGGGCAGTCACAACCACGCTGGGACTGGGGCAGCAGGAGGTGAGGCCAAAAGGACAGCAGACGGTGGGTTCACGTCCACACGCATCCCGATTAAGGATCCAGCTTTGTTTCCATGGCAACGTGCAGAGCCGCGGCAGCACGGTCCCTTCCCGCAGCAGCCGTGCTCCGTGCTCGACACCGCTAAATCCTCCCGCCGCTGCCCTCTACGGCCGGGGCTGCCAGCAGTGACCCTTCGTGCACCTTCCAAAGCCCGGCAGATTAGGGCTCACAGATTTCCCACTCACGATATGCCTGCCGGAAAGAGGCAAATAAAGATGCGCCAACTAATAGCAGTGACAGAAATAACACCTCCCATCGCAGCTGAGCTGTAAACCCCTTAGAGAAGCATTACAGAGAAACACGTTTTCTTTCCTAGAAACTGGCAAGCATAAGCAATGGAGTGCAGTTCAGGGAATTAAAAGAAGGTATTTGTTTCTACATGCAGGTAGCTCCTTAGCATGCAGCCACACAGCCCTCACTCCCCTTGATCTACTGCAAAATGCTACTTACAAAGCGAACCCAACTCCACCTTTCAGAACAGACTGTCCCAGAGCCCACCTTCCCGTGGGACAGCACTAACACTCCTTCCAAACAAGGATATCACCAGGCTGCTCTGCTTGGCCTCCAAGGTAGGGAAGGAAAACACCAGAGAACAGTCGAGACACTAGGCCTGGGACCTTGCACCCTCCTCAGCACCTCTCCAGGGAGAGGCATGTTAGTCATGGCCAGATGTTTCTTCAGGCCTTCTGCAGCCAGAAAATCTACTTTCCAGCTTAGAACTGAATCACAAGTAGGACTGAAGTGCTCATGATTTCTTTGCCATTTCTACTACGTCTTAAGGGTTGTCTGCTGAGGAACAGTTGGGAAAATTAATCCAAATTAACTTAAATTGTGAGTTTAGCATGAATTCATTAAATCACATTAGCCTTGAATGGACACAGTTCTTCCAAATTAAAGCAACCCATAGAAGAAAATTGAGCTAAACTGAATTAAAGTCCTTTTAAATCTGAAGAACAGAGTGCCTACATGGGGTTTGATATAATTAAGGAACAGCAGTCTGGAAGGGATGTCCTAGCTCCGGTCTCCCAGAGAGTCTTTCCATATTACTCTTTTCAGGAACCAATAATGTTCTCAGTGGAGGGAAGTTACGTTTCTCACATTTCCTGTGATTTGGAAGTTGCTGTACTGATGACTTTCTGCTGAAGCCCCTTCCTAGCCAGTCATTACCTTTACCAGTAGCTCTTTACTTTGAAGACCACTATTGCTGCCAGGGTATTTTCATCTCACTCTTGTTTTAGTGGAGGGCAGCTTCTTCTGTTTTATCAGACTGCATTTTGCCAGGTTTGATAAGCTACAATGTCTTACTCTCCTCTTGCAAAATGTGTTCTCCCCTCTCTCTACCAACCAGATACTTTTCTGGCTCCACTTTGCTTTAATTGGAATAACTGGAATTATACACAGAATTATACACAGAGGAAATTACAGTAGAGACTTTTACAATGATACTGACACTTCCCTGCCTTGGCAGGGAATATCCTGCCTGGCACCTAGGAATATAATTGCCTTTTATGCTGATGTCTCATATTGAAAGCTCAGTTATCACATCAGTAAATAATACTCCCACTTTTTCTCTTTTTCATTTGCTTAAAACTGATAATCCCATTGTTTCTAGTATCAATTAGAAGGAATAACAAAGAATCTTTCCATACAGGCTAGCAGACTGTGCAAAGTCATCCAGACCAGTTAGAAGAAATAGAAATATGCTAGTGTTGCACTCTCCAAACAATTTCTGCTGCTCAAGTCCTTAAGATCTAGTGCGGGTTCTAGCCAGACCAAGGCTCCAAAACAGGCACTGTAGACACATGTCTAGTTGCATGTTCCCAGACTTCACACTGGTGCATTTCAGCCTACTTCTACATTGTAGTCCTCAAGAATGTCCCGTTCTTCCTGTTTGTTACCAATGCTACTTACTCCCAAGTGTCCACAAATGTCCTCATGAACATGATGTCTCACACTTCTACACCATAAACCACAGCCAAAGATTTGGAAACATTTACAATTCTGTCATTTAGAAAGTTTTGGTTTAGCCACATTACATTTCATTTCTGAGATGGAAAGAGGGAGCTAGGAAGACAGGTTAGAAACAGATAGTTAACGGAGGTGAGAAAATCAGGTCTCCCATTCAGACAAGCACTACCCATTGAAGGACACAAGCACATTTACAGCAAGTGTCCCATGAATACAGCCAGCTAAAGAAGAAAGTCTTCATACAATAAATGTCCAAGCTTTCCTTTTACTACAGGAAATCATTGCACTGATCAGCAGAAAGAGGCAAAGAGGAAAATTATTAGGTTCTGATTCAACATTCCATTATTGCCATTCAAGAGGATGTTTACCAAGGACTAGGTTACTTTGCTGTAAAATAAGACTTTTGTCCCAGTAATTTAGGCCCTTTAAAAATATTAATTCCTTTTTTGAATGCAAAATTACTTAAGCCTAGCTTGTCTGTGTTTGTTTGCTGTCAGTGCTACCATATAGGAGTTTTATCTGCATATTCATGTATGGAAATTTGCAAAAACTTGCAGAAGTGTACATCTACCATGTTCATATGCAAGTATTCAAGACAGAAGTGCTTGTGTGCTCATTCAACAAGGGAATAGAAACAATACCAAATAGATCTCTCTGACCAACCATAATTAAGTAAAGCAGCCTGTATCAATCCATAGAGTAAATATTTTCCAAGAAGTTCACTGAATAAATCCAAATAAATTTGAGGAAATTATGATCTGCACAATTGATATTCCATGAGCAGAAAAAGCAGCTAAATTCACTGAATAAATTATGTGTTGTGAATTAGTCCACCAGCTCAGCAATTACTATGGCTGGATTATTAGAGTGGATGGATAATTTAGCATCAATAGTACTACTTTGTTTTCTGGGTATTGCTCAGCATCAATTAAAAGACAGGTTTTTGTTTCAGTTTCTTTGTTCAGGGTTTTGGTTTGGTTTTTTTTTTTTTGTGGGTTTGGGGGTTGTTGTTTGGTTTGGTTAGGATTTGGGTTGGTTTACTTCTATTTTTTACAGAGGAGAAAATTAAGAAACAGCCTTTCTAGTGTCAATGTGTGTCAAAGTTCCCGGTGTGCACCAGCTTAGCAGACTGGGGGAAATACAACCCACATCTGTGAACAGCCAGCTGGATCCTCCTTCCAGCAACAGCAGAAGAACTAGTTAGGACACGCTCTCTCACACACATCCCTCGTCCCTCTGTATGAGAAGATGGCTGCATTTGAGATGCAGGAAGAGTAGGGATCCTGTTAGCTTAAACCAACAGGCAACAGCTCCTGTTTGAAAGTGCCTCACTACATTTATGGACTAGTGAGCACTAGATTTGCTCTTTTAGAACAGGTCCTTTGGGAAAATCCATTATTAATTGTGATCTCTTCTGTAGTGTCCCCAAACTATGATGCTCAACAAACAATACTCCAGTCTGAGGGGTAAATTAGTTAATTAGAGAACTAGAAATGATACTGAAATCAGTCTGTTACCATGAAATTATTTGGGAAGTAAGCTGCAGGGTCTCCCCCTGAAACACCTCCTTCAGCACCACACACACAACTGTTGAAAGAACAACAGCAAGCACTGTTGCAGGAAGACAAAGGGTTTAGGAGGTCTGAGCTGTCCACTGCCTCGTGGGGTATTGGAGCAGGGGTAAGACACAGGCCCAAGCCAGGGAAAGTGGGAGGGCAGCTGCAGGGCAGCCTTCTTTTGTGATGTCCCTGGGATGGTAACTAAGAAAATAATTTTGTGCTGCAAAAACAATCAGTTTGGCACTTTGCACCAGCCTTAGAACTATTCTGGTTAAAATGAACAAGGCAATTTCCTGATAACTTCACTAAGCCCTCCCTGTTCTGATGTAAAGCCACGGGTTAGTGCTCGTCCATTCCTCCCTTCCCCAGGTGCTGTGCTGCTGCCACACACGAGATTAACAAGGAGGTTATATTTAAACTTCCAAGAGGAGCTGCTGCGCGATTATGGGTCTATTTAAAATCCTCCGGGCAGCTGCAGTACATAATAACAAGTCAGCGGGAGGGAGGGAGGGAGGGAGTGGAAGGAGAAGAGGGAAAGGAGGGGGGTCAGGAAAACATCACGGATTGTCCCCGAAAAATTGATTGCCAGAAGATGGCAGGGTGTACAGCCAAGTTAAAGATGCCCCCCACAGGGAGTGAAAGGGAGAGGGGGTCACGCAAGAGAGGTGGCAGCAGCAGAGGAGCGCGCTGACAGCGGCAGGGGGATTGGAGAGACTGGCGTGGAAAGCTGCCAGACCCGAAACCTCACTGCCTCGGGCAAGGACGTCATTCCCTTAAACCCACTCCGCTGGCTCCGGAGGGCTCTGTCACACGCCACTGGGTGCCTGTCCAGGCTTCCTCAGATCACAGGCGTTTGAATGAGTAAATAGCTATTATTAGACTTCTCCTGCCTGCCCACACACACACCTCAGCCTTAGGCCAGCATAAAACTACCCCCAAGAAAAACACCACTTTTACCTAATCCAAAGGGCTTTACCCAGTCCTGAGTTCTGCTACACTACTCAGAAATGGGTTCCCCTGTCAAAATTGCAACTAAAGGAGGAGGGCTTCCTCATGACACCAGCACAGGGACTCAGCTCTTCCTGCCTCACCATAAATCACATTTTCTGGGATTTCTTCCCCAACCCTCTCACCAGCTGACTCCACTATCTTTTGTGATCAGGGAATGGACAAAATGGGCTGAGGCCCCCAGGTGATCCCTGACAAACATTCTTAGCTTGCAGTGATAGCAGAGCTCAGTGACATCATGTCTGGTGAGGTTCCACAGGTGGACCTGGGGCAGGTGAGAAGGCAGCAGCAGTGGCTTCTGAGGACCTGGGGCAGATGAGTGAGAACCATGTCACAGCATCATAAGAGGCTGTGATGGTGGCACCAGCCCTGAGCTGAGGAAAGGGGCCCTCAGGGCTCCATAGCACTGAAGGATGAAGACTAATTCATTCTTCATTGCAGGGGTGAGACCTTTGAGCCACAGGTGTGTTTCAGGTAAGTTCCACACCATCACACAGTTTCACATCTAATAATTTCCCTTTGGTGGTACCACAGCCTCCTGCCTGCCTGCCTTCTCCTAACCAGCTGAATTTCCATGTCCTTTCAAAGACTTGCTGCAATCCAGCCAAGATGACTGCATTTCAGTGCTGACTGGAGCCTTTGCAATGCAGTCTATAAAACATTTTGGGAGCTTTCCAGAGGAAAGATGCTCAAGAAACATCAGTCATAGCAGTCCACACACATTCACTGACACTGTCCTATGTGACCCTTTCCTGCTCTTCTTTCTTCCCTGTCCTCCCATCTCTACACAAGCATTCTCAGTACTGGAGGTTGATGGTATCAGGCAGGGAAAGAGTGTCTCTCCAGAATGAGTTCTGCCTCAATTTCCATCAGCAACACAGAAGAAGGGGAAAAAAATGTCCAAATTAAGCTGCTTGATTACTGAAATTAATCTTGTCACTTAGCATCCCTGTTCCACAGAATGGGGCCTTTGATTAGCCTCCTTGTTTCAGAATATTACAAGCAGACGTTTATTAAGCAGAAGGCAATTCCTCTGCAGGGGGAGAGGGGCAGCTGATCCCAAAGGGAAAGCTGCTCTCTGGATAAGAGCTGCCCACAGCTTTGCCTGCATCCCTGGCAAGTGAGGGGATGCTGCTCTAACAACACAGCCAGGGCCCCCAAGGATTCTCCAAGATTGTCTCCCCAACATGTGACTAAGGACCATCCTGTTATTACTGTCACAGGCTTGGTATTTCGAAGGCTGACAGCTCGTGCAGCAAATTACTGCTTGTTATTACCATCATCCTGAGAGCCCTCAAAGGTTGTGAGGTGCTATGCTAAGGAAACACAGAAGGATGGGGAGCATTCCCCAAGGCAACCGAAGGAGCAGTGGACCTGCGCGTGGGACCTTCAACACCCACACTTCCCTCCTTGCTTCCTCTCCACCTCCACGCAGCATCGCCAACCACACAGCTGTGACTTTGCATGACCGTGCTGTCACAGGCAGCTTTGTGCTTTTCCACTCCATAGAGCACATGCTCAGAAGCCAGTGCCTCACTGTAGGCATGGGCTGCTCTTGCTGCCCTGACGCAGCTGGGATGTACTTGCTGGGATGGCAGAAGGGAGAGCTCAGAGAGAGCAGTGGGGTGACCCATGGATGCTCTTGCAGCTCCCAGAGAACTTGAGATTGATACATTTAATACAGGCTCCTAGGAGGTGACATCCAGGAGCTGCAGAGTCCAAGACTGGTACTGCTGGTACAGAAGTGGGATAGGAGAGGGTAGAAGGTTGCCTCTCGTGGCTTGTTCTGATTCTGCCTCCACCAACCAAAAGGCTTTTGGAAATTGTTACTGGCATAGGGACATAGCAGCATTCCAGGCAAATTACCAACAAATTTTAAGCAGGCTAAACTGATTGCTGGGTTTCAAGCTACACTGGTCAAAGTCAGCCAGCACTGAAAGGTTGTAAAATCAAAGATCAACCTTTATGCTATCTTCCTTTCCCT
Source organism: Corvus kubaryi (assembly GCF_017639235.1). Lineage (NCBI taxonomy): Eukaryota > Metazoa > Chordata > Aves > Passeriformes > Corvidae > Corvus > Corvus kubaryi. The sequence continues at coordinate 18,331,780 of NW_024582061.1, read as the reverse complement.
TTCTGTGCAAGGGATGTTTCTGGTATTGCAGACCTAATGATCCCAGTATCACTATTAAAATTACTGTATTGCAGTCTCCATGCACTGAACCACAGCACCAGTGCTCCATCCTGCAGGAGAAACACAGATCAGAGGGAACAAGAGGGTGAGGCCTGTATAAGCTTTACATAAAATTGGTTTACAGACTGTTGATCTGAAGGGTGGCAAAATTTGGCAGTTATCCAACCACTTTCACCAGAGGGCCTCCAACTACTTTCCAAACATTAGCTAAATAACGTTCACAGTAGCCCAAATCCTGCAAGGACTTGCTTGCACTGACCAGTGAAGTTAAACTTGCCCAGCCTATGGGACGGTATCATTATCTTCTCTCTTCTACAGATGGGGAAACTGAGGCATGGGGAACCAAAGTGATTCAGAGAACATCATGAAGATAAGCCAAGAGTGGAAGAGAGCTTTTCTTGTTTTGGATCTTCCTCAGTCCTCTGCATCCCCACTCTTTGCAACATGCTCAGAATCACAGAATCAATTAGGTTGGAAAAGACCTCTCAGATCATCAAGTCCAAGTTATGAAACACCACCTTGTCAACCAGACCATGGCACTGAGTGCCACATCCAGTATCTCCTTAAACACCTCCTGGGACAGTGACTCCACCACCTCCCTGGGCAGCCCATTCCAAAGCTGAATCACCGTTTCTGTGAAGAAATTTCTCCTAACATCCAATCTTAACCTCCCCAGGACAACTGGAAACAATTTCTTCTCATCCTGTCACTGGATGCTTGGGAGAAGAGGCTGACCCCCAGCTGGCTACAGCCTCCTTTCAGACAGTTGTAGAGAGTGATAAGGTCCCCCTCGAGCCTCTTTTTCTCTGGGCTAAACAACCCCAATTCCCTCAGCCATGCTGCATAGGACTTACCCTCTCCCCCTTCACCAGCATCACCAAATGTCAAATGTCATTCCTGAACTGAGGGGCCCAGCACTGGACACAGCACCCAAGGTGCAGCCTCACCACTGCTGAGTACAGGGGAACAATCACGTCCCTTGTCCTGCTGGCCACATTATTCCTGACACAAGCCAGGATGCCATTGGCTTTCTTGGCCACCTGAGCACATGCTGGCTCACGTTCAACCTGCTGTTGACCAACACCCTCAGCTCCTCTTCTGCTGGGCTGCTTTCCAGCCATTCTGCCTCCAGACTGTAGCGCTGCCAGGGGCTTCCAAACTGTATTCAGAAGCTTACATATAACAGCAGATCAAAGATTCTAGAGTTGGTCAAATTTACTTGAACCTCCAAAACTATTCTGAGGGGCCCAGATGGAGGTGGGGGGGGACAAGTGTATAACAAGCTCTAATTTTAGCTGATTTGTGCTTGCTCGTCCTTTCCTCCCCCTGGGTGGCAGGTAGGGCGTACAGACTGAATGAGAAACCGTGCTCTAATGAGGCATCTACAGGTTTGGTGAGGTTTTGTTTGTGGGTTTGCTGTTTCCTGGGTACCAGGGCTGTGTGAAGCATTGAAATTCCACCCTGAGCAGGAGTGAGCAGCAGAACCTGGTTTCCATAGCACTGCCATGGAAACAGCACTCTGCGAATCTGTGCCTTCAGGCCCCTCTGCGGCTGAAGCATCTCACTGCTCCTCCCCAGCACCCACCTCCACACTACAAGCCCCCAGACCTCCTTGTGTGCCTCTGATGATTAAAGGGTGAAGTACATAGGAAAAGCATGACCCCCTGTTTGGCCTCTTACTGAATCATAATGTGAAAAAGTATCTTTTGAAGAAAAACATTAACAGCATACTTCTTTCCCCCTCTTCCATGCATAAAAGTAGAAAAGGCTACAGTTAAAATTCAAGTTGAATTGCACAAGTAAAATTTCACCTGGTAATATATTAAGGTGCAAACACAATAATCTCATGCAATGGGTTCTTTTATCTTCCTTTGTCTGCCAGGAACACCAGCTGCCAAAAGTGAAGGATTTAATTAACTGTTAGAATGTAGAACAGGCTCCCCTTAATCTTCTCCTCTGGTTTGGAGGGGTTTTTTTTGTTTCCTATCCCATGGTTCATACTGAAAAATACTCATGGCAAGGGCTCCATAAGATGGAGGGATAAGTCAAACAATAGGTATAAGCAAGAAACGTGGTTTTTCCTCCCTGCATCCACTGAGTGCCCGAGGAAGTGCACAGTGCAGCGCACATGTCGCTGGTATTTGAGCACCTCAAAGAGATACAGCCTATGAGTGTTAGAAGCCATCTCCACTGGCCGGAAGACCACGGGTCCACCTAGCACCTTGATAAGTCAGTCCTTAGCAGGCTTGGAAATCATGAGGAGTCTGAGGTGTAGTGCTTAGACCCTCTATCCCAGGAATGGATAAACAGTCTAAATTTCAGAGGGACACCACTAGAGAAGCAAGGGAGAGTCAGGATCAAACTGACAGGCAGCAAAATGAAAAAATTTCTTCTTACTAAACTCCATCATGGGACCTGAGGGAAGGATCATATCCAGAGCGAGAGAGAAATCTAGTCTCTCTGCTCTACCGACACCCTGGTCTCTGGTAGAGCTAGAGAAAAATGATATTGCATTACCAGGATAGCCCAGAAAATTTTGTTCCAAGTGAGTTGGAAATCACCCACAACCAATGATAAAGAGATGCTTTATATACTGTAAAAAATGGCACTTGTCATCTGACATGCATGGAGCAAAGTAATCCCCCAAATGGGAAAAGGACCAGCTCTAACTGGCTTAGGTCAGAGACCATCAAGGGCACAGACCATCACATCTTCCTTTCCCAAGCAAGTATCAGAATAAACGGAATCAACAAATATCAACATAATACCAAATTTTGCGTATTTATAACCTGTCCACTGCCTACTCAAACAAGTACATTGAGTTACTCTCTGAGGCAACCTGTGCCATCACGTGAACCGGCTCCTCTCCATGTGCAGAGCAGTGTTGAGTCTATCAGTCACATTGTGACCAGGGTCACATCTCTCACCTGCTGTGGCTGTAACTCATCTGAAGCCTTGCTGAGCAAAATGACTGATTTGCTGCATTCCCACGCGGAATGTGAAGATCACCTGTCTTCCATCATATGTGTCCACCTGACCTGACAGTCTCCTACAACAGAGTACTTTCCTGTGTTGCCAAGCCCACCCCTAGTTCTTATTCTCCAGCACCTGTGTGTATAAAATCATTTCATGAAGAAAGGAAGCTTCTCAGACCACAAATGCTTTCAGATTTTTGGTTTGCCTTACTTGTCCCTTCATATAACTAACCACAAATCCCAAGTCACTTTGCCCCCAGTCCTTGGCTCCAGTTTTCTGTTGAACAAAAAGCCTGCAGGAAGCAAGTCTCACCCTGTTGATGCCATGCCGTGATTTAAAAGAGCTTAATACAGATCAAACTATAACCCACATCCCTTTCACTCTGTTTATTATTTTAATGAGGTTTTCAACCCATCTGTTAAATCATGGATGAAGAAAACTAGCAGTTACATGTCAAAATCCATGCAAACTACTTAAAATTCATGCCTACTAAGCTGGCCTATAGTCAGATGTTACTAAGTCAGGTGTACCATATCTGGAAAAACAAATTTGGTATGCATGATCACCTACTTAGCTGGAGTGTCTCCTAGTAAGGTTAACTAGAGGAAGTGAGAATAATAGCTTAGGACAAGTACATACTGAATTGTTTTATTTTTGTGTTCGTTGTTTTGCTTCTTTTTCCAGGCAGCAAAGGGACACTTTTCCTTGTACCACTAACTCTTTCACTTGACGTGGCCTACATTTTACATTTTTGGTATGTGTGTGAAAAGCTTTGACAGCCTCTTCAATATCACCACTCTTCTGAGTTCAGGATAAAACCTCTCTGGCCCCTCTCAAGTTCCTTTTAAATCCCTAAATTGCCTTCACATAATCTTCAGTTTCTCATCTTGTATTCACTGGACATCTTGCACAGAAGTGCTCTCAAGACCTGGGTTGTTGGAACTAAATGAGGCACTGAAATTTCTTACAAAGTTGTGGTACTTTTTCCTTGTCTCTGGGGCAGTATTGGTGACACCGTGATCTACCTGCATTAACAAATCTTCACAGTATGTCATTTACACTACATTGGCACTGGTTCCTCACAAAGATCTGATAATGGCTTTACGGAGTTTAAATGCAGCTCAAAATTTCCACTACCTAAATGTTCATGCCCTCTGTATCAGAATCCTTCCCCTCACAGTAGCAGAAACTGATCTATTTTTAAACATTTATTTACTCGTTAAGATCGTATGTGTCCAGCTTTACACACTTCACTTCATCACCTGATGATTTCCAGAGGAATAAAATCTTTTATTTACTCTCCACTTACAATCAAAAGAGAATTTTCTAGAGTCATGAATCATGAACAGACTTGGTTCCTACCACTCTACCCTATAGCTAGGCAGCTTCCCTCACCCCCGGAAAACATCCTCAAATGGTTCCTGGAAGAGAAGTGTTAGCTGATTTTGATCCTTACAGTTACGGACCATTCCTTCTTAAGTTTGTTGGGCTTTTAGCCATACTTTCAATTCAGCCACTTCCCTGCAAAAGACCAACACATTCCCATACATCTTAAACTTCCCTGCTTTATCACTTCTTCCCATTATTTTTACTTTCAAGGATAATGTCATTTTTTCTGGCATCAGACTAACATACTCCTGTGCAAGTTCACTTCAAGAAGTATCCCACTTGCTTTGATGCTGACAACAAAATCATCTGCTATTGCAAAACTGTTCTTTGCAGCTACAAAGAAATGCCCAGTTTTACTGATGATGATGGCATCTTCATTACTATATTGGGACTGCCTTTGCAAGGAAAGCGCAGCACTGCAGTTCTTACACCCTTTTCTCAAATGTCGGCACTGTCTTGGTTATTGCTGTTTGCTGCAACATCAGTAGTTCTTTGTGTCATTTCTGGTGGATGCTGACTTTGAAAAGGGAAGGTGGCCAAATAGCTTTTTGCAGATTTCTTCTTTCACAGCATATCAGGTTCCTTACCAAACCCAGGCTTTCACTGGACTCAGTGGTTTCTCCTGTCAGGAAATTCAGGAGACTTTTCCAAGGGTTACCATAGAAAATCTTGTGCTCAGGTTTTCTCTCTGGTCACGCTCACTGAGTTTTGTCACCTTCTAGCACCATCCAGTCTTCCATCAGGGACTGGTTTAACATCTCAGAATTGCCAAACAGGGAGGACTTCATCCTTTCCATTTTCACAAGCCCCTCTTGAGTTTTTTGTCTTCTTTTATACTCTGGTTGAAAACCATAGGATGAATTTACACTAATTCCAGGATCATTCCATTTATGCACTCCCCTTCCAAATGAAAGCTCATATGGGACAAAAACCCCTGAGAAAAGCCCATGCTTCTAGCTACCCACACTTTTTATTTTGCTTTCAGGTTTAGGGTCAGTTACCATGCAAGTGTTCCCTAGCATCACCCGCACTCTCAAAGAGACTCAGCTATGGCAAGGCTTTTTTGTCTGCTCTGTTCTTTACTCAACATGTTTTCTTACCTCATATTACTCCTGGTGCTATGTATTTTCCAGTATTCACTCAGAGTCAAGGAGCCAGCTTCATCCAGCATCCATTCACAGGTTGCCTCACAGGACTAACAGTAACACAAGAGCTGGCTACAGCTGGGTCGTGCCAAAGCATCCTGGAGAATGTGTCCTCTGTGCAAGGGCTTGCTCAGGCAGCTCAGAAATGACTAGGCAAAAGTCTCCTAAAAGGAGGCACGCATTGCAAATCAACATTACTCTTATGTGTGGGATTTAACCATATACAGCCTGGTTTAGAATACATTTCTGGTGATGGACAAACCTTCCTTGGAACTGTCTGGTGATCACTCCATTTTTCAAGGGCTTCTGGTCATGCAGAAACAAAAAGAGATGCTATTGGGGAGTGACTGGCCATCCTCATTACAAACTAGAGGCAGATTTAGTCACCCCCACACAGCTTCAGGATGGACTCCCTTTAATAGGCATGTCTGGCTCAGTTATTTTATCAGCCATTCTCCTCACAGAGTTTTCACTTTTGCACCCCAATAATCCCCCAGTTATCTGTAGCAATGTATTTTGGACTGGCATTCCTTTGCAGGATGACCAAGAGGATCTGCAAAGGTCACCCTGCTCACAAATTGCAGATTAGCCCAATTGCAAAAGGTAAATTATAAGCATCCTGGTCAATCATCATATAGACTCCAAGCAAGGCACCTCTCCTGGCCACCGTGCTACCCACCAGGACTTGGAGAGAAGAACACAGGCCTATATGGGGAAAGGCTCCAACCGCCCTGAACAGCAGCATGTCATAGACGAGTCAGAAAGCTCCTTTTTTTATCTGGAGCTTCCTGGAGATATATTTGCAGGAACAAGTATGCAGACATGACATCTTGGACCTGCACAAGCTCCCACTTTACGCAACAGAATAGAATGTTACGCAAGAAGTCAGCACTGAGCACCAAGCATAGCCCCTCTCCACATAACATGTGCATGTCCTCAGAATGGAAACCTCTTGCTTCTCAGCCTGTCCTGCTCCCCCATCCCATCTGCCTTCCCCAGATTTCTGACAGCTTCGGCTTGATGTCCCCTCACTGTTCCTAGTAAACACAGCCTTTCCCTCCTCAGTATTGCTGTTACAGGCTGTATCACCCTGCTCTTACAAGTCCCCACTGCCACAACTCCCTTCTCCCCCTCTACAAACCCCACAGGCCACCATTGCCCCTCAGAAGGAGCAATGTGTGTCCTCAGCAAATGGGTGCAATGGAGATAGAGATGGCTCAGACGAGTCCCACACCACAGAGGAGACTCCCAGAGGAGAAAGAAGCACCACAGGAATCATATATAAAAATTTCTTGCCTCTCTCCTCCATCCTCTATGCTTTCTGTAGGGAGGTAGCTCTTCTCATTTGCCCCATCCCACCCTATACCATGCACCGAAATATGTCTTCAGGATGGGGAAGCATCTGTGCAGTGGGTGGTGATGCGGGGGTGCAGCCAATAAGGCTGCAGCCTAAAAGGACTGAAAGAGAGATTTGATAGCAATAGGCTATGCATGCTTTGGGCTTTCGCTGATAAGAAAGGCACAAGAGCAGGTTGAGGGGCATTCCGGAAGTGCATTTTGTCTGAAGGGGTGTATTGGGTCTGACTGAGATAGAGTCCATTTTTGCCTTAGCAGCCCTCACAGTGCTGTGCTTTGCTTTTGTAGCTGGAAAGGTGTTGATAACAGTGCTGCATATCTTGAGCTGGCAAGAACACAGAATTGCTGTTCTGTTAGGAGTCAGAGAGCAGAAAGTTCTCCCATTAACATGTATGAAAAATCAAATATTTGAGAAAACTTACAGAAGATAAATACTTAAAAAAATCCAGTTTGGGAGATCGCATTTTTTAGCTTGTCATCTACTCAGCTGGCAGGCAAGGGATCTGGAAGAGCTGCACAGACTCTCTGCAGACCAACCAACCTGCCTCATTTCCATCCACAGTTGTGACAGGCCTGACACATTCACAACAATTCATCAACAATTTCCAGCAGAAAATTGTTCCACAGGAAAACTTTCCAGGTAGTTCTACTACAAATTTAGAAATGTTTTGTTTATACCAGTATGTTGGGCATATATTAATATGCTATTTGCATTCTATAATCTCCAGATACTTTAAGTGCCTGTCTCAAAAGAAAAGGTAGAACATGCCCCTTAAAATGCCCATCACAGTTAAAATGACAAATGATCAGCACAAGCTTTTGCAAGAGAAACTCACAGGTGGACTCTAATTTTCATTCTTGCTCTGATCGTATGGCTGACTGCAAAGCAGCTTCTGCCATGCTTGTGAAGAGCCTCACTGGAGCTCACAAGAATCTGCTGACAAGCTGTAGACACATTATATCAGCATTATATCAGCACACAGACCCCAAGAGTGCCATCCCTGCACACTTTCTGTCACACAGAAGAGTGTGGATATTGCACGTACATACTGGACTGCAGTCTCAACATCTTTTTTTGAAAGCTCCCCTCAACCCCATGAGCTCTCTCCTGTGGGACTCCATGGCTGGAAAAATTAAAAATGTTTCCTTCAAATGTTACATTTCTGCTTTTCCTAGAGGCAGCTACAATTCTTTCTCTGTGATCTGAAATTGCAGCAATAATTATATTTCCTACTTTGTTCACTGTAGTTGACTGTTTTGGCAGTCATTCTGTAGCAGTAATCCACACATAAAGCGTCATCTTGCATTTTTCAATCCAATTTAAAGGGAATTGTTTCTCAAGGAAAGCAAGAGGGTGAAAATGTTCCCCTCTGGCAAAAACTTCAAGTAGTTCGGTATTACATGTGAGAATTTTACCTACCTGTCTTACTCACTGTTGCATTTTACAAGCACTAATTTAAATTCCCTGCACTTCTAGGAAGGCCTGAGACTTTCTTCATACGGTTTTTTGCTTAGTCCTCCCCTACTTCTCCCAGACACTCAGAGAGAGAACTTCAGTTCCCTCTTTCCAGATGATGCTCAGAGTACCAAGTGCTCTTGTTTTGTTCTTATTTTGTTCTGGGGCTATTTGTTCATTCTAGAATAGGGGAAAGGATGCCACAGAAATTAAGGCAGGGTGCATTAGGAGGCAAGGGAATAAATATTCATTCTTGCCATCAGCTCATTCATTTGGTTTGATTTATAACAGTTGCCCCAAAGTTTTCATTCTAATTTTTCACTGAAATACCCAGAAGCCTTTAACAATGGCATTTACATGTATAATGTAGCATTATTAATGTTAAACAAAGCCTTTGAAATCTCCTCCATTCTGCAAGCCCCATACCATTTCAGAACAAATTGTTTTCCCAACAACCTCTGCCAGACACACACTGCTATTTTATTAATTTCAGATACTTTTTCCTTTTTGCCACTCATTTCAATCCTAATATTCTATAATATATAAGAGCAGCACAAGAGTGAAGGTGCTGTGACCAGAAGCAGTAGGGTCAGAGCAGACAAAGCAAGGTGACTAGAGATTCAACCTTTAAACCCAGCAGGATTTATCAGACAGGACAAGCACCTGAAATAACAGAATAGCATTGCAAGAAAAAATGTTTCAGGGTATCTAAGAACAACTAGAAGAAGAGAGTACTGAAAGTTTAGGAAGCAGAATTGTTGTTTAGGAAGCATCCTGCTTCCCATCCCAGCACATCTTGTTTTTAGCCAGCTTACACCACCAAAACCTGCACATCATCTGAGGAAGATTCAGATACATCCGTTGCAGTTACAGGAACTCTTAGGAGCTTTGTTCTGGTTTTTTTAATTGTTGTTTTAGTGGGCTTTTCCATCTCCCAGGTATGCAGTGATTCAGGCGTCAGTTGTTTCTACAAGACCTCTGCTGCATCCATCCCTGTGACCCAGCTGCTGCTCTGCTCAGCAAGCCAAACTCACACCAAGCCATGTCCCACACTTTGTTTGAGCATCCCCATGCAGCTGGGCAGGCAGGCTGACGGAAACCCCAGGGCACTCCTGCAGCAGTTACTCGGCATGCTGCAGCTTCCCAGGGATACAGTAACTGCTCCTGGGCACTCAGCATGACAGCCCAAAATCTTGCTGCATGCTTCCTAGAGGAATGCAGGAAAGGGACAAAAACCTAATAGATCAATGCCAATGTAAACTGAACTCAGAGGGCAAAAAAAAGAGTCACAAAGAGTTTTTGTACCATAAAGACAATTCTAGAAATCTTCTGCATTTTACACTCATGTATCATCTCTGGGGGATCATAATGTCACTTCATGGCATCACACTGAAACATGGGCAGGACAGGGCTTGAAGGATCCCCTCACAACGAGGCCATCACCAGCAGTAGATCTGCTTAGCTGTGGGCTGGCCTCAAAGCCCTTGTTCCAACAATGTACTACCTTCCTACTGAATTTTTTTTCCTTTTGTCCAAGGACCTACCATGGCCTTCCATAATACTGTCTGGCACTACCAAGAACAGATTGGCTCCATCATCTTTGTAACTACCCTTCAATCAGGGATGGATACCTGCACCTCTTACCCACATCTCAAAGGCCAGAGCCAAAAACAGTCCCTCAAAACAGCACAGGGCATGTTGTGTCTCCGTTAGGGCCAGCTCAGTGAGACACTGCAGGTAAATCCCATGGCCTATAAATCTTCTCATTTCCAATGGAGAGTCTCTATGAAATAGCTCCCACAGAGAGATGCAGAAAAGGCAAAAAAAAGGTATGTGGATGGATGACACTACTGGAAAAGTCCTCCTGATAGTCAACTGAATAAATTACAGTTTTCCTGAAGAAAAGTGACAGTAAGTAAGGACTTCTAAGGTTAGGGGCTGGATAGAGAAGGTGAAGAGGGAATAACTGTTAAGCTACTTCTTTTTCCTGTCAAAGAATGATATAAAAATAAGAATGCCAAGGAGCAAGTTTTCAACAAAGAACTTCTTCACCCTATGAGCAGTTAAGTGGTGAAACTCTTTGTCTCTTGGATGCTAAAAACGTGCCCAGGTCCACAAATGCCAAGAATTTGCATGTTGGTAAGGGAATGGAAGAAAAACCCATCAAGCACTCCTAAATACAAAGACACACTGACAATCTTAGAGAGTTCCAAGTCATAACTCATGGGATGTTTGGAGAATATTCTGAGGAAGTATCTCTAATGGATCCTCTATCAATTGCTGTGCGATGCAAAATGCTGGACTAAATTACCTTGTGATATAAACAAGTTAACACATCATTACAAAAAAGTTTCTAAAACAATATTTAATATTACTGGACAACTTCTAAGTCTATTGGGACAGTGTAGCAAAGTTCCTACCACTATCGGTCAAACCAATATACAAGTTCACCCACCTCTTTTTATTTAAACACTGCATCATTAAACAGAAAGAAGGCTTTTGGCTTCCTGGAGAAAAGGCAGGACATTACCACCATCCCACGGCAGCCAAACATGCAGAGCACCTGGGTTTGAGCCCAAGGACTTCAGCCATGGAACATCACTCTGCTTTGCTCTTCACAGGCAACTGCCCCCAGCTTCAAAGCATCTTCTATGAAAAACCCCAATGCTCTACCATGGCCAGGACAGAACATGCTCTGAGGCCAATCATCTTCTCAACCAAAATTTATACCTTAATCTCCACTCCAAATACACACAACCCATTATTTTTATCCTCCTCTGATTTTCTACCCTCTGCTGTACATAAAACTCTCAAAATAATCCACAGGGTTAAAAACTGGTCTTGGGATAGTAGCCCGTTGGGCCAGTGGAAGAATGAGCAAGAAAACCTCATCTCATCACCTTTTCATTTCTGCCCTGATAGTTAGAAAATGCTGGACTGTACTGCTCTGCCACATATCACCTCTCACTGTCAGGATGACACTCCGCTGGGACAGCAGATCTGCTCCCAGCTCCTGACAGTACTCAGCCACCCAGACCTGCCCAACGTGGGCATGCCTCCATTTCTGCAAGTTTCTAGTGCTGCCTGTGCCGACTCTTTTCCTACTCCCTTGGGTCAGATGCATAGCCCAGGGAAGACAGTTTGGCTGGGGGCATCCATGTGTCACACTAATCCCAGCTGCCACAGGGGCCCTGGGAGTGTGTCAGCAGCCAGAATAAATTGAGGTGGGTCTGACTCATGCCAAATCCAAAGCCAGCAAGGGGAATATACAGGTGCAGAAGTGGTATAAAGCCAATTGCCTGCTTCAGCACACTGACACGTACCAGGTACAGCTCAGAGTATCCAGGGGACAAGATCCAGCATTCACAATTCCCCAATGAGACAAATGACTCCTATGGTCCTCCAGCTGCAGGCGCCTGCCCCATAGAGGATGGGACCTTGTGGAGCCAAGGCTGTCCAACTGATTTGTTCATGCTAGCACATTTACATTCACTGCAGGTTTATTCCACTAGCTTTTCTAGTCCTAAGGTATATTTTAAGCTAAGCAGCTCTCACCTCAGCACCCAGCTCCAGACAGCCCTGGCAGCACCCAGGCAGAGATGAGGCAATGGTGTACTAAGCAGGGAACGAGCACGCCGCGGTCACACGCTGCTGTCCCCTGCTAACCTCACCACCTTTACACCTCTCCTACCCCTCCTCGCCCTGATCCTGATCCCGCAGCAGCTTCATTGTGGAGCGCAAAGTTGGTCCACGCCAAGCTGGCACAGGCTTCAGAGGAATTAATTCAGACGGGCAAAGTCTGATCCCTTTCAGGGAGCGTGCAAAAGAGGAGGCAGCGCTCAGCACTTTAGACATCAAGGGAGAGTAAGAGAAAAAGAGATGAGAGAGAGCCTCGCATAGAAAAGGCAGCAGGAAAAATGTCCTAATTTGGAGAGACAGGGCTCATTGCCATGGCAACCCAGAATCGCCCCAGAGCAGCCAGATACGACTTTATATGTGGTGTTAAACGATTCAACCATTAAGAGAAAATACTAAGGGGAAAAAAGTACTGGGGCCGTGGAAGGGAAAGTATTTGGCAACAAAGAGCTTTCCTCTGGGGGTACTCTGGAAACAGAAGTGAACCTTTTGAGTCTTAAGTTGTATTTTTTTTTCCCCCCCCCCATCCTTAGGTGCAGAGACATTTCTGTGCATTTGCTTGTTTGGGGAGAATGAGTCACTCCTTCCTGCCTGCACTGCCTTCCCTCCCCAGCCTGGTGCTCATCAGCAGTGGGGCCAGATCCTGCCTACTGGGCAACAGAGGGAGGAAAGGCAACTGGAACCCCTGTTTCTTTCCTTAAAATCCCCTACCAAGACCTCCCAGATCGAGGCAGAAACTGGGAACGCATGGCAGATCACATGGGGACACTGCAGGGTGGCAGCACGTGTCACCACGGAGGCAGCAACATGATACAGGGTGGCAGTGACCACCACGAGCTCCAGCCTCTGATCCACAGCCTTGAGAAAGCACATATGGCATGTTTGTAAGAGAGCTGGGGTGGCTGAGCACATCTGGCCATGGGCTAAGTGACAGAAGCAGCAGGAGTGATATGCTCCCTTTAAGTCACAAAATGCACATACTGCTGGCTGAGAGAGGAAGATGAATCCCTGCAGTTGTTAATTAATTATCTGATCTCACCCTGAGTCCTTTCTATCTGCTTTACTCTATGAATTACTTTGAATATCATATCAAATTTCCTCATCCCACACCCTCACCTCCTTTCGCCCTCATGCTTGGGGTACCCTTCCGTTTCACTGCTGCCCTTTGGCAAACACACCTATTCAGCAGAACTTCTCATCTCTTTTTTTACCCCAGCACAGTTCTGTTACATTTTCTCAGTCCTTAGGAGAGGTCCCACCCAGTCTGCAGGGGCTTACACCTCACAAGGAGCTAGTACAAGGAAGTGCACCAGTACGAAGAATAGTAAGACCAGGTGAGTGGCAAGGAAATTATTTTATCTTCTGGAGGTTACCTCCTTGTAACTGAAGGTACTACTCCCAGTGGATGAGTTCCCAGAGGACCATCCCCTACAGATTCCTAAGTGCAAAGAAATAAGTTGATTGGCAAGGCAAGATCGTCGTCACTCATGTCTAAGCTACTCATGTCACCTCATTTCCCTATCCAATTTATTCATCAGATGCAGCAAAAAATTTGGCCAAAAGGATTCCTTGAGAGCAGGGATGCATGCAGTGTGGAGGACAGGACATGCTTCTGCACAGGCATGGTTACACAGAGACACAGCCACATGTCTTCTACATGCTATTACCCATTCCTATACCAAGCCATTTCTCCCTGGCCACAGAAACCTAAACAAGCCAAGCAAGATAATCTTCTCCCTAGTATTTCAGTCTAGACTAGACCAGGAGAGGGGAAAATGGAAAAACTAACCTCACTCCACTATTACCAAACAAAAAAGCCTTCAAAGTATGATTCAAGAGATTTGTGTATTGTGTAGGAGCAGCACAGCATGAGCTGCTGGCTGGCTACGGACTCTCTGGCAGCACAAAATGCTTCCCCACAGCTTGTACTGTGTATTACTGAGTGTTACTATAGGCACACCTCAAGACATAGAGCAACAGACTGCTGGACCAGTACAGAGACCAGTGAGTGACATTGTCATACAAAAATGTGATCCTAAGCACAGCAAGAGACAAATACTACTCACAACCTCTCTTTCTCCTCCCAGTGGTCAGTATCACAGCACGTTTTTTGCCAGCCTCTGGTGAGAAAGCTGCCAGCCACAGCTTCAGTTTATACCAATTAAGCAGTTGAAACATCAAATCCACATGTGCACATAAAATCTTCCAAGGCAGCTCAGACAAGGGCAGAGGGATCAAACAGAGAGAATGGCTAGGACAAGTCCTGGTGAAGATGAGCCCTGTGGTCTCCCAGCAGGACATGGAGACAGCAAAGGTTAATGGCATCATGGCTCATTGGGGGAAAATGGACCATGGGCACCAGCACAGCCTGGTGAGGTTTCCAGCCATTCCCTAAATGAAGCTGTTCCACCATCTGCAGGCGAGCACACTTTAGCATTAAACATTTTGCATGAAGGCCTATTTAATAGAGCACAAAGTGACTTATTAAATCCAAATTAAAGAACCAATTGACTAGCAAAAAAAATTAAATCTCTGGGTAGGTAATGGCTGTGTCAAACATTTGGATGTGCCCAAAACACATCAAAACTAACCCCACAGTTTCACAATAATTAAAAGTTTACCAAAAGATATTCATAGACTTATACAACAAAATAAAAGCAGGCCACATGAGTTTGGCGAGTCTCTCAAATGACCAAAACTATCAGAGAGAGACAACTGACTGGTTCATCTTCTGTCCAGTTCCACCTTATCTCCCTCCACTTCAGCAGTGCTGTCCCCTGCAGACATGCACATACTCCAAAACTTTGTCAGTCCCATTACAGATTATTTCAATGGCCAGACTGCAGCTGCAGAGATTAGCCCATAGAGGACTAACTGCTCAGAGGTAGAGCCAAAGTTTGCTGGGCACTTTCCTGCCCTGAATTTCATCGCATTATACCTTTCAGACCTCCCCATCCCTCCTCCCCTTCCCAGGGCTTCAGCCCTTTCAGCACACTCCCTCCTTCAGATCAAGACACACATCCTCCCTTATTTTCACCTTCAGGCTGGCTCCTCCTCAGCCTACCCAAGGCACCCAGTGATTAGAGTATGCCTTAATCTTCAGCACCAGTTGAGGAACTCAAACCACCAGTTTGCTGTAGGCTTGCCACAAGGCTAAGAATAAGGCTAGACAGAAAGCTCAGCCAGTCAAAAGGCAGAAAAAAAGTGGGGCAGAAAACAGATGTCTGCTTGACAGTTATGAAGAAAAAAAGGCACAATTCACATTTTAAGTGCAATTTTTAAGTCTGCATTGAAAATATAGTTAAAGGCACATGTCTTTCTCTTCCACAGAGGATACTAACGGAATAATCCAATTACTGCTGCTGTCATCAGGCTAATTTCTTTTCTCAAGAGGTCTGTCGTGGGACAGAAATATTAAAACCTCCAAGCCTCGCGCCACGTTCCCCTTCAAAGGCTCACCGATAGGAGCACGCGAGCCTGAGCACTGACTGTGCCTCCCGTGCTGCCGCAGCCCGGCGCGGCAGCGTGAGTCACGGAGCACGCACGTGTGCGCCCCGTGCGAGCGGCAGCGAGCGTCCAGCGCCGGGCGGCGGCAGCGCCCTGCGCACGCCCGCCGCAGGGAGTGCCGGTGAGTCACCGCGGGAGCGCAGGGCGGCGCGGGCGCCCAGCTGTGCGGGCACGGGTCACTCGTGCCGGGATCGCGGCTCCCGAGACGCTCCGGCGCACGGCTGCGCCCACCTTCTGTGTGCGTTTTTAGCTGGTTTCCTTTAGGAAACAAGACTCTTGCAAACCTGGGGGTGTGTGTGTTTGTGCATAGGTGAGTCAGGCTTCCCAGTGCCTCTTGAACCTGCTGGCCAATTTCCACCTGATTTGACAAAGGAGCAGAGGACTCAAGGAGAATTAGTTTCTTACAGTGCTGTACAAAATACAGCCTGCAACTGCATGCAGTCCCAAAGCCTTTATCTGACCCCACAGCAGTGTGCATGATTCACCCACTCACAGTCCAAGGCTCACTAGGCAATCAAATAGACTTCATCCTGACCTGGCAGCATGCCTGTGGTGGACAGCCCCTATACACAGAAGCCTCGGGGCACCACAGTACAGCTCTCTCATATACTGTGCCAGCCAGTGACTATAAAAGGAACAGTGGAAACTGGGAGAAAAATATTAAGAGATCTGAGGAGAATGGTATTTTTGTAGGGAGGAGGTGTAGACAGGTCCTGAAAAACTGAAGCTGCTGTGGGTGCACACACTTTTTTTGACTGGACATCTAATTGATACAGGGCAGTGGGTGAAAAAATGAGACCCTTTTAATGCTCCTGGCCTTCACCATTGGGGGAAGGATGAGTCCAGCTCCTCTGAAATATCTTCACCCAGCTCAAGTTCTCACCTCTGTGGATTCTCTGGTGTCTTCTATGGACTGAGCTCACATTAGCATATAATTCAGTTAAAGAGTCAATTAACCGTGAGATGTGAATCCAGTGAAAACAGGATTCATTCATTTGGGAGCTGAAAAAATTACTTGTTCCATTGCCCTTCCACTCGCTGTCTTCTCAATAAGCCTGTTCCAATATTAGGTCATAAAAGTCACTTTTGAGTGTGTCAGATAAGGGAAAAAAATAAATAAAAGCCTCTAGTGTGCATTTGCAAAAGCCATGAGGGAGGGACTCTGAATGTCCATTCGGAGATACAACATGAAAGGCTGAACTTCCAGAAAATTGAGATGCCCAGCATTTTCCCAAATGTAGGCTGCCTTAACCTGTCTCATGTTGGATGTTGAAAAAAAAAGGACCTATATTCACTGTTCCCACTTAAAACACTCTAGCCTACTTCTTTGGTTGCCATCGCTTCCTGGGAGGTGGGCAGAGCCCATTCAGATACCAGGTGTCCTGTGCCTTGCAGCTTGGCAGGCAGTGCCGCGTGGAAAAGGCGCTCCACTCCACCAGCCTTGATGCCACCTGTTCCCAGCCCTCCTGCCGCCCACCCAGCCCTGCCATGTCGAGGAACAGTCTGAACCTGGCCCACTGCCCGGGCCATGAAGGAGCCCAAATGGAGGCATACAGGCAATTTGGAGACATGGAAAGCAGACACTTCTGAGATGCTCTCCCCATACACTGTTATCTGACAAATACCCCATTATCCAACAAGACCCTCTCTCTCCACTTCCCAAGCAACCGTCTCCTTTAAGAATTCACTGACCCCTTATTTTTATCTACAGTGCTGTCAGAAAAGAATCTTTTTCATTACGTTTCTCCTGAGCTCACGAGGTGGTTTGTGTGGCTTTTTTCAACTGTCTCTGATAGATAACTAAAAGGTATTGGTAACCATCTGCTCAGTGCATGCCCTGAAGGAAAGCACGTACTCTCCTCGCTCAAACTCCTTCCATACTGCACCAGAAACAGGACATTCCATTCCCCGCTCTTCACAAGTCTTTGTGAACTGGAAGTGATGGAAACACTTCATTTCCAATGGCATGAGTCTCAGCAAGAAGAAGCCACCCCCTTCA
The DNA here is from genome assembly GCF_017639235.1 of Corvus kubaryi. Taxonomy (NCBI): domain Eukaryota; kingdom Metazoa; phylum Chordata; class Aves; order Passeriformes; family Corvidae; genus Corvus; species Corvus kubaryi. The sequence continues at coordinate 18,314,256 of NW_024582061.1, read as the reverse complement.
GAGGGAAAGCTTATTTAGTTAAAGAGGGTCAGATCTACACATGGCCACTTGCAAGAAAAGAACATTTCTGGCAATGGTGATTTTACCTCACACTCTGACCCCTTGCAGGGTGCGGGAACCCTACCTTCTGATCTGGCAGGCTTAAATAGAAGTTGAGAAAACAAAACCGTGCCAGATCTCTGACCTTTGATAAATGTGAAGAGCTGGTTAATGCAGCACACCAAACATTGAATCTTCAGCTTGAGCAGGTTTGTGTTGGAGGTAGCCCCTGTCATCTGAGAGCCATGAACCATCTCTGCACACCACTTCCTTGGGGGCAGCTCTGCCCCTGCTGAGGTGACACCACACACTGCCCCTGGCCAAGCCCCTGAGAGATCAGCAGCCTCATCCCTTAGCCCAGGGGAAGTAACCAGCAACTTGCAGGGCTGTAACAAATCATTCCCCAGGCTTTGCCTCCCCTTACCCGCTCATCTATGACATGGATGCTAGTCTGTATGTTTGGCTGTGGTGAGAGGATCACTAGCTTGTCAAGCTGGTGATGTAGAGAACAGTATTAACTGAGTAATTAAATCATTTCTGTAATTACTCTCACACAGCTATAAATAATGTAAGCCCACACGTTCTCTCTGGAAGCCACAATAGCAAGAGAAGAGAGAGTGAGGGATGCCAATTAGAAAGGAGAAATAATAATAATAACACTTAACATTTATACAGCACTCTTCATTTTCAAAGCACAGTGCAAACAAGAATTAAGAAATGGGTAGAGTGACAGACAGGAGAAGGTGAGAGGAAGGGAAGCAGGAGAAGGGAGAAGATAGGAATGGGGGCAGGTACGGAGCAGGATTTGACTCCCAGCAGGGCTGGTGACTTGGTGTATGCTCAGCCCAGCCCCATGGCAGGGCCATTGGCTCTTCACCGCACACCTCAGTACTGCGGGGGCAAGGACACAGCTCTGCCTCTGCAGAAAGCGGCTGAGCCGAAGCAGGAGCAAGGACAAAGCACTGTGCTGCAGGTGCTCGCACATGGAGGAGCTGGCAGCTCCATCATGGAGCTGATCCCCTCCAGCGCAGAGGCCTGACAGTGACCATGCTGGCCCCAAGCCAGGCAGCTGGTGGAGGCTGTGAGGGCCTTTCCCCCTCCTCACAGGAGCTTTTCCCTCTGCCCATGAGGTCTGGGGCACTGGAACGGGGCGTGCTGGCTGAAGGAGTGCACAGCTGAGCCAGCCCCAGGCACACTTCGGAAGACCCGCTGGCCTTCCCCCAGTGGGAAGCACTGATGCCAGCGTCCCAGTCACCCCACAATTATTTCTGACTTCCTTTGTGGCTCAGGGCAGAATGGGAAAGGAATATTTCTGCCCAGCTGGAGGGAAGCAGCACACTCAGGGGAAGCATTGCTGCCCAATCCCACTGTCCTGTGCCCTGCCCTGGCCCAGACTGGTCTTCTCTACTATGCAGTTTCCACCTGACAGGTTTTCCGCTTTCATTTCACACTCCTCATCCCATTTGCTCAGCAGTTTTGCCACCCCCTGTGCTCCCTGGCTCTTGCTCCTGTGGCCAGCAAGGAAGCATAACCTGGTCAGGTATACCTCTTTCGCTCTCTCCATTTTCCCATCCACCAGCTCCTACTTCCCACCTTTATCCAGTCCCCCTGCCCATCTCCTTGTATCAGGATCTCTTCCATATGCTCATCCTCTGCTCTGGCTCCTCAGAATACCCTGCATGCCCCCCCACTCCACCCACATCTCAGCCCAGATTCCCTGCTGCACAGCACATTTCTCCTGGCTGGATCCCACCAGGATCCCACAGGAGAACTCCAGCTCCAGCATAGCCTGTGCAGCCCCCAGAGCCAGGTGCAGTTTTGAAGCACAGTTTGCAAGGACGAGTTCTTTCCAAGAGACATGGCAAACATCTAAAAAGACTCTAGGTACATCCGCAGTTTCTTACACTTACAACAAGGAAGGCCAAACTTGGGGCAGCCTATGCAGTGGTAGCAAAAGCACATCTCTGGTTAACACGTCCTTCCCCACAAGACACCCCTGCTCCAGCCCCATGTCCTTGCTCTGAGAACGTGTGGTGGTCAGGCAGAACCTTTGGAGGAAAATGTGACAGCACTTGCAACATAGATAAATCACATATCATCCCATGCCACATTTTCAGAGAGAGATGTTTTATTTTCTAAATAAATAGCAAAATAAATCAATCAGCTTGAGGCATACACCTGGCATAGGAAATTTTGCTCAAACAGTCACAGTCTGGCAAAATTACAGGAAACCCCCATGAGGATTTTATAATGGGAACGCTGGCCAAGCTTACAATAGATGGTACTATCAGCCCTGCATAAAATGAGTTCTCCAGCATGATGCAGCTATTCAGCCACCACCTCTAACGGGGGTTAAAGCTTCTCCTCCTGGAGTCCAGATTTTCATCTCAAGCATTGTATTTACTTCAGTCAGAAAAATCCATTAATTGTTTCCTAGTAATTAGGTTTTTGCCTTTTGTAGAGCTCAAACTTTACAAAAACATTGTTATGGTCTTCTTGTAAAGTGCAAATTGCTGTAGACAGCAGTTAAGCAAGTGTCTTAAAGTCATGTTTTATAGCAGAGCTGCAGTGAGGACGTGGGTCTATTAGAACTGCTGGATTCTGTTAGCACCTTTTAGATCAACTCTCCTCACTGCACATACCTGCCTCCTTTACTTTTTTGCCTGCTCACCCTCAGACTCTCCACATCCTTCATTCCTGTCTTCCCCCTTCCTCTGAAACCTGCATTTTTTGTTATTATCAGGAACTTCACAGATACACAGCTAAAAGCTATTGCCAAGCACAGAGAAAAATCACTTGGACAGAGCCTTTAAGGTATTTTTTTTGTCACTCTCAGAACTTACTCTTTCTTTTTCCTTAATTTTCTCCCCATGATCCTAGGTTCAGGAGAAGTTTTCCTATGTGTCTTTCAATTTCTTTATCCTCTTTCTCCTCTGTTTCATCTATGTAACATGTTCTCCAGCACCCAGTTCAGTCCTGTTTGAACACAGCAGAAGAAACATGGTTTCTATTTCTTCCCTAAGAAGTCTAGAGTACTTCCTAATAAAACTCAGTGTCTGAGCCTTTTCCTTGATACACATATATATCATTTATTATTATCATTTAATGTATCATAATACATCATTTAATGTATTTCCCTAACTTTATCCTGTCATTCTTACTTCTGTTTCTGGCAGCTACACTGAGCATTTTTTTCTCTAGTCTACCTTTATTCATTGAGTATATAAATCACATCCTGACTCATTGTTCAGCCAATCTACACTACACACATACAGCTGTTTTGCTCTTTCTTCATATATCAACTGCTCCAGACCATTAACAGAGTCACAGACTACAACTGTGTCTTCTTCTGTACCCTGTTTCTTCCCAGCCTGTGTATATGTAATTCCCTTATCTTTCTTCATAACCCATCCCCTCCAAATTTGGCTAATGAGGCAAATAAAAGGCAAAGAGAATAAGAGATTCCCTGGAAAGAATCGTTTCTCTCTGTCCTGCAGTTACTGGGGAATGACATGCAGATCTAAAGCAGCAGCATTGGGCAATTTCACAGTCCGTGTTTTCAATTTCATTTTGAGGCCAGTTTAGGGTAGGGACAAATTTGAGTGTAATTAATTTAGATTTTGTGAGACAAGTTACTGCTGGGGGTTGTAATAAAGGACTGCCTGTCCAGATTGAAGAAACTAATCTCCTTGTCCGGCTGGGGATGGCACAAATTGATTTAAAACCTTTTTGTTGGCTTTTTTTGTTTTGAAGAAAGGGGTTGAGATAAAGATTATAAATAACTATTGGTCAGAGCTCATCAAGCTTCCAGATTTTCTTTAGGTAAGTGCTTACAGATTTAGAGCTCTACCTAAATATCATTAGTGTGAAAATCAAGGTTAGAAATCTATCAAGAAAGAGCTTTTTCACAGATGCCCAGGTCCAAGCTGGGTGGAAATCAACATTTTCCTCACAGACACTTCAACAGTTCTATTTCAGGTAGACAGTGGCAACATCGCATTTAAGCAAGAGTAATGACAAGGTTAATTCACCTTCTCTTTACCTCAGGTGGGTTGCAGAAGTTGCGTGCAGAGCTAGGGAAGGAAAGGTCTTCTGTCCCTCAAAAGAAAACATCACTATAACAACAGAAGAAAACTAACACTCTGTACTCCTGAAGGAAAAATCCTATGACCCGAAACAAAACAGCTTATAAATAGCTGCAGAAGGCTGATGCAAAGGAATCAGACTTCACTTTTGCTTTACATTTGTTGCCTGAGACAACTTCTGTTAAAGGAAGGCACCCACACCTCTGTGTGGCCATCCTTTCCCTCAGCACTGCTTCTGCCCAGAAGCGTCCCAGGGCACGAGTCTCACCAGGGTACCAGGTTTTCTCCTTCCCAATTCTGTGACAGTCAAACTCAGGTAAACACCTTCAAGCATCAGGTGTCCAAGGCTCAGGGCAAATACAAAGTGCATCCAGTATAAATTATTAGGAGGGAAAAAGTGACAGGGATATTTCATGGAAATTTACACTTCCATAAGAATTTTATTTTCTTTGTTTTTTTAAAGAAGCTTTCTTGTTGCTTTTAAGCGATAAAAAAAAAAAAAAAAAAGGAATCAACTCCACATTTTTTTCCTGTGACTCTTGAAAACAATACCCCAGAAAAAATACTTGAAATGGAGTTCCTCCCAAGAAAATTGGAGATGAAGTAGAGGAAAGCTTTAAAAATTAAAAAAAAAAACAAAACAAAACACCCCAACACAATTTTAATGGATATTTAATAACAGAAATTATACATTTTTTTGAAAAGTCATATTTTCATTGAAATAATACTAATGAGAGTACTTGAGCTCTTGTTTAAAAAATGTGAGTTCACATTGAAGGATTTCATGGCCCTGGGGAGAGGTTAAAGCTCTAAAAGTTCATGTCGCGGTTTCCTAATATCTGAGGGTTCTTAAGTGCTGTAATTTATTTGTAAAGTAAAAAAATAGTGCTAGGGAAATTCTCAGGTGTTAAACTTCACAAAAATATGCTGCCTATATTCCCTTTCTTTACATGAATAAAAGAAAATGTTATTTTGTATGGGTTAATTAGACACAGATGTAAACATAAATTACAGACCCACCTGGCTTCTTATTACATGTGTATACAAGGGGAAAACAACACTGGCATACAATACCGGCTTTTATTGCCTATGTCTCTGTGACTTACCTTTTATTCTCCTTCCCCAACCTTTGCAGCAGACTCGTAATTTGAGGACACATGATATTTGGTTCATTATTTGTGAGCTACAGGGAGCATTATTTTGGCAGCAGAAGGAAACAGAGTACCAAAAGCAAAAGAAGTATATTAATCACATCCGTAATAAAATTATTAAGAGCTTGAAGGGAAACTGCTGATTTCTTTTTTATTTTTTTAAATCAAACTCATCTTTGCTAATCATTAGATTAGTTTAAGAAACATTTAAACTATTACTATCATCAAATGCAGTTTCAGAGAAATGAAAACACTTTGTGAAATTACATGAACTGCATATAAATTTGTTTGGAGGGAAAAAAGGAATAGAAATCTTTCAACGTCTGCAGACCAAAATGTGCCTTTTCCCCCCTTCTAAGCAGCATCTTGTTTGGAATTTATTTTACTTCAATTCATATAATCCATTCAAAGGGAACTTTATCTTTTTTTCTTTCCCTTTTTTTTTTTTTCACTGAATTTCCTTCACACAAGGGCTTGAAAAATTTCAGATGTCATCCGTAATGGAAATGAAACAAATTTGCACCCAAAAAATGAGGTTTTCATTCCCCATGCATCCCTATTACTTAACCTTTGAAAACCTGAGTGTGAAAGTGCTTTCCTTTTAATTACAGATGTTCTGCTTTTAGCAGCACTGTCCCAGTGTCTTTGACTTTGTCCTGGTTTCAGTGCTTATCTAGGTGCTCAGCTTATCCAACTCGTTTTGGCTTCCCTGTACCTGCAGCATCACTTTGCTGCACTCTGGCCAACAGCTACTCTCCTTCCCTGGTGCTTTACCCTCACTGTCCAACTTCGGACTTGCTCCTCACCCAAAGACCAAAGAAATGACTGCTGCAGCAGCATGGCCCAAACATGGAGTGATCACAGCAACCTTTGGCATTGAAAGAGAGAGACAATGTGTCTTGCAAGTTTTACAGAAAACAAAAATAAAGGGATTTATGAAGTGGGGATAAAAAGGCAGAGGAAAATATTACGGCTTTAGAATAAACGGAAAAAAACAACAAGGCAGTGGAGAGAGTCAGAGAAAAGCCAGCTCCACGCTGTGTGAAAAAAAAGGAGGGAGAATCTGGCCTAGAACAGATCACAAATTTTAAATTTCAGGTTAGTTTTATGCAGCTTTTATACAAATTGTATTACTGGCACGGCCCAGTGAAAGATCACTCTTCCCTACCGTTTCATTTCCATCAGCATACTGCATGTATCCCTGTGTGGGCAAGCCCTGGAGAAAATAGCAAGGGATGCAGAGACACAGAAGACTGATTTTCACCTGGGAAAACATAACCATCCTCTTCTTCCAATACTTTTTTCCTCTTCTGCCTGTGCACCATTGTGTTACTATAAAGCTGCCCAGGACAAGAAGCTTTGGCAAAATAACGTGACTGTGAAGAAGTAATGAGGAACAGTTCCAGCAAAAGTGATGGCCACCAGCTGTACTGTAAGAGAACCCAAGGCATTTTCTGCTCTTACCTTTTCTGCATTCATTATCACCAAGTTGATTTCTTCTGTTATTTTAAAACAAATAAATAGTCTGTCATTACACAATGGACCAGTCAGCCAAATGGTATGGTCATTTTTTAGGCAAGAAACTAAATCTCTTCCAACACAGTAAGTTTTGTAAATCAGAATAACAATTCACCCTTCTCTTGACATACCTCTGAATGTACATTTGTAAATGTTATTTCCTTTTTTTTTTTGTGACTGTTCCTTTACCTTCTACCTCTGAAGAACTGATTTTAGGTCTGGGAAGAATTCATTTTAGGTAATATTGAAAAGAAATGAAGAAAAGCCTAGTCCAGATTTCCAGTTGCAGGTCTGCAACCCAAGATACTGGTTTGTGTGGTTATCTGAACTGAAGCTTGGTTTGCAGTCTTGAAGGTTTACTTTCACCATCAGTCTCCTAACACAGGGCATCCTCATACAATTTAATTTCTGCTTTCAAAACAATTGGGGAGAAACAAGAAATTATTTTAAGTGCTGGAAGGCCAGCAGATATGCTCTCTGGTCAAAAGTGCATTGCAGTCCTCTAGACAATACAAACTAATGCTTAAAATCACGAAACACAAGCCGTTCAAAGTCAGATCATTGCAGCAACATCAGGCAAACTGAAGAGACCAGCAAGCTTCCACATCAAAGTTTTTGGACCACAGAAACCTAACACTGTTGGTGGTGCACATTTCTCTCCTCTCCATCTCATCTATTTTGGATTAAACACAGAACACCAGTAATCAGTGCTATTCCCTTTCTCATCACAGACCCTGGTGATATGATGCTATTGCCCTCGTCCTTTTCAAGGAATCAGCAGCAAAATAAGGTGCTTTCTGACAGGGCTGAAACAGTGTGAGCACTCTTCTACCCTGTCCCAGAGCTACGGCCTTGCTCATCTGAGCAGAACAAACATGGGGTCTGTCAGACCCCCTCAGCCATCACTCCCAGGCCACCCAGCCCCAACAAAAGGACTGCTGCATTTCACTCCATCTGGTGTCACTGCTGGCATGCTTATCAAACTCAAGGGACTGAACTGGCTATGACAGAACTCTCACTCGGCAGGCAAAGTGGCCTCTCCAGAGCTCAAGTGAGGCACATCACGTGTCTCTGCTTCACCGTTCTCCTGGAACTAAACCCAGACCACAGTGTGCACAGATCATCTGGTCACTTTCTTCTTATGCCAGATTAGGCAGAAATTAAATGTAACACTCTGTAACAGGTAAGCAGTGGAGTTAGAGACACAAGCACCACGGAGTAAAAACAGCAAAAACATGTAAATTCCTGTATACTTATTTTTCAGAGGAAAAAGGCAAAACACAGGGAAAACAAAAATATGTAAACATTATTTACAAAATCTAATCAAATGCAATATTTAAGAATGTGAGTTTGAACAAAACAATCAGGAAAAAGAGATGTTCCACTTTCAGCAACATACCTCCACCTGTTATGTCAACCCTAGGGCGGGATTCATGGCATTTAACTGGAGGCATCATGAACAAGTTGAGGTACAGCCTTCTTCAGTAATCAGTGAGGAGACACAGGACTGTCCCATGAGCATTTCACTGCACCCTGAATTGAGTGGGGTGAAATGTCCTCAGGTGGTGCCTCCTTTACCACTGATGCCTAGATCTCCAGCTGGTGGGTAGAAAACTTCTAGATGAATACTAACTGAGATAAAGCCAGCTTATAGTGCATATTATACAATATTTCTGTCTTTATATACAGGACAAAAGAAAATTCGGGCTTGAAATCCTATTTTTTTTTTCTTTCTGCCTGCCCTTTTGTGTCTCAATTTACCAGTTGCATAGTACATTACAAAGCCCTTTTTTACACATGACCCACATTTCCTAACAGAACACTTATTAAACCCTCGCTGAAGGTGAAACAGAATTTCACATGCTACTTCAGGAAAGGTGGTTTGACTGGGGAGATTTTGTGCATTAAATTCCAGTGAAGAGGGACTTATCTGTCACACCAAGGCATTAGTGGTTTCTAGCATTCCTTAAGTTTGCATTGGCGCTACTGATCACAAACACACGGGGAGCATAACAAAGCTGTAAGTGCAGATCTGAACCTGTGAAATGCTGAGCAAGTTCAATCACAGCTGACTGCTGTGGGCGTTGAGGGGATGCTGAAAGAAGCAAGCCATGCTTGCAGGATCAAACCTCAGCCACACAACTCATCTGCAAAGAATATGACTAAGAGTCACTAAAAGCAAAGCCTCTGTCAAGGCCTTCTGTGGGAAGTAAATTGTTTAAGGACTTACCAGGCTGACTTCAGTATTTTTAGTAGAATTTCAGTGTATTTACTCTCTACCATATTTTAATTCAATTCATCAAATAAATATTATCCATTAAAGATTACACACCTGTGGATCAGAAGTTGTAAAGGTCAGCCTTTTCAAATTATGTTTCAAAGAAACCTTGGCCTTTCCTAAAACTGCAGATCTTTGTACATAACCTGCAAACCTCCTGTCTGCAAAACCAAAAAAAAAAAAAAAAGGAGTTTGGTAAAACAGAAGTCTCCATTCATAAGGCTTTCACCTTTCAGCTCCCTGTGGGCTGCCTGCCTGCCAGAACGCTCTTTAGAAGAAAGCCGGTGGGGTACACAGGGCAGTGGCAGGAGATGCTGCCTTCCCAAGGAGAGACTAGGGACAGGTAGAAAGAAAAACCTTTTCAAAGTTCAATAGGCCAAACTTCTCTTTGAATTACAGCAGCGTAAATCTGATCTAATCCTGCCAAAAGCAACGGGGTTATGCTGGATTTACACTGCGGGAATCTGAAATCAGAATTTGGCCTGCCATGTTCAAAGTCACAAGGACCTTTTCCCAGTGTTCAGGAGGTCTTGTGTCAGTAACTCTTACACTTGTCAAAAGATGTAAAATGTCACCCCAAGTGTGAAATGCAGCACTTGAGCACTGCTTCCAACTCTCTTTTGCACAGACATAGATAAACATGCAACACAGCAGGCAGGAGATCGTCAAGACGCTGCATTGCTGCCTGCCTGGCCTCCAAGGCAGAAAAGCTTCACTGTGAGTGGAATGGGTGACTTCAGCACATGCGCAACTGTTCAAGGAGTGAGAGAAAAAAGGCCCATGATTATTCAGTGACTATTTCAGTTTAAAGGCCAATACAAGAAAATAACTCTGCATACTAACTGTGTGTTATTTGGCAACTGAGCAGTTAGTCAAAGAATCAGAAAATAATTTGTTAGCACCTTCAATACCCTGCATTGGATTATTTACTTGCAAGGTAAATAAAACAGAATGTGCCTGGATTTCTCATCTCACTAGATCTCTTTCTGAGGAAAAGCTGCTATAGTGACCAGGTCAATTCTCACCCTTCATTCAGTTAGCCCTAATTCTGCCTAGTTAAATGTCTCAGATTCACTTCAGAGCCATCTGTAAAAGAAAAAGGCGGTCAGATTGTGTCCCTGTTTACTTCTTTGGGATGCACAAAGAATGGTCAATGGTCTCAATAAAAGCCTTGGCCCAAGCCTGCAAGGCAAGGGACAGCCAGCTCTTCTCACATGTTCCCACTGGCCAACAGTAGCCCCGAGGCCACTGTTAGCCACACGGTCTGGCCAAATGCACACTCAGGTGTGAATTGCTGCACATCCTGTTCCTGAAGGTGGAAAGATGCTACTCCCTCTCTGCATCTTGCCCTGTTCAAAAGCAGTAGCAGGATGGCTTGTTTGTGTAGTACTTCCTCAGAAGACTGGCTAGGGCCTGGGAAAACAATGAAATGTCTGTGATATGAAGGAATAAAGTAGTGCAGTGGAAAAAAGAAAGATTTAGCTTGACTGGTTCAGACTGGTTAGTCACTTTAGCTAACACCTATTTAACTTCAGGAGCTAATGAACACTTTATAGAGAGGATGGCTTTATTAAAGATTCAATTATATTCCAATTAAGATGTAAGAGCTGCATTAAGCATCCCTGAAAATACCACAATGTCCTCCAGCTACATGCAGGAAAAATCCCAGGCTATGATCCCTGGCTCTTCTAAGGTAAAATACAGGCAAAAATAAAACCTTAAAAAAAATTACAATTGTCAGGGGCTCTTTACCCTTCCTAAGGAAGAAGAAAAGGGCTGATTCTTTTGCAGGTTTCTTCTACCTGCTTCTTTTCCTCCTCAGTTTTTTTCTGTTGCAGGTAATTCCACATGATTAATAGGCTCTTCTCGGTAGTGCTACACACAGTTAGCTCTTTTAATCTGTCTTTGAATCTGAAGCTGTCTAATCCCCCAAGCCTTTGGCCCCATGAGACACCACCTGAGGATCACAGAATAAGATACTTCTCTTTGTTTTAAGTTTGGAGCCACGGGTCTGCAATAGAAGGAAGCTCATTTAAATTTACCTTATCTGCCATGATCATAGAGGAGCCTCCATGGATGCCCAGGATGGGAGTGAGGGTCTGGGCAGAGATGAAGTCCAGGATCTGGGCAATGGCTTCCTGGTCTGTGTCATCAGCGAATACCACCCCTTGAATCTTCCGGTCTGACATGAGGTCACAGATGCGGGTGATGATGCTCTTGGGATCTGTTTCATTCATGGCCACCAGCTCCACCCGAGGCACCACTGAGAGGTGGTGGAAGTCATCTTTCTCGTGGGCATCTTTGATGGCCACTTCGTCTGAGGTCCCCACCAAGATGACTGCAATGCCAATGCTCGGGTGGCTTTTCTGGGCATGGGCCCCGCTCCCTGTTGTTGCGAGGACTGCCAGCACCAGCCAAAACCTTGGAGAGTAGCACTCCACCCTGGGCCTCATCTTCGGCTCTTACACTCCCTGAGCGAGGAAGAGAAAAAGGAAAGGGGGAAAGCAAAACAAAGTGATTAATTGACAAGTCAATCATGCACTCAGCCTTCAAGGAAGATCCATTGATCTTCCTCAGCCACTAGCTCTCCTCCCAACAATCCTTCTAGTCTGACATCTAGCCCTTTGGCTACATTCAGGTGGTCTATTGTTGTTGGGGGGTCAGACCAGTCCAGCCCCTACTTCAGAGTCTGGAATCACTTTAGAGAACAGCTGTCAGCAGAAGATGGGATCGTGTCATTTCTCAGGTCCCATGTCACTCTGAGACCCAAGTCAAAAGTGATAGAGAATGGTTCTTTGACAGCTGATCCGCTGTCTTTGTGAAATTAATTGCGTATGTCAAGCCCATGTCTGAGTGCTTACCCTCAACACAAAGGAATGACTGGTGCTTGTGATCAGTTTGGACTTGTGCTGGAGGTATAGGCAGGGAGACTGAGGAGACCAGGCAGATAAGGACTCCCTTTTCCTTTCTCAGCACAGTCCCTCCAGAGCAAAGTGAGGACAAATGGGCAAGGTCATCGGATGTACACGTATGTGCGTATCCATTGCACACAACCTTCGTACCATCACCAGGACACACACAGCTCCCGTGTGTAGCACAGCCATATGCTTCCCACTGATACCAGATTCTTTTTTTTCTTTTAAAAGCCAGGAATACAAAATTTCCCAGCAGTCATGGTCAAAACCGGATCAGGACCCTCCAAGTCCATCTGACAGCTATGTTTGCACGGAAGTAGAAATGCCAACAGAGCTTACAATGGTTCACCCTCAGCTACTACAGCCAGGCATGTTACATCAATCTTCTCCCTGAGCATGTCCACTATATTTTGTAATCACATCAGTAGAAATGGAAAAACCTGATGAGGTCATCTCTCTAGCCCGTGCCTGAGTGGGACATGTCCCTGCAGGACTGTTCCTTGCTCTTTCTTGAGTTGCGCTTTAATAATAGTTCACATTTCCACAGCACTTTTCATCTTCAAGGCACTCTACAAACACTAATGAACTAATTCTTACAGCACCTATGCAGTGTAAATATCAGAGACAAGAGAGCAGTGTTCCGCCCATCTGCCCACCACCCCTGTGGGAGGTAGCACTGCTCAGTGTGCCCACCCAGGGCCACACTGATGTCCCAAGGAGATTTCAGGCATTTCAAACTAAGGAAGACTTTCCCTCAACACAACAGGTTCTGCTCAGCTACTCGTGCCCATAATTATGTTCTTCAGCACAGGCACATTTGAAATAAATACACCAGCCCTGAGCTTCTTTGTGCTACACCTCTGGTCCTGGGTGTCCAAGAATGGGACCCTTCCATACTGTTCATTGCTACACACGCCTCTATCAAATGAACAGAAAGTCACAGCAACAGGGACAATGCTGGCAAAACTTTGTGGAAGCAGGAAGTCCACAAAAGAACTCTTGCTGACACCAGCCACCCACAGGGAAAAGGCCCAAGAAGCCCCATCTTGCCCTGCCCAGGAGAACACACAGGCTCAACACCTGCTCCCTCATTGTCATTCTAAGCAGAGAGAATGTATCCTGCATTGATATTACCACATAAATAAGCAGATAATAAAATAGATAATAAATATGCACTGGAGAAACCAAATCCACTTAAGAAGCTGAAAGGACTGCGGGTGTGAAGCACCAATCGATTCTAAACTCTCTGAAGGATTCACTTTCTGAGAGATGCTCACAAGGAGAACCAAGAGACTTTGAGAGTTTGGCAAAATGAACAGTTAACTTCATTCCAGTATGACTGTTATCCTCCAATTACGAGTCCCTAAATTAGATTCCTTCACAGTGAAATGCAGTCCCCATTTCTGCAATGCTTTATTAACTTTAATGCACTCTATACACTCTCTGTCTCTCACTCTCTTGCTCACTCACTTAAATGCTATATTTGTTCTCTTAAAATATGTCTCCTGTGGTCCCTCTGTATCGACTCATACAGTATATTACACTTGGCTAGGCAATGGCTAGTTGTGATGCCCAGGGAGGAGAGTGTAGGTTTTCCCCAGCCCCTTTCCCACTAGGAATATTTCACAGGGCCTTTCAACCCAGGGCTTGGATAGCATTCATGCAGGAGCTATAAAGGTAGTCATGGAAGCTGTCAGCCTTCACACCCAAGCACATGCTTCTCCCAGTGGGAAAAATGGCCGACAAGAAACCCATTCCCTTCTCTTCACTTGCATCAAAGCCAGTAAATCTCTAGCATCTACATCCAAGAAGGAGAAGAGAGCCCAGATCCTGAAGAGCACATAGGTGCCATCTGTTGGGTGTCTGTGCCCCACTCGGGCAGATTTTTCCATTCAACACAAGATTGAGTTATCTGAACAGTGCCAGATCCTCAGGCTTTGGCCAGATATACAGGGAGCAGCCAGGGCTAGGAAGTAGGTAATACAAAGAGGAGGTTGTCTGGGTCTCAGTAGCCAACCCGCAATCTCCAATTTGGATCCTCAGCCATAAGCCCTCTCTGGATCAGGCAGAGCAATGCATAGGTAATCTGTGTTGTACCAACCAAGACACCTCTCCATCTCTCGCTCATACATAACGTGTCTGTCATGCTTGCTATGTCTTTCAGGTGCTCCATGGGCAGTCTGTGTGCCAGACAGCAGTGTTCTTCTGAGGGAATAGCAGGTACCAGGTCCCCTCGTAGGATGGCAGCTGGGGATGTGATAAGGCAGGAGAACATCAACAGATCACACCCAACCCAGGGCTGAGTGTGGTTTTCACCATTCAGGTCCCACAAGGCAGCGTAGGGGTGAGCTGCTCAAAGACTGAAACAGGAGTGCTCATGGTGTTACAATCCCTTCCCTCCTTGGGGCTCACTCATGTTCACATCAGTAGCCACTCTTCACACACCCGCTCACATGCATGTGCTGGCTGTTAGAGAAAGGGACAGACATCCCAACACCAACCTCACCTCGTGTTCCTCCTCTGGTCTGGCTCACTGCAGGCCCCTTTTGAATGTGTGCTAGTAGAGACAAGGTGGGGTGAACCACCACAGACTTATTATCAGACTAAGGGGAGCCCAGAACTATTGTGAAAATGTGTTTCTGCATACAGAGCAAGAAGTTTTGTCCATAATTCCTACAGTGTTCAAGTGCAAACATTCGAGGTACTCAATCAAGAAAGCACTGGAGGCAGCACATGGACCTCCTTCTAAGTGTGTTCCTGTTTCCAGTGAAAAAGGGGAATGGAGAAATTCACACACAAAGAAATTCATAAGCACCTGACAAGGCTGCAGCTGTAAAACAGGGCATTTACCCTTTGTTGTTTCAAGAAATTCTAATAATTTTACAATATAATTTCACCAGTCAAGAATATACATGCAAGTATATTTTATTACCAAGTATTTTACATGAGCAGGATTTTCCCTTAGAGGTGGTGTGGGGCAACACGGTGTTGGAAGTATTTTCTGTGATTTTGGCACTCCAAAACAATTTAGTAAATCCCAAACTCCAGACTGGTGTGTAAAATCCTTTACACAAAACTGCACACTATTATATTGGCTCTTACTCCCTAGAAAATAATATATGGGAGGGCCATTAGATGAAGTGGTTTTACAGACATATCTATATTTAGGTATAAACATGCCAGTAAAATCATTATACCTCTATAATCTTATTTTACTTACCAATAAAACATATCCACCACTGTAGAGGAATGCAGCATCTACTCACTGCAGAGCAATGTTACACAATCACTTTCAAAATGGGAAGTGAAAGCTAACTTCTCCAATTGAAAATGCATGAGGAATGTAGGTAGTCAGACAGTAATTATTCCAATTGGAATTTAGCCAGGACCAAAGGTTAGATTGCTTAAAAATATCATGAGAACCTTACTTGACACTGCACTTTTACGCGGATCAGACCTAAGATAAGTATTAATAGAAAATTATTAGGCTGCACAGGCAAAATACAGCTCAGCATTAAGAGATATTTCCGGATGATATTTCAAAATACAGAAAGTACACAAATAGGTCACTGTGCATTCAACCAGGCTAACTGTAAACAGACTACTACTCCGGCAGTGTACAGCAAAGCCAGGCAATCTTCAGGTCAGAGAAGGAAACTGAGGCAGAACAAAGGCTGGTCACAGGTTTTTGGGGGTAGTTCTGTTGTGTGCTGCCACTGGTCCTGCTGCAGTCATGCCATCTAGGTACCCTTGCACAATACCCTCTTGAAAGGGTGTTTGCAGGCTCCCCTAAATCCAGTCTCCAAGCTCAAGACAGCAAGAGGAAAGGAAGTCATGTAATACTGCAGTTCCAGACAAAAAGCTGTCTTGAAGGCAGCTTTCCTAATTAAGAGGAAGACAATGCTTGGGACAGGAGGCTGAACCATGCCCAAAACCACCAGCAAAGGGAACTTCACAGGAATATTGGCTCCATATGGGAGAATGAAAAGCTTCCCCCTCCTATGCTTCATTGGAGAGCCACAAGGAAGTTCCTATCCCACTGTTTTTTGGGCTTTGCTTAGACTTCAGGCCACAGAATCTGAATTCAACAGCAAATTTTGTATCTGCACCAGCTGCAATTCTAATTCCCAGCCTTACTCTCATCACCAGCCCAATTCCAGGCCTCACCACTATCACCACCTCTCAGTCCCATTACTACCTAAAGACAGACGTCCTGCCAGACCCACTGTGAGACATCAGCACTACCCTTTGGTATTTGCTCACCTTTGACAGCATCTTAATTCACACTGCCTTCATTCCTCTAACAGCTTGAACAGTATCAGACAATGAATCCAAAAGCAATCCTTCTGTTTCAGGATCTAGTTGGAAGTAGGAAGAAGTCCATCTCACCTGGGAAATACTTTACAAACCTCGAAGGTGCTTTGGGCCTGGTATCCAACATACCACCAGAGAACAAGTGCACCAGAAGAAGCTGTAGGGAAGTCAGCATTGCACTAGATGGCTACTGGGCTGTCACACAAGGAAATACAAGTATGTCCAGATCAAAGAGGAACACTATTTCTGTATTTACCAATGACAGATGACTGGTGACTTTTTGATCCCTTTGTCTACTACCTGCCTTATGGGCAAACTGGAGGAGCTAAGAAGACCCACGGGAAAAAAAAAAAAGAGGGAGGACAGACTGGAACCTCATCAACTGCTAGTCCTAAGAGCTGGGGTTTAAAGCTATAAATCACACCAAAATTTACACCTAAGCTTCTCCAACTCTCTGATTTTTGACGACCCAATTTCAGCTTAGGACTTGCTCCCAATCTCATGGTTACTCTGCAGTGTACACATGCTGCATATTGTATACCTCTGAAGAAGCATTCCTCTTTTCCTAACACTGTTTTAACAATTGCCCTACCATACCTTCAGCCCAGGCTATTTGTACATTGACAACTCTTGTGCTGCTGTTTCCCGTATTACTGCTTACCACGTAGGTGACATAAGTGCCCATAAATCTTCTTCTGGCTCACAGCCCTATTGTTCCAGGAATTTTGTCAACAGACACAAAGAAAAGGAGGATGGATCTGGGGCACGATAGATGTGTCTTGAAAGTGCCTGCACACTTCAGGTGCTGATAAACAGACTGAATGATGCTGCAGGAAAATCTCCATACATTCAGAGCAGAAAGATGGCAGAGACTACAGACAATGGAAAATGCCATACACAGTGGTGAATGCAACAATCCAGCACCTGGACCAAAAGGGTTTATTGTGGTGACCCTCAGTAAACAGCCCCCCAAGGGCATTTCAGTAGTTTGAGATGAAAACTGGTATGGTTTAGTTTATTTTAACTAGCCTTGAACATCACTTATATTATCGTTCTCAGCTATAAATGCTCCTATGACAGTGGCAGAAACATTTCTCCAAGGCCTTTTGGGCAGGTCTTCTTTCTGTTCTTCACAATCACTCCCTCTCCAGTATGCACCTTTGTCCATACCTGTAATGTCCCACAGATGCATTTCTATCTAACATTCAAAATGTTTCCAATTTTCCCTTATTTCTCCCAAGTCAGCCTTGTTCTTTTGGGGAAGGCATCACACACCCCCAGACAAAGCCTTCAAAGCCCTTGGAGCTCTCTCATTACCTCACTGTTAGCTCTCTTTCCATAGACACTGAGTGGAAAGTAGCACATGTGTTTACTTCTATTCTCTGTTTATTTTCTTCAAAGCTTTTCTTTCTTTATAAAACTACATACAAACTCCTTCCTGACTTGGGCAGTGTCAGATACATCAGAGGCTAGTTTGCCTCCATCTATCGAACAGGTGTATCCAAGAATAAGGTGACAAAGTGCTTCCACGTCTCTACCCCATGCAAAAGAGAAGAGCAATTCTCTCCCTGCACTTAAGGCAGTACAAAAAATGCTTTGATCATCAATTAGACCCATATCATTCCCAACAGATGAAGAACTATGTCTCATTATTGTAAGCTTGCCCAAGGGTAAGTTCCCAGTGTCCTTCCCACTTCCTCTCACCCACATATTTTACATATCACGGGCGATAGCTGATACGGCCACAGCCTGCAAGCTTCTGTTGAGACCAACACCAAATGATTCATAGAAATCAAAAATTAAAATCCTCTGCTTAATAGTCTTGCCCTTCCTCCAGTCACTTCAGGATTACTGTCTACAGCACCTGCTTTAGCACACTACCTGCTCTGAAACAACTCAAACAGTAAGATTACCACTGCTAGGAGATGGCTCACATTTTGAAACATTTCCCTAAACTCAGCCTAAATTTCCCCTTTGCTCAGCTATCCTGTAACTTTAATAATATCTCCTTCATTCAGCCTAAATCATTTCTACGTCTTAACTCACCGTTTCCACCGTGAAAATGTTTGTAGGTTGTTATCTGATCGCCCCTTGAGACTTTGCTCTGCTGCAGCAAAAGTTCAGCTGTGTTTATTGCTCCTCATAATTTGAGTCCCCTTGGATCCTCATCAGGATGAGCGAGGGAGAATGAAGGAAATGGCTGGGCGAGGGAGCAAAGGAGCGGGTCTGACCTGCTTACCCAGACTGGCACACACGTGCAGAGCTGCAGGACTCAGTGTCACACACACAAAAGCCATTAAGAGAGACAGCAGGTCAGTCTGGCATTGCCCAGTGCCAACTTCTAAATGCCAGAGCAGAGAGGCTTGGCACAGCCACCCCTCTCTGCAAGCCTGGCTTGCAGAGCCAGGCTAGAGCCACTATTCCCCTGCCAGGATCTCACCCTCCCCCCAGCATCCCGCTTAGAGAAATTTAGAGGGTTGAGACAGGTCCTCCCTGCCAGAGACTGAAATATCCTCACCACCTGGAGGGTTCAGTTGCCACAGCTGTCACTCCATGCATGCGTATGCTCCGCTTGAAACACGGGCTTTCAAAGCTTACGAGGCATAAACCATTTCCTACGTGCAACTGTTGTCTGCCCCACCTCAGAACTGGATCTGGGCTCAGAGGAGACCACCCAAATCAAGGGACATGCTGCTGCATGTGAGGCCCCTCGACAGGATTTCAGCAGGGTTGAAAGCAGCTTTGCCTCCTGAAGTGCAAGACTCAGTTTAAACAGGCAGCAGAATGCTGCACAGAGCAACACC
This sequence comes from Corvus kubaryi, assembly GCF_017639235.1. Taxonomy (NCBI): domain Eukaryota; kingdom Metazoa; phylum Chordata; class Aves; order Passeriformes; family Corvidae; genus Corvus; species Corvus kubaryi. Next base: position 18,295,152 of record NW_024582061.1, on the reverse strand, counting down.
AGGTTTGCCTCTTAAATAGAACTGAAACCCTTTGAAAAGACATTGGACAATTCCTTCCTTCCTTTCTTAATTCTCCACTTCCAGTTTTCATTTCCAAGCAGGAATCAACAGCACAGTAATAACATGAGGATATTATAGACTGCAATTTCTAAAAGCTAGGGATTTGCATACCTCCGATCCATTAATAACCATGAGAAACACACGTTTAACTTCACTTGGATGGTTTGGAAAAGCACATCCATGGCATTTCTCATTATTTGATGTATTAATTTGAGGTTTTCCACTCAACTTTAATCAACTCTGCATTTTGTGCATTGACACATTGATACATTGAATTTCAAAATTTAAAAAACAAGGCGAATTTTCATTTCCAAGAGTGGAAGGACTTTCCCATTTCCCAGACTCTCTCATGCACCTCACTCAGTACCTGCTCATTCCCTGCATCATTTCCTTAAAGGAAAAACACAGAGCAGGTAAACAGAGTCTGAACTGGCTCTTGATGGCAGCTGCCAAATTCCACACTAGTGCCGACATACCCATTGGTTACTCGAAGTCTCACATCAAGAGACAGTGTTAAATTATTTGGATGCCAGATGTAAACAGTGTAAAAGCCAATTCAGAACTGTTTTTTAAAACATACCATAAGTGGGAAAGAAAATATTCTTTTTTTAGGCCAAAATTGAGTGATTCCTTCTTCTACAAGGCTGAGAATCTAGAAAGGGCATCTGAGTCAGAGGGAGACAGCCCCAAACTAAACTTGCACTTTGGACACAGTCATCCTGTTTGCTGCCTATCTTCTCATATATAATGTATGACATGGGATACAGTATTAAAACATAGAGCTGCCTATCCCTTAAGAAAGATCTTCATGGGTGTACATTTCAGTTTTGGAACCCATGCAGCAGGGACAAGCTAGGAGAAAATATGCACCGCCTCTGCACATGATGGTACTGCTATAGCAAATCTTGAACAGCCCTAAAGCAGAGTGCCAGGGTTCACCAGGCCTGATCAGACTCTCATGAAGGTGTTACAGACAGCAGAAATGGCAGAGAAGGTGACTTGATGCCTGAAGCACCACGAGGTGATGAGGACAAAAGAGGTGCTAAGTGGAGGTAGTGGGGTGGAGAGAGATATGCATCGTGTGAGCTGGTCCAGGACAAAGCTGCAGTGCTGCAGATGTGGATGGGCCACGTTTCACAATCCCCCAGCATCCCTCAGGAGCTTCATGGCCTCTTGCTCTCCACTGATATGTAGCATTTTGGAAAATGAGGTTTAGTCACCAAGGGACCCAGTGACAATGCCAGCCTTGTTTGTGAAATAAGACAGGGAATTAATCTGGAAGTGAAAGGGGCCGAGATACAGGTTTAGCATGTGGAAAGAGGCATGACACCAGCCGCTGAAGCCAAGAAGAGTCAAAGGCAGGTTCTGGTCAGACCACTAAAAATGATAGAGGAGTACCCAAAAAACTTTGTTTTGAGTGTCCTTCCTTGTAACTGCCTGTCTGTTGATCCCTCCCTTCTCCTCACTCTGATCCTTGGTAAAGGACTTTCATGTTCCTGTTATCATTACTTATTGAAAAATAAAACTAAGTCTGCCCAGGAGAAATAACAAGGGAAGACAAATGTGTGACACCTAAAAGGATGCCATTCAAGATATTTGGAGCTGTACACACCCTATCCAGAACCATCCCAAAAAACACTTATCCCTTTAGAAAAACTTGATCTTTACAATAAACACTAAAGCCAGGATAAATGGAGAATTGATAACTGCAAATCAGAAAAATTTTTGGTAGTCTCATTTTTCTTCTCCTTTCCCTCTTTCTTCTTCCGACCCAACACTCTTCCCTTTCCCTAACTTTCTCGCTCTGAGTTCAATGACCAGTAAGGCACCAGCCATCGAGCAGCTGGATACAATATGCTTTCACAGTACATTAGTGCTGTGCACCAGACCATGCTGTGCCTGCAATTGTATGACAGGTCAGGGCCAATTCATCTTAGTGAGACCTTCAATCAACAGTGTCCAGAAAGCTCTCCCGGTTGGAGGAACCTAGCCCAGCAGCCACTGACCTCTCCCTCAGCTCAGTACTCGATCATATTTACAGAGCTGCAGTGACGGAAAGATACACAGGCAAAGCCATGTCTGGACCACAGCTCATCACTAGGTGTTGATGCTTCAGGGACAGGGATGGGAAGACCCAATCCAGTGCAAGCAAACAGACCAGATTTGGCTCAGCTGAATGCCATTTCCATGCATTTTTTTCCTCTGTTGTTTTCTCCAACCTCTCAAATTCATTGATGCCAGCTGCTTCAGCCACCTTTCCCAGTAGCTCATTCAGCTGTTCACTCCTCCTCATGCCAGTGAATGCACACAAGGAGGTACAAGGCCATGCCACCTCCCAGCCCAGCTCCACCACTGACTTCATGAGGGTGCAGTTCAGCTGCCTTGGATCACATCTCATTTTCCTGCTGCTCACATCTGCAGCAGGAAAAAGAAGCATTAGTAGCAAGAGTAAGAGATAGCATGACCAGAATGTGACAATTGTCACAAGAGTGAATACCAGTAAATAAAAATCAATGCTATGGACAAAGAGTAGCCCCGACTTACTTATGCTTTAAGATCAGTTTAGTTTTGAAACAATATAAGATGGCTTAGTAAAGAAAAAAATCCAGAATTTCAATATTCCCCATCAACTTCACTCAAGCTACAATGTATTTCCTACTCTACCACCCTTCTCAGCTTTCTCCATCCATCATTTATCTCCAATCCACTTTTTGTTCTTCATGGCACCATTTCTCACTTTAAGAACTGTCATATTTTTGGTCCATCCTTGTTACCTCTTAGCTCACTCGTATTCACACCATTCATTGTCTAGTTTTAAAAGCATGGAGGGAACAAACCACAACAAGTGAAGTCTTGTTCTTATCCTTCATATCACCATCTAAAACCAATAAGCATTTTTTAAAAGTATAAATGCCATTTTTTCTTTCTCATCCTTTGCCTTATTCTCCTGATCAGAAAGGTGGAGATGCATCTTCTCTGCTTCAAAGAGTTAGAATGTTTCATTATTTGTGGTATTTAAAGTACTTTTGACTCTCAAGCAATAGAAGCTACAGGAGCTGAGATTATTACTATTGCTTTCCATTGCACTTACCCGAAGGCAGCAATGTCTTCTTGTGAGATCATACCCAACATTACTCACAGGATCCCAAGAGAGTGTATTAAAACCTGTATGTCCAAGATCTTCAGGACAATAAATCCTAGTTTAGCTAGGAGCAGAGAGAAAGGGAATCCTGTAATACCACAAATACTTGGCAGCTGCCAAGCTAATTCCTGATACTCAATATCAACTTTGCCACATTGACTCAAATTGCAAAACACTGCTGATCTGTAGCTTCTGATGAAACATGTTAGCAACTACAGGTTTGTTAAGCTTATGCTCACAAAAAATATCTAAACTCATTACATATTTCACCTAGTCCCAGGCAGCTTCCTTGCTGGCAAGGAAGAGCAAGAGCAACGCGGAGCTTTGGCAAGGGAGGCAGCGCTGCAATGGGTAGCCAGCCTTCAGCGCCTGGGGTGGAGATTTAAAAAACAAGGCAACTTCAAACCAGACCTAGAAAACTCCTATTTCATCAAGAGATCTGCCCTGGGGGTCTGACACAGATCTAGGAGGTTTGGTTCCAGCAGCTCTTGGATAGCAGAAATGTAAAGCCCAGATCCATTTCAATTCACTTGCAGAAACTCAGCATAGGAGATCTCTTAGGCATGGGTCTCCAAAGTGGAGAGCCTGGATTTAAACTGATCAGGGGGAAGGTGGGCAGACCAGAGTCACCAGGCTTTACAGTATGGACAAAAATTCTTGGGAGCTCCAGTTCACTCCTAAGCAAAATCTGGAAGCCTGGAGACCCCAAGAGTCCTGTCTGGGGCTTCAGGGTCAGAGGTGCCAGAAATCTAGGATTCATAGAGAAGTCCTCACATGTAATTTTGAGGACCCATGCCCTTAGACCAGGCCATGAGTTACAGTGGCCCACAGCTAGAAGCCCTGGGAGCCAGGGGAGGAAATATTGCTGTGACAATTTCACCACAGTTAATTAATCACTCTTACAGGTACCTCTGAACTTGCAGTATCCCAGAATTTGCAGGGGGGGGAGGGAATTTTGACATTAAGTTTGGACTAAAAAAGTTTCTACCTCTGAAGGTACTCCCCCTGCCTGGAAAATCTTCTTGCACCCTGGAGGCTTGTGATTCTGTCAGACTTCACAAACTGCACTGCACTGTGCCTGAGAACCCGAGTGACACCTGGGGAGAATAAAAAGGGTTTCAAGGGGTTCTGGCACCCACAGGGCAGTGGTTGTCATTGACAAATTTACAGGGAGAAACTGCTCTGCTTTAGGGGATTTTTCTGTTGAGCAGGGACAGATATGAAGGCTGGAGTAGTCCTGGAGTCAAGAGAAGAGATGTCCACCCTGACTGAAATTCTTCTTTCAGTTCCCATCATTTCCTGGGTTACACTGCCATAGAGCAATGTTGAAAGACTAATGCATTCCCACTATTTTTACTATTAATTATAAGGTAATAGAATTAATTATAAGGTAAAATAAGGGGATGTGTGTATTTTTTTTATATGCACACACACAGAATATATTTGTTTATATATAAACACAAAGGTTTTATTATTGTTTATTTTTATATAAATTTAAAGGGTACATATGCACTCCATCTCAGCTTGAACCAGGAGACAAGTCTGCATATCTTTGAAGGTGGAACACAGGTGAGAGGCAGCTCTTTACCCCTTTCCTGTCAGGCTTGAAATGACACCAGTTCCTAAACACACTAAATCCATGCATTCCTGAAAATGGGAAAACTCAAAAAACGTCCAGAAAAATAAAATATGGAGACAACATTCAAGTTGCATCCGTTTTACATCTAGGATGACCCTTGAAGGAAATCAGCTTCTAAGTTAGAAACCCAAACCTTGCTGCTACACCACAGGTCAGCACCCAGCACAAAGCAGCTGTTCTCCCTCCCAAGAGCTGTTTCTGGGGTGGAAGAAGAGGCACCACTCAGACAGTAGGTGGGAGTTAGGGGGATATAGTGTCGGGGCTGTCTTAACACTGCCCATCTTGAACTGCTGCAGTAGCACTGAGGTGCCAGTCCAGCTTCCTGAAGGACTTCTACACAACCCTGAGGTTACAGTGGCAAATAACCACCATGTTAAGGCAGTGAGTTAGCAACAGCCTTTAGCTAGGTCTCACCCTTGTTTCTATGCAGCAGTACCAATATCGACATCCTGAATAGCCAAAGACTACATGCTGCAAATAATACCCATCCCCAAAACAATGTAGATAAAGCAAACACAGTTGTCTATATGAATTGCCTCCCTAAGTGCCCTGAGCACACCACTCATCCCCCTCTAACCTCCTGGGGCTATGCTCACTTTGCGGTTTTCATATTTCTTCTACTCAACATAGCTTTGATTCTTCTCCAGGCCAGGTCCAGGCCACAGAAAAGTGAACTTCAGCCCCATGGGGTCCCCAGTTTCAAATTAAAAAAAGGTTTTAAATATCAGCCTTAGACACCATGCTTGCTTCCTGCAAAACCTCTCTGACATAGCCCTGCTTTGGTGTCCTGTTCAGGATGACACTGTGGCAGGACCTTGTTTCCAAGCCAGGAGGTATTTCTGCACACAGTCATGTCAATTGTTATAATTATGAAGATGCCAAAGTACATTAAAATTCTCAGAGGCCTTTGCATTATGTATTTCCACTACCCCTGTGCCAGAGGGGTGTAAAGCCCCTGATGTGGCAGCATCTTAAACCTACTTTGCATAGGTGTTAGCACCTTTGTGAGGCACTGCATACCACAGGAGGGGGTTCATGATCTACATACAGAGCATACATCCAGAGAGAGGCCACACTCCTAGTGATATTTATCTCAGGGGAGAAGGGGAAAAGCTGGAACAAATAAGACACTTATGCATTATCAACTGATTACATTGTTGGTGTTGCTCTGGGATCCCCTTCCTCTTGTTTGTACTTTATCTTCAGAGCCTGCAAAGCTTCAGGGACTCTCCACCTCCCTGATCATATTCCTAGCACAGCCTTGTCACCACTTCCTCCAGAGGCCAGGGATACCTCAGCAAGACAAAAAACAATACCCATTTATCATTCCTTCTTTCCTAATTAAAGAGATCAGAGGACTTAACAGACCTCAGCTGATCTCCCAGCCCTGGAGCTGAGGTGAGTCAGTGGGCAAGCTGTACAGCCCTTCCAGGTGATTCATTTACCCAGGCTGGCCTGGATTGCAGCTAAGGGACCATCCTCTCCAGATCCATCTGCCTTCTAGCTTCCCCCCACTGCTAAAATTTTTATTTATTTAGAAAATGTAATTTTCTAAAAGCATATATTAGAAAAAACAAAACAGAAAAAAACCTCAAACCCAAAATATCAGACACTAGGGAAAGAAAAAGCACTCAGGCAGTGCATCAACTCCCTAAGGGAGGTACTCAGGTTTGAGTTACTGCCGAGATGACATCTGTAGGGAAATAAGCCACCAGATGCAGGGAATGGACTGCAGGGGCCCAGAGCAATGGGGAAGGGAGGGAGAAAAAAAAAAAAAGAGCGAGAGAGAGAAATAAATCAATAAATTAAGCAGTCTGGTTTGTTCATGACTAACTATTCTACTTTACAAAATTTACAGGTGTTTTCCACTCCCTATCTCTGCTGAAGCGTTTCCCCAAATGTCCCAGTACCTGCTTCAAAACATCTGGCTTGCCATACCCCAGCCCAGCATATTCTCACCCAGAAAGGCTTCAGTGCCCATTGGATCAGAGCAGAAGAAGAGCCATCTTCTCTAGCTACTGTGATCTATGGGTTCCCTCACTTCTTCCCTCTACCTAGAGGGTCTCCAGTCCCCTCATAAAGAAAAAAAATCTCATACACATTCCAGCTTTCAAAGCAACACATCTTTCCAAGCATCCCTTTGGTAACATCAGTCCTGTCTCCCTTGTACCTTCAAGCCCACTGGTGGGAAGAGGGGATATGTCCCATGCCAACAGAAATGTGAAAAGAAGAGGCTGATGTTTCGCCAGATGGCTTCGGACTTGTCACAGTAGGGTGAGAAACATGCTTGAAAAACCTGGCCCTGGCACTAACCATCATCTCCTGGACTGGTAGTGCAGGACAGCTGAAGCAGCTGGGGCTGAGTACCAGATGTGAGACAACAGGAATGCAGAGCAGCAATCACACAGGGCAAACATGGAGGCAGCAATAACCACAGGCTCCCTCTGGGACTGCAATGACATGTTCAGGAGACAACGCATTTAGAGCAAGAGCAGTGGAAAAAATGCACGTACCAAAGAGTCAAGGGAGCAGGCTAATGAAGGATCCAACCATCTGAGCACAGCTTACAATGAACAGCATCAAAGCAGGACAAGTAATGGGTGAAAGAAGGGCAAGGTCTAGGGAAGGTTCTGCAGCATGAAACACACAGGGCACCAGCCTGCCTACAGAGCTTGATAGCCCAGAGCTCACCCAACTCAGCATCAGCCCAGAACGACCACTAGTGGCAGTTCTAATCCTTGTTTCACAGAGCCCCTCTAAAGGGCCATCTCCTTAGACATCATGCCTGAAAACTCAGATGACCATCAGACAACTGTACTTTGTACATGTGAAGTCTTAGTACACATGAAACCTGTACCTGTTGTCTAGCACCTGAAGGAAGCCAAGGAAAGTCCTTGACTTCTCCCCACTGTTTGCTGTGTTCCAGGAGACAACCCTCTGCCATTACAGAAAATACCATCTGATGCTGAAACCTCACCGAGAGGTACCCCTTTTGTTTTTCTATAACCTTCACTGGATTTTTGGTTTTGATGGGCCTTATCCCAGCACCAGGGTATCAGCCAGATGTCAGCACAACTGACACAGAAGTCTGCTGCAAGCAGACAACTGGTGGGACAAGGGGATCCCATGGGGATGGATGTGATCACGCTTTCACTTGGATGACTGAGCCCATGCACCCTTTTCCTACAAAAGTTTCAGCCAGAAGAGGACTAAAAGGGAAAGGGCTGCCCCATAGTCACAGTCTCAGAGCAACCAGCAGATGTGCTAAGAGTAAAGCAGATAGTTCTTGCAGACAGAGCTGCATTATGGAGAGAGGAATGACAGAGATGCTTTGCCTTTCCTTGTCCTCTGGTGCTTCCCACTCCCCAAAAAGCCCATCAGCCTGCACCCTTCCTCTAGTAGTGCACACTTTTCCAAGGAAGTGGCCATGCACAGTTAGACACGGGCAGTCCCTCCACTGCTTCATCACAGGCTGACATCCAGGCCAGGTGCAATGCACACACTCACATACCTATGAACAGTGATCAGAGAAAGTGGACAAAAGCTAAGGGAAAGGAAACAGCAGAGCAGAGAAAGGGAGGACAAGAAGAAAAGTGAGAAGTGAGAGGGACAGGGAAAAGAAGAGAGAATAATGGGAGAGAAAGAGGAGGGAGTTATTTTGCAAGCAGTAGCTAAAAATCTCCCAACGTTTACAGCAAATGATGCATGGAATACACTGTCAGAAACGTGATGCCCAGAACCTATTGCTGCTAAATATTTAATCTGATTGGCAGGGAGCCATTAAAACCTCAGTGTCTGGATCTCAGGCTTCTACAGAGCAACAGGTAGAGTAAATACATCAACGTGTAGTGATTCACCTTGGGTGCCACCAGTCTTTCCAACCTGCAGCACTGTGCAGGGAAAAAGTGTTGTCACTGCATATTAGGAACATCAGAAACAGGCTACAGGAAAGGCGCTGTTTATGTACTTTGGCTCCCACTGCAAGCTAGAGAAAAGTGGAAGGTGGACATGCCAAGTGTCTTCTTCAGAAATTAGAATACACGGCTGCAAAGATCTCACACAATGCAGTTCATGTCTCTCAAGCACTAAAAAGTCATACAGAAGCGTGGTACATCAAGGCTGCAGTTCAACTGGCTCACACTTCCCTGCATGTAATCCCTGACGCCAGTCTGAGAGCAGACCAAAGGCTGCCTCCAGCATTCAGCTTCCACCGTCTGTCGAGCCTGAAGCAGGTCAGAACATCCTGCAGATGTGTGTCCTAATGCCAGCACCAAGAGCGCAGCGGGGCAGCTGGGGTGCAGGCAGGTACTCAGCCCTTTGGGGTAAGAAACCTGATTAGCTGCTACTGCAGCATCCTGAGGGGAAACAGGGCAGCCACCTACTAACAGGGGCTTGCACGTGTACATTTGCACACCCAGGGCAGTCTCCCACTTTGCTGACTCTACCCATAAAACTTTCAGAGACGCTGCTGTCACGTCAGCTCTGGTGTCCCCAAGCCAGCACCTGAGCTATGTTCCCAAACAGTGACTTCTTGGAGCTTTGCAAAGGAGAAGGATTGTGTTTAGACAAAGCTTCTGCTGTTTAAAAGTACAACTCCGTTCTAATTTGGAGTCAAAACTGGCCACTCAGAGGTGGTCTGGGGAAAGAAACAGACTTTCTTTTCAATCCTTTGTATCGTTCAAATCTACTTGTTTCTAGAAAGAAGGCATTTAGAGGGTTGTTTATTTAGGTATAATGTAACATTTTAAATTTGCCAACGCTAAAAAATGTAGAAATATTCTGCTCTGCTATAGTGAGTTTCAGACCAAGTTCCTCACCACCATCCAATACTGCAGCAACAGGAGCACAGCTCTTCCTAAGAATTCTACAGGTCCAGGCCATGTTGTTGACTCAGTGCACTGGCACTGACAAGTTACAAACTGCATGAGCCCAGTGGTTACCTTCCAAAAGAAGAATAAATAGATATAAATAAATACATTAGAAGTGGAAAGCCATGATAGAAATCTAGGGGAAAATCAATATGCTCCACACTTATTTCAGAGGACATGGGATTTTACTGTATCCAGAATCCATATCACATAAGACATCTGCAAATCTAACACTGGCTGCAGAGCACTGAAAGTCTGGGATGAGGGTTTCACAGGTAAGACAGAACTGAGACCTTCTCTAGGCACAGATCTTGCAGATCTTTCGATAGATTCACCAGCATAAATCTCCCATCATATTCCCCCTTCTGTATTTCTGGCTGCTTTGCTGTCCCTGTTGCAGCTGTTCGAGGAGCTGACTTCATCAGAATATGCTTTGTGAAGTGCTTTTCTGCTCTGTATGGTGCTTTTGCTTTTTTTCTTTCTTTCAGTAAGTGCCAAACCACTGAAGAATGCCAAGGCTAGAGCTCTGAAAGCCAAGACCAAGTAAAGAGTAAGTATGATTCTGTGGCATCATCAGCTGAGAAGTGGCACCTCACAAGCACAAAAGGAAGTGTCACTTTTGAATACAGCTGTACGGAGTTCATCATTCCAGCTCACAGCAGCACAAGTAGGCTGAGTGACTTGCTCATGGGCTCTGACGAATCCTGCTCTGCTTAAGACTTGTCCAAGTCCAGCTTGCCAGGCTTGTGAGAAGGTACTGCAAGCATCTGGCAAGGCAGAAGGAGACCTGTGCCTCCATTTCAGCCATTCCAGCTGACAGCCTGACATGCTATCCTCAACCAGCAATGAGGGTGGGCTTGCCAGACCACTGACCTGCTGCAGGAAAAAACTGCTGGGGTGAGGAAGGAAAATGACTTTACCGACCACGGCTCTTGATTAACTGAATAAAAGCCAATTTGTGGAAGTCCGATAGGAGGACCCTGATGACCTGCCTCCTATCTTTACCATAAGTTGAGTCTTCCTTGTAGCCCAGGACAGCACAGCCCCACTTGTACACAGCGCTTCAGCCTTTGCCTTAAAAGGTGCCCTTACAAGTTTGCAGCAAGAACCTGTTTCTCTGATGCTAGGCTCCTGTCACTCTTCGAAATTCCTCTTAAAATTGCCCAGGGACTAGCTGTGACACCAGGACACAGTCACTGTCCTACAAGGAACTGTGCTGAAGCATTTATTTTACAAATGGCCCTCCAAACAGGTATCCCAAAAGAATATGTTTAGGATGCTCTTCACATCACAGTCAACAGAGGTATTCACCCAGAGACTGGAGCCACCAGCTGAGATACTGCACCAGCTAATGGCTCTGTTTCTTATCCTCACCTCTCCCTTTCACTTGGAAATGCACTCAGTCTTAAAAGGAGCTCAGGAAATTAACATTTCCAGGTATAAAATACTTCCATGTATGAAATAGCATAGCATGTGAAAATGGGCTTTATATGAAAAATGTGCAGAATTTTTTAAGTACAACTGGATGAGAAATACTGTGATAAGAGCTCTTGCTTCAAATTTTCCCATGCCTGTCAAAATGAGGAGATATAGAACTGCACACATTTTTTTAAAACTAATTAGGCTATTTTATTCCTCAAAAAAACATTCACACTAAAGGGGCAAAAAAACCCAGCTAATCCACACTTTGTTGGAACTAACTCCTCATTGCATTTTTTGTAAGAAGTGTAGATTTCCTCCATAGTCCCTCCATTGCAAAAGACAGCATTCAAACAAATCCATAAGCAAAGAAAATATAAACAGAAACATTAATAAACATGTTAATACACATAATAGGAATAAAAAACCTGCAAGAAAAAGCACCACAGCTCTTGTTCAGAAGCTCAAGAAGCTTTTAAAGACTACGGAATCACATGAAAACTTACTGAAGCAAGATCAGTTTCCCAATGCCTGTGTTGTGTGATAAACAAGTGCATAATTTTACCCTGGCCATCTACATTCATAACAATTCCCCCACCCCTCCCAGCCTCCTTGTCACCCAACACTTAGGCTTCTTCTTCATACAGGTCCTGCTTTTCCCACCTTCAGCTAAAGGCCCACTTTCTTCTAGATCTGCCCTTAGTGACTAAAGGGAATAATTGGCCCCTGTCCTCTCTTTATAACAGTCCTTTACAGATTTGCTGTTTGGTTTCCACCCACAGTTATCTTTCCTCTAGACTGAACATGTCTGGCTCTCTCAGCATTTCTTACAGGATTTAGTGTCTACTGTCATCTACCCCATCCCCTTGCTTGCTCCCGCTCCAGCCTGCAAACTGTCTTTTTAAAAACAGTACACCCTGACATGAATGCAACACTACACATTCACAGACAAAAAGACAGGGGAGAAACTATCTATGGGTCCAGCAAATCAGAGGGGGAGGACTTCTGTGGGAACACCACATCCTTTCCCTCCTCCCCAGGAGAATCCTGGACACTACTTGTAGCAAGGCTCCAAGAGTCTACCATCACTTCCCTGGAAACAGTACTTTAGCCTCTGCCACATTTCACAGCAGGATCTGTGCTATCTATTCTGCACTTTCTTTTGTTCATTTGCTGCTATTGTTTGGCTACAGCTACTTCTCAGTCTCTGGTTAGGCTCCTACACAACTCCAGTAGCAGTGCAGAGCAGGCATCTGACCAACGGCCACTCCGACAGCACTAAACAAACCCTCATTCTATTTCTCTCTCCTCTGTTTACATTCTTAAGCACACACTTTAAGGCAGTCATCACGTCGCTCTTTTAATTGTCATTTGGCCAAGCTAAATGTAATTAGTTACTTTAATCTCTCCTCTTAGATCAATCCCTCCAGCATCTTAATCATTTTTGTTGCTCCACTGAATTTGTTCTAATTTGCTGCCATCTTTGGGGCACTAAGTTCTCCAGAAATTAGCCTAGGTACACTCAGATCAGGCACATGAAGAAAACATGACTAGAAACATGCAGAAAACATCTCTTTGCTTCAAGACACAACAGTTCTGTTTATGCAATCCAGAAATCACATCAGCCTCTTTGCTGCCGCATTGTACTGTGAGTGCATATCTCATTTGCAAACCGGTGTAACCCCAGTGTCATTTCCAGCATTACTGCTTTCCAGGGGTGTACCTCTCATCTCTGCTTTCTTTCCGAGCACAGTCTGATTTTAACTCCTACTATTCAATTTACTATCCTCTCTGTTAATCCCCAAATCCTATTCTGAGGTATGACTGCTTAGCTAGCTATGTATCTCAAATCTCTTTGATTTCCAGTGGAAATACTCTCACAAAGCAAAGGCATGTCATCAGAGTAAAGCCAAGGCACATCCCTAAATTCACAAGACAATATGGATTCTTCACAGACATGTTCCCATCATCAGTCCCTCACCAAAAACTGCCAAAAGGTTTTCAAGAGCTTCAGTTTGCTTTGGTTGTGACCAGTGTTGGGCCACTGTGTAACAGCTTTGCTGCTCTCAGAAAAAGCAGTGGGCCCTGGAGACCCAGGCAAGGCCCTGTGACAACAATTGGGAGCACTGAGCAGGTGCTGCTTAAGCATCACTCCAACATACCACTGCTGTGGTACATTTCTGTACATTGCCTTTCCCCGTGCACACCCTCAAAGTGGGCATGGCACCTTCCCAGTAGTCTGAACATCAGCTTCCTCCAAACAGTGGTGCCTAAGCCTTCCTTCCTCCTTCATCCCAAAGAAGGGGGAGGCAGGAGGCTACTTCAAAGCCTTTTTGTGAGACATCACATTTGTGCAAAGCACACCAGATGCTGCCTGAGCATTGAGTAGTCATAGAGGCAGGACCTGGGTGCAAAGAGTACTTTTTAGGATGCAAAAGGAAAAAACCCTTTCCCTCCTCCAAAACTTGTCCTTCTGAAATCTCCTTCAAAACTCTTCTGCCCCCTCCAGCTCCCAGATACTGGAGCCTCCAATAACTCCCAAAGTAGTTCAAAGGCACTGAGACACCGTGGCTTTGCCTCCCCACCTGCAGGACTGCCTTGGCCCTGAATTGAGGCTGATAGAATGAAGTCCAGTTGAGCTTGTCCACACTGGAGGAGGAGGAAAGAAGATGGAAGAACAAGGGAAAGGTGGGGGTGGGTGGGGAGCCTGCCCTGGGCTGCATTGATTCACTGCCTCCACAGCTGCTCAGCCCAGTCCAACTTCTGATAGCCACAAGGCAGCTGTCGCTCAGCAGTGTCTAAATGAAGTAGGGGGGTCCTTGACACTCTGTCTCTGACTGTGCCTGCTCCCCTTCTGCTCTGGGACCCAGATGAAGGGAGCACATCTAGCACACTGAGTGGGTCGTAGCATCAGCTTCCCTCTTCCCAAAAAAGAGGTCCAAAATAAAGCAATGGCTACTCCTCCCACCCTCTCCATGAATATGTACTGTCAGTGTGGGTAAGTGTGTCAGCTTTCTCAGTCCTTCATGGTCCAGGTTTTAGCAGGACCAGAATGAAATTTACTGCCAGTGAAAGTCCAACAAGGTGTATAAATCTGTCTTCTGGCCACAACCTATTCTCATAACCCAATCTCAGCCCACTTCCTCCTCACCAGCATCAAGAGAAGGTTTTCTGATTAACTTTCCAGGCTCACAAAGGACAAAAGAAGCTTAACACAACTCAAGTCACTTGAAAAGCCACAACGTGTGTGAATTGGCTGGATTCATGACAGTCGTTAGCACCACCACAAAGATGTTTGTAACAGAATCTGTCTGAGCAGAGAAAGAAAACAAAGAGGGTTGCATAAAAATACAAACCTGTGTCCTCCTTTGTATGTTAAGAAAATACGAGATGGCACAGATGCACACAAACACCTTGCCCACACTTTGCACTGACTTGAAGCCCAAGGGTCCTCCTGCAGGACACCAGTGTGCTTCTAATTGAAAAGAAAGACCAGACCTATGCATATATCTAAAGCAGAGGAGCTCCATCCAAACCACCTGAATGTATCTCCTGGCACAGACCAAGGATGGCCACTTTCTGCCAAATGCTGACCAGCATATACTACACCAGCTCAACCAGGATGGAGGTGGTCAGCTTGGCTTCACCCAGTAGGGAGTTGACTACAGCCAAGAGAAAGCTTAGTGTGGCTCTTACCTTCCCAGTCTAGCACATGACAAGATGATTCCCAGTTACATCTTCTCCAGGCCCTTCCGTTTTGCACTGAGGAACTCCATCCATTCAGTGCACCGCGAGTTCTGCTCAAGGTTCTACAGCTATTCCCCAGCACGTTCTTCCATTTACTGGTATGAATGTTTCATGTCTCATTTCCAGTTATAAGAGGCACAGCTTAACCTCCTCCTCCCGAGTGCAGCTTGCCTTCTCTTTACATTGCTACTCTGATCTTTCATGGAACATACTATCTCCAGATGATTTTATCCAAGTTCTGTTCCATTTCTTTAGCTGGTGTAATAAATGTGGCATTTTAGTAAAGCCAAGGTTCAAGCTGAGTTTTTTGCATACAAACTCTTTAAACCCCTAAGGCTTTAACTAGATAACACACATAGATTTGTCCTATCCAGGAGGAGCACTGGACCAAATATTGTCTTTTTGCCACTAAATATTCAGATATCCTATAAGGAAATCAGAAATTTTACAGGGAATTTAAGTCTTGAATGCTTTTTCGTCCTCTCCCTCTGACTCTCTGACAGTAAGATCAAGTTCTATGATTTCTCCATCAGGTTTTGTCCTGTAACTTTTAAACCATTTTATATTACTCTTTCAAAGTAGTTCAGATTATGAGAAAACACAATTAATTTGCTTTAAAAGTCTCAAATTCTGTTCAAGTAGAAATTTCAACTATGGCAAATACAGTAATTTTAAGCAGTTCTACCAGAGAGCATTGATTTTTGTCCCCCAGGCACAGTCCATCAGGATTTGGGGGAGGAAACTTGACACAAATTAATCTGATCCCAAAACTAAATGTCAACCAGATTCTATACCTACTCCTGTTTCATACTGCAGGAAAAGCAATACATTACATGATCAAGAAAACACCTGAAAACTTACATGGAAAAGAAGTGTTTAAGAATCTGTGGCTACCCTTATGTCATTTAATGTTCAAGAAACAAGGAAATCATCAAACACAAAAAAATAGCACCCTTTGTATTAACATGAAGCATTAATGCAGCATTCATTGCAGGCACCGAAAGAGCAGCCTAGACAATACCTCAAATAGCTCTTTATGATGTTCCTCCAGTGACAAAAGTGAACAAGTTTATAAACAAAAATACATCAAAATGAAGCTGATTCAAACAAATATTGGAAGCCCTTGCATCTCGTACCCCAGAGCAGACATCCAAATTCAATCCAATCTGATGCTGAATCCACAACCTATACCAAGATTCCCCATTTCAAAGGGACAGTGGAGCCAGTCTCTGGGCTGCAGCTGCATCCTTGTACAGGTACACATTGCAATTTGTCCTGCCACAGTTGCTGAACTGCAGTATCACAGAAGATTGTCACATCAGAGAAGACACACGGATTTCTGTATTACCCTGTGCAACTTAAAAAGACACAGACTGTCAGGGCAAACCTTCTAATTTGCTGTTTTGTTTGATTTTTATGCTTCATCATGCAAGCAATATTTTGTTAGGAAATATATGCCTTGATGGAGATGGGCAATGCTTCTAAATGCATGCAGGAAAAATGTACAAAGACATATAACAAAATGTCATTCTTAAACTAGCTCCCTCCTGGGACACAGTGGTGAGAGAAGCAGCAAGCCCTGGCCATCTCTCCTTAGCCTGGAGTATCCAGAGAAACAGGTCTCTGAGGGGTGCCACAGACCGGCCCTTTACCTGGTCATGTCAACAGACCTCATGCATCAACTTGCCACTGTCTGGTTTGAAATCAAGGTCTGAGATATCCATAGATCGTGGCTCGGCTCACCTAATGGGACACTGGCGTTTCTTGCAAATTCAAATCACGTTTGAGAACCGTTTACATCAGACCCAGACTGAGGAATCTCCAGGCCTTCGCGTTCAAAAGGACACGGACTATCAGGTACCCAGTTTTCTTACAGTGGAAAAACACAAGACAGAGGACCAGACATTAGGAGATTTTGGATTCCTCATGGAACGTGACTGTTTTCCAAACTGTGTGGTGAACGAGCAGTAATTTAATACACTCTTTGTCTTTTCTAGCCCCCAACCCTGAACATCCTTAAAATGCAAACACGCAGAACAAAAGAGATAATTAAAAGCTTTTAGAAAGCTCATCTATGTAGGCTACCTTTGTAGCCAATAGGGATTAGCTTTTCTAGAGGGTACACTGGAGCACATCCATGGGGCTCCTGCTCTACACTGCCCTTCAAAGAACCTGGTCTTTCTCCACTGACTTCCTGGAGTTCCTCTGGAAACAAGTCTCCAACAGCTAGTGTTCACTTCTGGAAAAATTCCCCGTTCCATATAGAAATCAAACATCTCACCAAGCTTTTAAAAGCAAATGTATAATGAACAATTGAGAGGGGATACACCAAAGGATATGAACTGCAGGAATGAAAATCCCAAGTGATTTTAAAGATCTGGAGACAATTTTAAAGAGCTACCTGCACATTATAGGAAACTATAAAAATTTTCATTGGAGCAGTAACTCTGGTTTCCCATCACAGAGTCCATAGTTCTCATCCCTCATCCTTCATTTAAGAGCACTTGCTTGAGGATCAGGTCTTTGTTCCCTGGGAATTCACCTCCTCCTGTTACTCTATTCCCCACCTGGAATCAGCACTGGAGCTCAATGCTAAATGAAACATTTTGTTGTCATGTCACTGGGAAAAAACAAATGCATCCAAAGCAGAACAACAAACCTGTACTAATTTGGAGGAAGAATTAGCTCCCATGTCTCCCATGTCTCAGAGGACTCCAATGCCTCTGGGCTACAGAGCCTGTGCCTCCATTTCTTTCACGCTGAAATCATTTCTCTTTTTATAAGTAATTACTTTACATCGGGCCAAAGAAACAAACTACCTCCACAGCCCAGTCGTTAGAGCACTCCCTCTCCAACACAATGAATAGGCATTTATATAAAGTAGAACAGTTCCAACTGGAAAAGCTCCAACTGAGAAAGCATTACTGCAGAGGACCCAGTAGTCTGAGCCCTCATCTTGGCTAGGACAACCTCAGGGACAAGTCCCCTCTTCGAAGTATGCAGAATAATGATGCGTCACACAAAACCCAGTTAGTTTTCTGCCCATCAGGCTGCTAGCTATTCTTTTCTCTGCTTTTTCATGAAAACACATCAAATACTCTAATCTCAGTGCAGAACTACCAAAACCTCTGAATTTTTTTTTTTTTTTTGGTGGGGCAGTTAACCCATTTCCAAACCTCTTCTGTCAAAACCCTTACTCATCGCCTCTAACATCAAAAGCTGAAGTCAGGAGTCAATCTGCCCTAACAAAAAAAAAATACAAGTCTATTAAGGTGAGGCATGTCATTAACCAATACTCATCTCCTACTATGCATCTCCTGGTTTCTGAAAGTTATTACTCCCTCCAGTAAGAAAAAAGGCCATTGCACAGAAAGGGTCGCTCATATAAGATACCCGCTGTGAAAATCCAGCTCCTGCTTCAGAGACCACCAAGGTACAGGCGCTCAGCTCCTGCAAAGTTCTCTGAGTTCTGAAGTTCATTTAGTCTACATAGAAATCATGCAAATTAAAAATGGTTAATGTGTGACCCTTCTGACTCGCTCTGAATCCCTAGTTTGAAAGTTTGTGAACTTTCAAACCAGGGGTTCAAAGAGCTTTCTGCAAGAGCAGCCATCTTTCAAGGCAGCCATCCCACGGCTACCCTATTTTTCTAAGCTACTAAATTTTTCTCTCCTCCTGTTTAGGGTACCAGTGCCCCATCACTTAATGAAATGATTGCAATGTCTTTTCCAATATTCTGTTTATACTTTCGTGGCACTTAACACTGTTACTTTCATATTGAGTCTTAAAAGCTTCCTCCCAGAAAGAGTACCGCAGACCACATCCACGCCGATCTTATACTTTGACTTTCAACATTTCAGGACACTACCTATATAATTTCAATTATATATGATAGTCACCTTTTCAGCAATAAATTAGAGGGTAATTTCAAGTTGCACTGAAAACGTGGAGAGCTGAAAGGGAGAAACTATGAGAACAGATTATGTCATTCAGTCGCTTTCATTAGACTCTCCCTTGGGGATTGTCAGCCTCTGATGTTTCAGCTTGCCTCTGCTGAAACACACGTCTGACAGGAGGGAATCTCCCCTGAGATACTTAGGCCACTGACTGCAGCAGCCAGCAATAACAGAGAATTATAGAGGAAGAGAGAGAGGGGTGCAGGGATATGCAGATCTTTCCCACGTGCTTTCCATACAAGCCTATGCCTACGTGCAAGTAGCCGCAAGTTAGTGCGTTCTAGTGCATTTCCTCTGCAACAATGCACTTCAAATGCATTTCCAAGCAAAGCCTCGTGACAGAAATTCCCCAGCAATCCAGCTGTGTACAATTAAACAACATCCTGCTTTACCTGACACAAAGACATTTACAGCAGCAACCCTTCTCCATCCTCCTCCTGGAGCAGCTGGCAGCATCCTGACACCTTTCCATGTAGCAGTGGAGCCATTCTTCTCAATGCACGGGCTTCAAAACCACCTGCCCCCAGATGCTGTGAAGAGTTTGGATTGCCCTTGGCTTTAGGATCCTAGCAGCTCTTCTGCAATTCATTTCCAGGCGGTATTGATTTAGGACCTTCACCTTTCTTATTCCAAACAGCCACTGTGTATCTCCAGTACCTCATTTCCAGATGTGAACACTGGAGTAGCAGAAGTCTCACATGACACAAGGAAACCACGGTCCCTTGTTACAGCAGACTTCAGTCTCTAACCTACCTGTGCCCCACTGTGTCCTGCTCATGGCCCACAGCCAAAGGTAACAACACAGGACCACTGCAGCCTTAAACTATCATGAGACTATTATGCCTATCACCTGAAAATAGTTTTCTGTTAATTGGGCAACCAGCTGTGATGTAGGACATGGCATTTGCACTAGTGAATTATCATCAGGCTCGTGACACCAGATCTTATCTGCCTCAGCTGGCTCCATGTAGCCATCTCACCTCCTAGTCTGTTTTGAAGTACTGAATTTAATAAGTTTTACATTTGTTTCCTTTTTAAAAATCCTCCAAATTCTTCAGAGGTCATACATGCAAGAAACTACGTCCATGTGAGAGAGTTGTATATATTACCTCCCAACAGTGCATGGCAACCCTAACTAAGAGATTAGGTGAAGAAGTGAAATAAAAATGTTAAATCCAAGTATAATAAAATAGAGAGTGTATTGTGTCATTTCCTCCATTTGAGTCTGAGTCTGTCCTGGACACCTGTATAGAAAACTCCTCCTTCCTACAAAAAAACACCAGAGGTCAAGATTACATGCTTATTACTCTTTTTTAAAATCGTGTAATCCACCAGCAGGGCTGCACCACAGCCACCACTTCTGCTGATGCACAGGAGGATACACACTGGCATAGGCCTTAGGCCGCAGAGCACGTTCCCGATGCTGGCCAAACTCACAATTTCAAAACAGCCCTTTCAGCCATCTCAGCTACCGGCAGGGCAATTTCTATTGGAAGATCCCTCACAGAACCCACTGCCAGAGCCGCTCATCCAAACCCCAACCAAGCACAGGAAGCTCCTCCAACTCAGAGCACAAAGAGATGTGACTGTGAAGGCTGGCTAGTGAAGCGATGATCCTCAGAAACCACGATGCTCATGGCTGCCCATATCCCATTTTATCTTCTGGAAGCAGCAAAGAGGAGTAAACAGAAGGTATTTTTAAATTGTATCTCATCTTGCAAGACAAAAGAATGACATCATGAAATAGCAAGGTGTGAATTTTCACATCGTTCAGTATGTGACGGTAAACCTCCCCTCCCCTTGCAGTATCAGGTTTTGGCACACTAGCTATTCAGATGTTGTGACAGTGTAAAGCTTTGAAAGCAATGGCTACAGACAGGTGAAGCTTCTGAATGAAAGACACATGGTCTCAATCTAAGGAGCCCAACTTATCCCAGGATTCAAGAATTGTGCTTGCAAATGCGAAAGCATCATTCACACAGGACATGTTTCTAAGCCTCTTCTGCCTGATTTCCATAGTGCAGCCCTTGCCAGTCTCTTGGACAGTATAAGCTGTCACAGCGCACCAGAGGTTTTCTAAACCAGGCATCTTTGGGGAGCTCCTGATATGCGCAACTGTGCCACCAGTCAACACCATCATTTTGACTCCTACAGGTACCATATGAGATTTGTTGCACAGAGCCAAACCCAACCAGGTTCCTCCAATGGGACAGTTCCTCCCTCCTGCACACAGGACAAATCAATCTCCTTATCTTTCTTCCAAAGTTGTTTGGTTGGGTGTGCAAATATCACGATCTGAGGTTCACTGGAGACAGACTTTATTAGATACAAAATCCCAATAGTTCAGCACCTACATCTAGCTTTAAATATTGTCAGTAGCAGCTAATCTGCCAAATTTATCAGCTCTTCTACTGTCACTAAAACATTAGTGCAGTAAACATTTAATTTGATGTTTAATGTGAATTCTCTCTGCTTCATCTTAAAGTCATTTATTTCCTGATCTGTCCTCTGTGACTAATGAGAATAATTGGCCCCTGTCCTCTTTCTGTAACAGTCTTTTATATATTTGCAGACAACTAGGGATCCACCCATAGTTGTCTTTTCTCCAGACTGAGTTTACCGGGCTCTCTCACCCTTTCTCTACAGGTCTTGTTTTCTCTGCTCTGTGATCATTGTCTTAGTTCACTCCCTCACACTCCCCCCAGTCCTTCCCTCTCTTAGAAGTGCTGCCCTCGAACAGAATAGTTACCTAAGCAGAGCTAAACCACATCTGTAAATAGGTTCTAGACAGATCATTTCAGTATTTTGAACAAATGAGGATTGTATACAGAGCTACATGGGCTGGACAGTGGGTTTGGAGGAGGAGGGTGGTAGCTACAATGCTTCATTTCTTGATGCCTGGTTGAAAATCCAGGCTGGAAGTACAGTAGGCAAGAACTGTTCCCACAACTAAATAGCTACATGCAGACAAAGTAGTGTAGGCTGACTGCTACCTTGAGAAGTAACTTAAGAGTTTGTCACATGGACAGTTAATTGGAGGTGAGCTCCTACATGCCCAACATGCCAGGAGTGTGCAGGAGTGACAGAATAATATCCCATGGATTATTCAGGCCAGATAATTTGGTGACCCTGCACCTGTTTTAGCAGAGGAGCAATCAGCAGAGATAAGCCACCAAACGTGAAGATCAAATTCACTTTTTTTCCCTTAGAGTGTTTCTTTCCTATAAATGTTTCAGCAAAGCCATGCACATGTTAGTGATACTGTACACGCTTTAGGAATACAGAAACATCAGAGCTGGCAACCTAATATTTTACCTGAGCCACGTTCAGTGACTCTTTTCAGTTCTGAACCTTCCTTGCGGATGGCGTTTGAGGTATAGGGAGTGAATTCTGCAGAGATCTCAGCCTAATACCCCTTTCACTTTGAGCCAATAACCACACTCTCATTCAAAATTTCTCTTTTCCCCAGATGTTTAATCAGTTCATCTGTATTGATATATATAGATTATATATAGATATAAAACATGGTCTTCAATTGCTTGCGTTAGAAAGGGAAGAGAGCCACCCAGCATACTTTGCAGTCTACAAATACCAGCTGTATTAGGAAGAATGAGCTGGCAGTGAGTGTCAGAACACATACCCGAAGTATTTTTATTCTTCTCACACGAAGCATATTCAATGTATATGTAAAATTTTAGAAAGAGAACTCTGTCCCTTCTCCTGCCCAGAGTCAGTGTTCTCTTCTGTTTCCAGGAGAACACAGAATAAAAGGCAGCCTTGCCCCGAGAGGTCCAAATTAGCCATGGTTTGAATTGAATTTGCACAGTTTGCACACTGCCTTGTGCCACACATTTGTTTCTGAGTGCACAGAGAGGGGATTTTTTCTCTGCAGTGACCTCAGGCACATGGAGATACGCTGCTTGGTTTGCACAGATCACCACCCTGCACTTGGTCAACTTTTACACACACCAGTTCACACCCCAATGTACAGTTCTAGCTGGGAGCTTGTGGTTTGCGGCTTAAGGAAGCAATGAGCTCCTGAACCATAAAGGGTGGGTTTGTTTGGATTTTTTTTTTCCCCAACATGAAAGGTAGCTTCAACATTTAACCCAGCTGGGTCAATCTCCTAGTTCCCAGGCACTTAGCATCATGGCACTAATTTTGCCAGAGCAAGCACCAGTCCACACCTGCCAGGAACGTTCTCTTCTGTCTTTAGATAAACAGACAAGCAATAAAGGTAGGTCAGTGGGATGGTGGAGCCCCCTTTGTGGTTGGAGAAATGGGTTTTTTAGTTCCCGTGACAAGGCACTTCGCAGAAGCAAAAACACAAAACTCATAAGAAGGGACAAGGCAGTTGTAGCAGGTGGGCCATGCTTAGCTTCAAATATCTTATTTTCCTCTGATTCCCCTTCCACATATTTCAGTGCTGTGATCTTCAAACTGCCATTTCATCTTACGCAGCGAGGTACCCAAGGCAGCAGCGAGTCTGTCTGACTGCAGCAAAGCGACAATTAATAAGTTGACTCATTTTGGTGTAAAGAGTTCTTGTGGATGGGGGAACAGAGGACAGATCAGGGTAATAGCAGATAACTGATCAGCCATGCTTCTCCCAACCACTTTGTGCTTTTCTCTCAAGTATAAATAAATATCAAAGAAAGCTAATCACAGAACTGCAGAAGAGTCAGGCAGGCCTAGAGCCCTGATGTCAGGCAGAGCGGATACTACGAGCACTCCATGGTGGATTAGGCAATCACAATACACTGAGCCATCTTGTTCAGAAAGATCATCTAGTCCATCTTTCCTATTAACTAATCCATTTCTTTGTGATAAATTGCAGCTTACACAAAGAAAATTTTAAAAATTAAAAAAACCCTCTGCATGTTATCCAGCTGCAAGGTAGCTGTCTTTCACCACTGCCCACCAAACCATGCTGCTAAGTAGAGTCAAGCAGAGTAGAGCTATGGCCTCCCTAAAGGCAAAGAGCATTAAACCTCTAGGGACAAGTCCTCAGTCTGGACTAACTCATAGGCAGCTTTTTGCGCATCCTAAGGATGGGAATGTGGAATGGAGCCCATTGCAGATACAAGCAGTGCTATCTGTACAGCATTCCCACCCTCTGCCAGCTTGGGGGAATGAAAAAACAGCACTGGGAATCAAATCCAGACCTCCCACATGGTACTGCAGAGACACAAATCCCTGGTGCCAGCCCAGGCAATGTGAGTCCAGTGTGGGAATCCAAGCGCAGCTCCATAGCTCAGGCACTGGAAGCAAGGTCCACCTGCCCTCTTCCAAACCAAGCACGGGAAACAGCTCCAGCTGAGCCCCAACAGAAGATGAAATATAAATTAATTCCATCACCTTTTCCCCCTGTAGGTTAGGGTTTGGGGATCAGGTGCTGGTTCATAGCTTGATAGACTTTTTATACAGGGACAGTTGGTAAGCCAAAATGAGGATAAAACTAGTCAAAGCATCAGTCAAAGCGCTGGGGGATGGCAGGCTGGGATTTTTGCCCCTATTCTGTATTTTCTACCTCTCCATAATCTCTTGCATGATGTTCTGGCATGCACAGGTGCAATGCAGAACTCAGCCAACAATGCTGGTATCCTGAGACCCTTGCCCAGAACAGGATGGCTGGGTGCCGCTGCTGACACCTTCCTTTGTTCAGCAATGGTCTCACTGGCACAGGAATTGCAAGGGGCACCAGGACTGACGCAGGCTGAACTGGCTAGTGCAGCAGGTGTGTGCCAACAGATCAGAGCCCAGGGTCCCTGGGAAGAAGAGTTGTGGTTTTGACCATGCTTCTTTCCTTTTCCCTGCTGAGATTTGCCTCTTGGCTGAGCCAAGAGGAAGCTGAAGCAGATCTCACCACCCCCAGGCTGTTTCCTGACTCTGCCCTCAACCTGTTCCATCGTGTCCCAACCCTCTGAGACCTCCACCCAGGACTGGTGTGGTGAGGTATGAAAGCAAAGCAGGATATACGGAGGCGACATACCCACGCTGCTGCTTTGGGGTGGCGTGGGTGAGCACTTGAAAATCGCCCATACCCACACCTCCCCTCTTGCAGAGCACCCTGCACCCACACACAAACTGCTGCTCTCTACAGAGCTGCAGCTGGGGCACACCAGGTCAGCCAATACAGCAGGATGCTGTGTTCCTGCTCTGCTCTCCAAGGCCTTGGGGAGTGGGACAGCACCCCATGAGCGGGAAGTGTTGCATACCCAGCCCTCCCTGCCTGCCCAAGGGGCAGCTCAGGAGGGATCAGCTGCCTCCACACACTGCTTGCAAAGCCTGAGGTACCTGTGCTTGACGGTGGGGAAAGCAATGTTAGTGGGCACCTCCTTTTGCCCATACTGGAGCTTGCAGAGAAGATGAGGAAAAGTCACAGATAAAGGTAGCAGCAAGAGAGACTAGGCAGTAAAGAGGAGTGAGGATGTGGGCCGGTGCTCCCGGCCCCCACGGCTGAGCATCAAAGCTTTAAGACCCCTCCTCAAGTCCCACCTGCCCTGGCCACCTCTGCACAAACCTGGCCCTGGTCATGGCTAGGAAGGGCTGTGGCAGGGATGCGGCACCCGCTGGGGCAGGGTGCCCTGCTGGCAGGACTAGCGGCTGTGGCAAGCAGCGGGCAGGCAGGGCTGGGCTCTGCTCTCCAGGGGAGCAGGCAGCCTGGCCCCGCTGCCAAGGGCTGCCACCCCGGACAGGCACCCGCGGAAACCTTCCCCTCTGTGCCCGCAAAAAACCTTCTCCCCGTCCCATGTGCCTGCAAAACCCAGAGCAGCGGGCAGAGGGGCAGGGGCTGAGCCCACCCTCCCCTTTCCGTGCACTTCCCCCCCCCCCCCCGGGGCTTGCGCTTTTAGGGGCTCTCAGGGGTAAATGACAGCCGATGAAAGGGGCTACAATCCCCCAACCGTTCGGTGCTGGGGTCCTCGGTAGATCCGGGATCTGCGAGGCCTGAGAAATTCCTTCGGAAAACGGGGGAAAGGCTCCCACACGCCCTCCTCCCCGCACAGGTAAACTTTCTACTCCCACTTGCGGCGAGGGAGGGAGAGCTCAAGCAGGGAGGATCCAGGCGCGGATAAACCCTGGGAAGCCTTAGATATTTATAGAAGCATAGCCAGAATATGTCAGGAAAGGTGGCTCTCAACCCCTTCACGCGGAACCGCTCCTGGTTTTTAACAATAGGCCGACAAAACCCCCTCAGAAATGTGGCAAGGAGCTACTGGAAGGACGCAGGCAAAGGAGGCGGTGGGAAAGGCGCGCCCCGGCCTCAGCATGCTCCGGATGCCTCAAGGGCTGAGGGTGCCTCAAGGCTGCCTCACCCCACAGCAGGGCTGGAGGGTGACCCCCCCTTTCTCCTCCCTCTGCTGTGGGGTGCGCCCCTCGCTCCTCTTGCCGCCCCCCGCCCACTGCCAGGCTTCCGGTCGGGAAGGGAGAGGCGGCTCGGGGGGAGCCTGGGCGGGGGGCTGGCGATGCGGGTAAGGGTGGTGGGGGTCCGCCCCCAGGGGGGCTGTGCAGCAGCTCACCCCTGCCCCCGCCTCTCCCGGCGTGGGGGCGCGCAGACCCACGCGTGACGGGCGAAGCGGCGCGGCGGGCATGGGCTGAGGCTTAAAATAACCCCGAGACGTTCAACACCTTGTGCCCGGCGCTCCCGCACCCCCCGGTGCCTCCTCTCCCTTTGTCTTGCCACCATCTTACGGAAAGACTCACATGTCACGTTACGGTCGGGATGCACCGGTATCTCTCGCGTATCTACAGCCGAGCGGCACGATAGCCATTTTGCATCCCTCCCGAGTGGGCTGGGGAAGGGGCTGCCTGCGTGGGGACACGGGGTGCAAGGCGCGGTGGATGGCGGGGGGAAGGATGGGGCGCGGCGGAGAGGGGCCACGATGCCCGCTCATAGCACCAGGGGGACGGGGATAAATTAAAACACGTGAAGTTGCCTGAATACAGCGCCTCGTAGGTTCAGGCTAAGTCGCTTGACGTGCTTGGACTTAAAATAGCCCTCCACCTCCACGCAAGCAGGCGCACTCGCCCCGGCGCTGGGCGGGCTCCTGCCGCGGTGCCAGGGGCGGCCCCGGCCACCCCCCGGGCCCCGGCCCCGGCCCCTGCGTTAGGCCGCTCACGATCGAGAGACCGGCGTGGGTTTTCAGTAATGCACCACCCTCCTCGGCAACAAGCGGGTTTCTACATCCTGTTGTTCCTAACGAGCTCTGCTTTCACATCAAAGCATGGCAAGGAGCCGCTGGACCAGTGAAAAGGAGGAGGCAATTTTGCGGGTGGATGGATGAAAATTATTTTCGTTTTCACCCCTTTCCAAACCCGTGTTCCTCCTCCCGTGTCTCCCCCGACCCCACCTGCCCACCCCCCCAAAAAAAAAATCACAAGGGACTTTCCCCCAGTTCACAACGTGGTATCTAACTCAAACCCTTTTGCCTTCTCTTCATGTCCTATTTGATGAGCCAAGAGGGAATCAACATGTCTGGTGAATGTGGGGTTTTTTTCCTTGTATCTGCTTCTAAAAGCAGCATCTCTAAACCTTTTGTTCTACCGTGAGTGATCTTCCCTGGGCAAACCCGTGTACCAAAATGAGCTGCAAGCAAAACCACAGAAACAGGAATTTCCCTACCTTGGTTTGTAGAAGCAGAACCTCTAGACGGAGAGATCAAGGGAGAGAGCATGTTGGGAATGTCCAGTCTCCTCTTCTTGCTTGCATATCCACATAAGAAGAATAAGGGTCGGGGGCAAACGTGGGGGAATGAGTTAAAAAACAATCCTATTTGGCTGTAAAAAAAAAATAGAGGTTTCTTTGTGGCAATCTTGCGTCTTGAAGCGGTGCAAATTCAAAAGCTGGAGAGAATCACTTCAGAGGATATTCAGCGCAAGTGGTGAGGATCGTCAAATGCAGGTTCCAGAGTAAGCATTCCTTTCGCCTTTTTAATGATTATTCTTATAATTATTCTCTTTTTTCTTTTTTTTTTCCTGGAGCCCTAGTGGAGGAGGTTGTGTTTAATGCAACTGGAGGTCGGTGCCGTTCTTCTGCGAAGCATGATTATCCTCAAAGCGTCCCCTTCCTGAAGGGAAAAATAAGCATCAATTTTGTATTAGAGGGATCTGAAGGGGATAAAAACTGCTCCCCAACAAAGACATTAATATATTGAGAAGAAAGGAAGGCAAAACGCATTTCCCAATAGTGCACACAAGCGGAATTTAAAAAAAAATTAAAAAAAAAAAAAAAAACAGCTGGCACGAGTCTATAAATAATTCAGTTACGGGCTGACTACACCATTCCCGGGATAGGCATGCATACGAGACGGGAAAGCGGGCGCGATGTGAATCGCGGAGAGAAAGCGACTCCCCCCCCCCGCGGCCCCCTCCCCATGCACGCACAGCATTTCGCCCACCCCCGGGCCCAGCCCCCGAGGGCTGGCGAGGGCCGTGCCCACCCCTCTGCAGTGCTGCCGGCACCGCTGCCCGCCGCGCTCGGCTCCACGGGCAGCGCGGGGCGCGCCGGGCGCACACACACGCACACGCACCGCCACGGGGGTGGGGGGCGCGGGGGGCTGCTTCACCTGCCACGGGGCCGGCCTGCACTACGCGCCCCCCGCCTCCTTCGCCCCCGGCAACACAACCCTCGGCTCTCCGGGCTTTGCTTGGGCGCTTTTTTTTTTTTCTAGGGGTGGGTGGATGGCTGGGAGTGTCCCCACCACCACCACCTCCAGCACAGCCGGACAGGGCTTACAGCTATGCAGGCATTTATTTAATGAAGCCGTAGGTATTTATTTTTTTTTCCCTCCCATCTCGCTCGGAAAAAGATTCACACTTAGAGCTGTCATAAAATCCAGACCCACATACATACCAGCAAATCCTGCTTCAAGCACTCGGGCTGCTCTGAGTATCTACTGCCCCCCTCTCTGCCTGCAAGGCTGATCCGCCTCAGACATGCTCAAGTTCTTCATTCTCTTCTCTGGTACTGCCCGGGTGGGAGATGCGGGGCGGGGAGGGGGAAGTGCTCAGAGCATCACCCTAAAAATACGGTTTTTTAAAAAAATTCTCTGCAATATAAAAGCTCCGAGAACGCTTCCCGGAGGTGGGGAAAGCATGGAAAGGTGAATTAATAAAGCAGCTTAATAATTAGTAATAATTAAATATACTCGCGGAAAATGGTGGGGAGGGGGGAAATATCAAGGGGTGGGGAGGGGAAGCTGTTCGAGTGAGCAGTGGGGGAAACGGGGGGAGAGGAGAAGGAGGAGGAAGGACGGTACGAGCAACGGGAGACCAACCCCTGCCCGCTGCCGGAGGGAGCAGGTCTCGGCCTTCGGCGGGGGCGAAGGGGGAGCCCATGCCCGGGCGGCACCTGTGCCTCCGGTCGAGCCGGGGCTGGGGCCGGCACTGCGGCCGGGGCCGGGCCGAGCCGCCGCCGCAGCCCCGCGGGGACCACCCGGGGCTCCCTGGGTCCGGCGTCCTCTCGGACCGCGACCCGCGCGTTTGGAAGCAACCGAGTGAAATAATGCTTCTAAAAAAAAAAAAAATTAAGAATAACCATAAAATAGTAATAACGAGAAGAAAGGAACAGGCACCCAGCCAGCAGGCAGGCAGCAGAATTGGATCCGAACGAAAAGAAAGCAGTGAGAGCAGAGATAACGCTAATATCCAAATTGGATACTCCACAATTAAGCCCGGTGTTTTAATTGCTATTCTCAGAGCCCCTTGGAAGCTAAGCAACGTGAAATCAGCCTGAACAGAAAGGAACACGTGTCTTCATCCTCATCCTGCCCTGCCCATGGATGCCTGGACCCTTGCTGCCCATGGTGCTCTCAGCCTCGCCCCGGCAGGGCAATCCACTCTGTGGTCACAGATCCGTCCCTGTCCCCTCCTGTGCCATGGGTGGCCTGAGCAGAGCATGCCCACCTACCCTCCTCAGCACTAGGGAACAGTCCTAGGGTAAGTCATACCCCCTACCATGAAAAGCCAGAGTAGGTAACAGAACAGACCACTTCCAGGTGGAAGTGTCAAATGCAGCCTTCAGGACATGTAGTCACTCCAGGGTTGCAAATGCCCACCCTGCCAATGTCTGAGTGTTGGTAGGAGATTTGGAAGAGCTCAGATGGTCCTTGGTGACCCCTAGGAACAAGAGCAGTGAGGAAAGCCCTCCCCATGCATCCCTGCCAGCTACATTTGTCCTGCAGGAAATCAGACCCCAGGCCAAACATCACACGCTCTGCTTCAGTGCTGATGCAGACTGCATTGTCCAGCCTTTGCATCCCTCTCACTGAAAGCACTCTCTAAGGAAAACACAGTTGCCTGGGCCTTTCTAGCATGCTCTATGTCCAGGAGCAGTGAGAAACGTACTGCTCAAAAGACAGGCAAGGAGGGCTGGATCCCACATGCCAAAAATTGTGTTCCAGCAAGCAGACAAGCACTCAGTGCTGGGCCTTTGTTCCAGGTATGTATTTGCAGGGCAAAACATGCATATGGCCAAGGTTTCTGAGGGAGGAAAGCCTCCTAAAAGAACCACAGCAGCTCTGGACTTTCTCTTAACCCCCAGGTCCTGCATCAGTTGGTACCTCATGGTCCAAATAGAGTTTGCTGGTCTGTAGGGAAGGTTATGGACAGTAATGTGGCCGCAGCACTGCGTGCACACATATCAATATGCCATCTGGAACTTGAATGAATTTCTGTTTCCATGTGTAGGGTGTGTACAGTGATATTTTTCATGTAGCTGCAGTGACCACAAGCAATACCAAACTGTGCTTGAGCTCTTTGACAAGAGGAGACAGCAGTATTTTCATTTTGACAGCCAGGATCTTCCTGAGGGTGCTGGTAAGGGCTGTTCTTCTGTTAGAATGATTTTCCTAACATTTTTAGGCATGCTTAAAAAAAAGTGACTATGATATTTTTCATTCTAATTTCAGTAAAAATGGAAGACATATTAGCCAAAGCCTAAAGTAATCTGAAATTATCTCAGAACAGTTGGAGGAAAGAACTGTAGAGTGATACTTGCATAGAGAAGCTGCTAATAGCTGAAGAGATTAGTCATTTGACTTTGCCATTCCTTTCACTGATAATAGTGATACAGGAATAGCAGACATGATTTGGCCAAGGGATGTTTTTTCCTTTCTGTATGGCAAGAAGGGATAAACTATGACTGTGCAAGTCCTCCTGCATTCTTTTGGATGAAACAAGCGGACAAGGAGCTTGACAAAAAGAGAGGGAGTGGTTTTTATCCAGCATATTACTTAGAAACACGAAATGGAGGGTTAAGAAGTATCTTAGGAACAATTTCTGACAAGGGGCTGCAGTCATTTTAAGCAAGTCAGCAATATTTAAGGTTATAATTCTCTGTGATCGTAAGATGAAGGAATTCATG
Source organism: Corvus kubaryi (assembly GCF_017639235.1). Classification (NCBI taxonomy): domain Eukaryota; kingdom Metazoa; phylum Chordata; class Aves; order Passeriformes; family Corvidae; genus Corvus; species Corvus kubaryi. The sequence goes on along the minus strand of NW_024582061.1, from coordinate 18,263,957 downwards.
AGCTATTTTTCTTTATAAAACTACACAACTCCACGGTTACATGGTACATGAAAGTCTTGTTCACTTTTAAGGATGAGACTAGTTGCCTTTCTACTTGATAGATGTCTATGCACATCTTACATAAACATAATACATATGTATATTTATAATTCTCTCTTAAATAAATCATAAGGGCTAAGTTCCCTATAGTGATTAGGGGCCTGAGTGCCCAATTCATCACTTTTTTCAGACAAAATTGGTGCGTTCCCCTTGACCAAAGAAATCAGGCTCAATTACAAATTTGAAGTCAGGCACATAAAAATGCCAATTGCTTCAGAATTATCTTCTTGAGATTTTGCACAGCATCTAATCCCCAAATTATTTGTATATTAAGATGTAATAGTTATTGTAAATAATGTGTGTGGAGGTTAGCTCCAAATAAAAAATGTTGCAAAATCTGCAGCAGCATAGTACTGTGCCAGGGTTTACTCTCACTAGCTGGGGTAGGCTTCTATTTTTTCTCCAATCAACTAAGATGAATGAACTGCATAAAATGAAACAAATAGCTTCTCTGATAGGAAATGGTTTTTCAAACATCTCTTCAATTCAAAAACACTTAAATGTTATTTGTAAGACAAATTGAGGGATTTATTTTAAATGGGTCCATGTTCACTATAAATTAAGGGCTATATTATTCTTGACCTGCCTAAGATAAAAGAATGTGGATTAAAGTTCTTATATCAAAAGCGACCAGGGCTGGATGTGGCAGTGATGATGTTGGGGAGGATGCAATCCAGGAGAGCCATTCTGCCACCACAGAATAGCCTCTGCCAGCTCTGACAGGGACCAAAGGACCTACAGTAGCTTTAACCCTCAGTAAATGCCCCTCTGACTTCAAAAAATCAGAGCCTATTTCCAGGGCCCTAGATAAATGGGGTCTGCAACTAAGGGAAAAGACTGCCCCTTCATAGGTCCTCTGTTCAAACACAGACATGCTTGCATTAGTAGAAGAAAAGCCATGTCTATGAAAAGCAATTTCTTATAATCAATGAAATGGATCAATTGTTCTGGATAATTCACACCATAAAAAGGTTTCTCATAGTAGCGTTCCTTTGGGTTTTTGCACATGGCCTGCAGAGCATGGTAACCAAGACTCCAGCTGTTTTTATACAGTGCTCTGTGCCCTGCTCTACTCAGCCAGTCTGATTATAAAGTGGCCAAATACATCTCTGCCCATGTCCTGGTGTTCAGATACCAGGCCTGTGTCAGTTTTGGAAGATCACCATAACATTGGCCACACAGGTTCACAAACAAGGATGTCATGTCATGATGCATAAAGAACAGCATGAAGACATTTTATCAGCTGATTAAAGGGAAAGCAAATGGAGAAACAAGCATACAAACCTGACAGTGGCACAACCATGTGGCTGAAGGACTCAGCTAAATTTTGGCATGAAACCTTTTTTCCTTTCTTTTGCACATGGTTCAGGACCAAGAGATGCTAGAGCAGGATTGAGCCAGAAGCCATTGGATGGGGAGATCTCATCAGTCTTTTGCAAAGACACCTGGGCACAAGGATCACTTTGCTTGCTACTTGGAGGACGTTCATCCTGCTAGCAGCCCAGCAGAAGGGAATTGTGAACACTGTTGCGGTTGCTTTGAAGTGTTACACATGTTCTCTCAGCTGTCATACCAGGACACTTAGCTGAGCTCTCATCATTTTACATTGCAAAAATTGCAGCATCCCCTACTGTCTCTGCCATGGTCAGTCTGCCCCCAGAAATCCTAACAACTAGAAGACTGGTTTTTTGTCATGCAGAATCAAAGACAATGTGAAGCAGATTAAAGGAGAAATAGCTTTCTCTGTGTCTTTATAGACTTGTTTTATTCTTTTGAGTATGGAATGTCAGGCTCACTGAAATTGGTTTTCCTGGATGGTCATTTATGTATGAAATACAAGCACATTAAACTAAGAAATGGTGGAGTTTGTTCTTTCAAATGGAAATGTGTTGTTTTTGAACTGCAGAAGTACAGACAGGATTTCAAACTGACACTGTCACTTTTCTAAGATGATATATGGCTCTTCTACCTATAGCACACCCAGACTGAAGAACCTATCTGTCAAAAGGCAGCACATCTATCTAATAATAAATAGTAAATATCATTGTATTTCATCAAAGCACAGTACAAACATTAGCCATAGACGCCATCCCTTTTACCCTGCCATTCAGAAGCAGAAAGGAAAGGCTGAAGCACTCACTGCCTTGCATCACTCTGAGGAAGGTGCCTTTCTCCTCCTCCTCTGGGGTGCAAAGATCATTCCAGTGGCTGGAGATTTTGTCCCATCTCACTGGTCTTAACAAGATACAGTTTCCTGACACACTTGAATGAATGGGAAACTACAACCCTCCCGGCAGTCATCTCCATCCTGTTCTAACTCTAACAAGACAAACAGATTATCTGGGGGTTTTTTTCTAAAATCAACTTTCTGGTTGATGAAAATCTTATTGGTTCTCTCCAGATTCAAGTAATGACTCTCTTCACTGGAAGAGCTGCAAAATGGATTAGGCAGATTGCCTTCATGGTTTAAAGGAAACTGAAAAACCGCTTTCAGTAAGAGATAAAGTATGGCTTTTGCCAGCTTATCGTGATGAAAAGCTAAAGAAGAGTTTCTTCAGGAAGGTACCTGCATTCACCTATTCTCCATACAGGGCATACAGCAGCCAGAAAAATCACCCTTATGTCTGAAAGCTGTCTTTAATGTTCTAGCAGACAATCCATCAGAGCATTCAAAACTAAATTAAAATCCCAAGGAGGAATAGGGGATTTAATTCTAGGATTAAGCTTTGAAGTTGCTCCCAGGAAATAAATTATTATTGGATGAGAACCAACACACCAATTATCTAGTTTACTGCTCATGCTACTGAGAGCTGCTGCAAACACCCTCAGGGATCCGCTCTACCTAGATGGTCTCATCTTTAACACAATATCCATATAAAGGCAAAAGCTCAACTAGTCACATGCCAAGAAACTTAGCTTCCCAGCTCCCAGTATTAAAAGGGAAACTGTCCACTACAAATATACAGGGCATTAAGTTTCAGTCACTTAAGTTCCCTGGCTTTCCACCTTTTAACTTGCTTTGTTGTAGATAAGACAATAGTTAATAATGTGCCACTTCTTTGCTCTGTGTGCTACAGTTGGGTCAAAGTTCTACGGCATTGGTGCTGTCATAAATAAGCACATTTATTTTTCTTACACAGAAGAACTTTTTTCTTTCACTACATGCTAGTGAAGCGGCAGGTAAGCCCTACTCCATTTCGATGGCTTCCAGACAAAACAATGGGACATTTCCAGCTTTTTACTTGCTATTCCACAGATTTCTTAAGGCTACCCAGAATACCTTAACTTCACTTATGCAGCTTCAAATCCTTAATGCTTGTTCAATGGGACATTGCTACAACATGAACCATCTCCTATGAAAAGAATAAGTAAAGTTAAATAGCTCCAAACTCCAAGATAAAAGTGTCTGGAGCAAAGAAGAGTACAGAGAGACATCAGAGCTGCTATTTCACTCAAACTAAATGCTACCAGTTAATCAGTGCTATTATAAACTCACTTGGAACATTAAGTTACTGCGGGTAAAAAATAAATCCTTCACTCTTAAAAATATACATGCCACTGCTGAGGCCAAATCTAACAGCAGCAGTGTACACAAATATTTGTTTTTCTCCTAAAGAATATATTTTTTTGTTTAAACACCTTATGACATAAAAATACTGTCACCAAAGCATCACTACTTTCTTCCTTCCAAACACATAGTTCCTATCTTTTCTCCACGGATTCTTTTCAATCCTTAACACAGGGAAACAATGTACACAAAGCAAAGACAAAATCCCACCCCCCTCCTATGCCCTCCTTCACCTGCAAGCTCTGTCAGAACTTGTGACACCATTTATTACACACAAGTACATACAGAGGGGGTATATGCAGCGAAGCGATTCACTTTAATGTCGATGTGGCAAAGAGAAGGCATTGGTTAGTGTCACCAGCTGGGCTCCCTGTTGGCACAGTTCTGAAAATCCCATAGTTCACAACATCCTAACAGCCCCTGCTTTTGTTCAGAAAAGTTCAGGGCTGATAACAGCACCGAGTCACTCTCTGTTCATCTCATTTCTCCTTCAGGTGAAGCAGATGGTATTACAAATAACTTACCAAAAGGGTGCAGGGGAAGAAATGGTAGAGAAGGAAAATACTATTCATACTGACAAGGATTCTGAAAAAGGAGCAGCATGACATTAGAAAAGTGGATCACCTTTCTAACACAAAAAAAAAAAAAAAAAGCCTGAAAGCATTCCTTGAAACAGAAGTAAGAGTGATTTCACCAGCAAGCTAAGAGCCTATGAGCTGGAGATGTTCTCACTGGGTTTGAGTTAGGTGCTCCCTACAACATTTATTGTACATTTGCATTGACCATCTAATTTAAGACAAATGTTTTCTTTAGACACATTTTAAAGTGAAAAATGAGCTCTGTTAGCATGCTGTTGTGGTCTTCCAAGATAGCTCTTTGCACGGGGGCAAACAGAAGAGAGATGTTAATGAGATTAAAAGTAGCTCTGAAAATCACGGTGTCCATGGTCAGCTGAGAGCCAGCAGCATCAGGGTCACCTGCTCCTCTGCCCATTTATTTAGTAGTGTCATTAACTGAAAAGATGGAAAAGCATGTGCTAAGCCTGAACATTCACAGTCCTGGGAGAGAATATCTACCTACAGCAACTGAGGTTATCCTGCTGCTCCATCACCACCCCACCTTCCTGAAAAAAGAGACCTACCCTTGGCAAATTACTTTATGCAAGTGGAGATAGATTTCTTTTGCTTGAGCTGTTTCCAAGTGAGCCAGCTGACTCAATAATTCAGCCCTCTGGCTGGAAGAAACATTAAGATTTCTGTCAGATTACTCTATATTCTAAAGAAAACTGCCACCTTCGTTTCTCCTTTACTTAGACATCTAGGAAGAGGCAATAAGCAAAACACCTCTGATACACTTCAGCTGCATCTTTTAATCTACCATCAAACTGAAATGGAGGCATTTGTCTCAACAGCTTTGAAGCTCAGCAGTCCATTTTTGCTCTCATGTTACGTCTGACCCAAACTCAAACCTCAGCATCTTGATGGCATGCACTACCTACAAAATGTTTCATGCTCTTTTTTTTCCATACATCAGCTGTAAACCTGATCCTAAGACCAGGCCTTACTCAAATAGGAGTTCTGTTTCACTTTAACAGTGGTTATGAACTCAGAGCCAGGGCTACCTTCAGCTGACCAGCCTCCATCCTCCAGCAAGTCTGTAAGTATGTCCTTTCCCTGCCATGTTACTTCCAGGATTCAAGTGTTGTTTGTGTTTCTATGCCCTGGCACTGGGAAAATGTAAAATATGAACCCTTCCTGTGCATGGAGTAGGCCTTTTCCTTACTCCTTATTAAGCACTGAATTCAGAAAGCACACGTTGTTCTGTCCCTCTTGCCTCATCATCTTGAGAAAATGTCCACCTAGAGCTTTGGCCACACTCTGGCAACTTTCCCAGCCCAAGGACAGAGGCTGGGCATTACAGCAAGGCAATATTTATTGGAAGGACAGCTTAAAGCAGCTCACAGTGAAAATCTTGGCTTCCTCTGGGCCTTGTAGATAGGTTTGCCTGAGTAGAGGGAAATCTGTGACTGTATTCTGTTCTATTACAACAAGGACATTTGTCATTTGTTGTGCCTTTTAAGTGCAACTACATAAAACTCCTGTGGAGTTACGGCTTGTTCCCCTGGCAAAAGAGCAGCTGGACACCTCTGCTTCAGCCCCTATGTCAGTCAGGAGTCAGCACCCTGGACTTGATGGGCTACCAGGCTGTCTCGTGCTGACAACAAGGGAACCTGCAGGCTGTTGTGCCCTTGTTGATCATGCGCTTACCATAGGCCAAGGACAGCCATGTGTTTTCATGCTACCTGAAGGAATTGTATATTTTTTTATCATAAACTGGTGTCTCTTGCATGACTCAACTTTCTTAGGCCCCTATCTTTTGCCTAACAGCTTTGTTGTTGTAGCACAGCCTCTGCAGAGGACACCATCTCAGTGGCACAGACAACACAAGGGACAATCGACAACCTAATGAAATAAAAGCACAGGGAGAGACGTATCACCCATGCCACCCTTCCCAGATATTTTTGTCTTCAGAAACATTAGAGAGGGTCTGTGTTTCAGTTACATTGTTCCTTGTGGCAGCTCAGGGGTTGCAGAGAGAAGAGAGATGCTGGGAGAGGGTAATGAAGAGATCAATATTTGGCAAAGCTATGACTTTATGTCAGGAGTCATTAAGGTATCATATCAGGAAAAGGTTTTTCACCCAGAGGGTGTCTGGGCACTGGAACAGGCTCCGCAGGGCAGTGGTCACAGCACCAAGTCCGACACAGTTCCAGAAGCGTTTGGACAACATGAGACCTTTACCTACCAGGAGTCACCCAATGCTGGTGACGTGGTTGGGCTGAGCAAAGGTAGATTTGATTTCAGCAAATCCAGTGTTGATGAAACGGCTCCTTGTTGACCTGTCTTGTGGTGTCCAGAACAGGCTACAGAAATGTCAGCAAACCCTGGGATGCTGTTACAGGTAGTCACTGAACATGCACATTATGACAAGTCAACAGGATCTGAAGGCCTAGTGCAATGTCCATGATGGCAAGATATGGCCAGAAAGAGATGCAAGAATTAGGATAAGCTGCGTCATTCGGAATGCAGGTTGGTGGCAGTGTGCTAAAAAAGTTATTGTCCACAGACAGAAAAAAAGCCTGACCTGGCCAAGATGACAAAGAGAACTTCTGAATATGCAGGCATCCAGCACACACCCAATATTGCCTGCATTAATGCCCACAGAGTAGGTCAAACATCCTATTCAACCATCATATAACATAGTCCCTATGTTATAATGGCATAGGACCTCTTTTTCTTCATTTGGTGAGCTATCACTTCAGGTTGACAATTTGTAGAGCCATGGGCCCAGCAGCTGGAGAATTTCTTTGACTCAAACTGTTAGTACTCCCTCTGGGACACTACAAGGGGTGCAGTGACATGGGGCATATCACGATGGGATAAAAAGTGAACACCATGACAGTGCCTACCCCTCCTATGACAGCCTCAGTGATGAACTGTGGCTGCTACCCATCGACAGAGGCTGACAGCTGTCCCTCTGCACCCTTGGCCTTAAAGGCTGCATGCTGACAGTCTTGGACATGTGCAAATTCACGGCACAGCAACTCAGAAGATCTTCACATGCATACAAGCACCTGCTGCTGCAGCTGCTGGCCTTCCCAGATGCACAGAACAGCATGGACCCATAGGAGTGTTATTCCCTGTCTCCCAGAACTGATGGTCTACAGCAGGGAGGCAGGAATCTGTTAGTCACTTGCAGGTGGGAAAAAAAAATCTAAGTATCTCCTCAAAAACAATAGGGCCAGAATTGCTTTTTCTCTTTGTCCAGATATACTGGGTCCCAGAGCTGAGAATATATAGGATTCTGGAAAAGGCCTGGAAAAGACCAGAAGAAAAGCCAGCAGCCCACATCATAGGATCCCTGACAAAAAACATGCAAAAGGATAAGATGATGGTGGCTGGGTGCAGGCATCCAGGTAACATAAAGTTAACAGCTGAGTTCAACCTATTCTCTGTTCCTCAGGCAATTCCCACTGTCTCCCTCAATCTTTTTCCCCCAAAAATGCAAGCTGAGTATTTTTCCTTTCTGAGCATACTGAAGAAAGACTAGGGGACCATAACAGCTACAGAGAAAGTCTGACTTCAACTGTCATTATTCTAAACATGTAAATCTTCAAGGAAGAAGTGAGGAGGACTGTGCAAGTGGCTGCAGGAATCCCCATCTGAAATGGTCATACGTGGTAGAGGGCACTAGACACAGATGGACCATTCTGGTCATCAGATGCTTGAGGCAGGCTAGTATTGAGTAGATCTCCACTAGACAGGATACCACTGCTTCAAAACCCAGTGATCTGAAAGGACAGCTTACGTGAGAGACCCTGGTGCACTTGAACACGGTGCTGACATGGAGCAGACTTAGGTATCTCCTGACTGGTAAGGCAGTGAGCAGGGAAACTGGTTATGGATCATCTGCCTCTACAGTAATCCAGGAAACAAGTCCTTAGGCACACTAGCTGTAAATAAACAGGCTCACCAAAAAATACACTGAGTTGTACGCTTTCTTTGCTTAATGGAAACAGCATGATGAGACCACTGATACTGGGTAACTTCCCAGGACACAGAAGAGCAATACCAGGCTGGTGACAGCCCCATCCCCCCAAACTGTCACCAGGATTTGCATTATTCTTCTCTACCAGTAGCTCTACTGCACAGAACTGAGATAACTAATCACACAATCTCAGGTCATATAATAGGCCTCAAGTTGTATGATAGCAGGCATCTTGTATATGTACAGATGATAAATGTCCTCTGGAGTTACTGCTCAAAAGACCACTTTCAGAGTTTTCATCAGAAAGGACTGTCTCCTTAAAAATCTGCTCTTTCTTTTGAAATCTGACAGAGTTCAGAACTGCTTGGTGCCTCTGTGTGTTGCAATCAAAGAAGTACAATCTCCTTCGAGGGGGTGAATAGGAACAACTGGTTTTGATATTAACTACATATCTGACTGTCATTGCATCTGTGACATTTTTATTTTCAAACTTCTCTTGATGGCTGCAAAGGGAACTGCATAGACGCTGTATTGACCTGAAGCCTGTGGGCATCTTACAGCACAGCGACAAAGTAACAGCAGCCCCTCCTCACCAGCCAGCAGTCATGGGATCACAGGATAATTCAGGCTCGGAGGGACCTCAGGAGGCTCTAGTCCAATCTCCTGCGCAAAACAAGGTCAGTTGTGAGATCAGAACAGGTTGCTTAGGTTTTTAACCAGATGAGTCTTGAAAATATCCAAGGATGAAGACTGCACAGCCTGTCTGGGCAATCTCTCCCACTGCCCTCCTTGTCCTCAGCCAATTCCTGCAGAAGCATGGAAGTATGCTCCACAGGGTCTTTGAGCCCAAAATTCTGAGAAAGACCATGTTGGCTGGAAGGACAGCCCCCTTGTTTACCAGCATGCCTTCACAAGGTCATGAGGAAGCCTGCTCCAGAATCCCCACACCCTCACGTCCCATGTATCTCTTCAAAACCCTGGTCAGTACCAAGACAGGGTGCCCATCCTCCTCATCACCTGCTTTGCCCACATCCCTGCACAGCATCAAGATGCTCACCAGCTCCCTATCTCCACTGTGATTATTGTACCCACCCTCGTCCCCCAGCTCCCCCTTCTCCTCCCAGTGAACATTCACCAAATTGTCCCCTCCTTGGATATTGCATCTGAATGGTGACAACAGGGTTGCCAAGCAACATGAATCCTCCAAGCAACCAACCATGGCAGATCACAGCAACCCATTGCAAACCCACTCCAAAGCTTATGAGCCTGACACCATTTTGTCTCTTAGCATCTCTTCCATCCAGCCATAGCTCAGCTCCACTCAGATCCATCCTCTTCTCTTCCCTCATCAACCAAGAGCACCATCCCAGGCACTCCTGCCATTTCCAACCTAAGTTACAATTCTATGCAACATACTAAAGGTCAGCTCCCTCTCATCAGACCAAGACAAATTATTCAAGTGCCCACTACCTGCCCTAAATCCTCCTTCCGCTCAACAGTATTGTTGCAACACAGAGTATCTCCTCCAGCCTCACCCCAATCTTTCAAATGAAGCAAAATGTTTTTATCTGCCTTTGGAAACACACCTTGTTCTTGCAAACCTTCAGCAGATGCAATGACATGATCATCCTGGGGAGGACAGTGGTTCAACCAGCCACCAGAGCCACAGGGCAGGCAGACCCCAGTTGGGCACTTTTGGAACAAGCTCTTCAGGGGCTGTAAAGCACGATAAGCAGGAAACAAATACACAGCAGCAAGATCCACAAGTGACTGTTTGCTGCTCTTTATTCTGTCTCTTTTGCTTTTCTTCAGGTGCTGGTCACAGCACCTCCTGGGACCAGCACTAGTGGCTTCCAAACACCAAATTCCTTGTCTCACAATCACATAACTTCCTGTACAAGGAAGCTGGAAACAGAAGGTCGTGTCTATGCTTCACTCCCTTGGAGTTGTTAAGCAGATACTGTGAGCAAATGAGAGGCAGTAAACTCTTGGAAGGCACTCGTGGCACTCAGGAGAAATTGAACTTGGCCTTGCTACCTGCAGTCAGCTGAGTTTAGAGCTGGTGGAGATTTCAGGATGAGCCAACTGCTGTCTTCACTCAGCACAGCTGAGAAAGGGGCTTCCCAGGCTGCCTTGGGCAATCTCAGAAACCACCCCAGGAGAAGGCTGAGCTCAGGGGCTTGCATGCTGGCACCATCAGCCTGGCGTGTGTGGCCGTATGAGGGCAGCCCCAATAGCTAAAGGGCATGCTGTTTTTACCAGGTGCATCACCATTAGGGGCTGGGATCACCTCCATGGTTTGTTCCAAGTTGACCATCTGGGGACAGAAGACTTAAAGGCCACTTCTTTCCAATGCACATTGCCTTTTGTCCTGACTGAGGGACTTGAGGAAGAATGTTGGTTTCCAAATTGATTGCTAGGTTTGACAGGGCATGTCTGCACTGCACCATGATATAGTACACTGACATTAGAAAATCCTAATTGTGGCATATAATGATGCCAATGTGGCATTGCTCTGCCATTAATCAGCCATGTGCACTAGTTTGCTGATAGGAATTGTGGATTTGGTCTGTCCACCTCCATCTCCATTGGCTGTACAGTCATGCCCTTGTACAGATGTATTTTAACCAAAGCTAACTGAAAGGGTTCAGATTAAGTAAATCAATCCTTCCACATAAAGAGGCTGCATAGACTTAATTAAATTGATAACTGGGCCAACCTGAACTAAACTAGTGCAAATTTGGTATAGACAAGGCTTTATTTTTCTTACTAAAATCATTAACTAATCCAAGCTTTGACTGGCATTAACTGCATGGTAACAAAAGTGAATACTCATTCCAGTCTTCTAGTGTCTCTGTCTCCATCTGGCCTCAAATATAACACTTGGAAGAGCTGGACACATTCCTGAACCTGCTCTCAGAATTAGTATTTATTGTTTTCTTACCTGAAGCCCAAAGGACTCAGTAAAATTGCTGCTTTTTCCATAAAAATAACTTTATGGAAGCATCTATACAACCATTCCTCACAGAGGAGTTTGAGCAAGTCTCGCTCTTACAGAGAAGCTACAATTTCTGAAGAAGCAGCAGTTAACCAAATAATTCTGTTCCAGCATCTCATCTATGGACCCAGTATAGGGATGATGGTATTATCCTATTTTTCTTTCTCAGCTAGTTAATAGGAAATCCCCTTTCAAAGGCAATTTCCATTTTAAATCACCCACATTAAGAGAGACATGTTTAATACCAATAAATCCACTTTCTTAAAAGAGACATAGAAGCCGGGCTCGTCGGCTGACTAAATCCTATCCCCCCACCCCCATTCCTGCCTTGCAATCTGTAGATCTCGGGGAAGGGTGATCTAAGACAGCTGTAGTTAGCTAGCTACACTTCTGAGCACTAAGCTGCTCCTCGCTTTGTATTCACTCTGTGCCAAACCAAGGTCACAGGGACATGAGGAGCTAAAAGACTCTTCTTGCTGTGGGTGTTTCAGCCGGAGATGCTTGGAGGCTGGGCTTCCACACATCTCCCATGGGAGCCTCTCCCTACATCAGTCTCCCACTACAAGTCAGTGTGGGGTGAGTGCTATCTAAAGGCTCTGCAGATGAAATTACTTTTTCTCCTCAAAGCTTTTTGGAGCACACAGAGGAGAGCCAGCCACCAGCTCCCAGAGGGATCACTGTGCCCAAAACACATGCCCTAAGGGTCCCTCCTCATCTGTGGGGACCCTACTCTATCTTCATCAGTGATTGCCCTGTCCAGAGGGATTTCTAGCCTAATTGCTCTTGCAGACAGTCGTACCACACCTTTGGCAGAGAAGCGGGTGGCAGTCTTTCCAGGTCTCTTGTGTGCCTAAAGCCGCAGCCAGCAGTGTGGGCAATGCTAAGGCAATATTCCATCAGAAGCCAGAGAATGGCGACTTCAAAGAACCCCTACAAGGTCAGGGGCTGTAGTGGCATAGGTATCTCACTTGTCTGACAGGAAGAGACACAACTGAATAAAGTCCCTGTTGCTTCCCCCTGCTGTGACAAGTATAAGGAACAAAAATTACAAAGTAAGATAAGGCTTAGGGAGGAAAAAATCAAAACCAAGGTACTTGGTTTGGCTGTTCTTAGGGCTGCCAAGCACTGTCCCAAAGCCACCCATGTGATTTTCCCCTGCCTCATCATGCAGCTCCCATAGCCAGACCTCCTGCTGGCAGAAATAATGCTGTGTCCCTGCAATGGCCTCTCATGGGAGACAACAGCCAGCTCCCTTCATTGAGATGAGATCATGACACAGCAATAGGAATCCTGAAAATTACTCTGAAATCTTCTATCTGTAGCACATTTAATCATGCATTTTTTCAGTTGAAAGTCTGAACTATTTATTTGACAAAACAATTCTTGTTTGTTTGAAAGCAAAAGGGTCCATTTGCTCTGGACACATCCCTGTTCCCCCACCAAGTACACAGGCTCCAGCTCTGCAAGCACCCCTATAGGTAGTGTAGTCATGCACAGGCATGCCAAAAAAACCATCACCATCAGCAAGTACCTACCTGTGTGCCTGTATGAAGGAGTGAGTGAGAGACTGAGCCCAGTGACCGGGGAGGACCCTTCAAGTAATGTCCCAACCCTGCAGCAAGACCCTTACAACCAGATCCTTCCTTCCAGGATCACTGCTCCAACAAAGCCTGTTGATAGAGGAACATTTCAAAAAGAAGTTTATTTCTTTAAGGAGCATAAAGGTAAGAACAGAAGACTCTTGTTTTGTGCTTTATTGTTTAAAAAACCTTGCCCTCATTTTGCTCCATGAGTCTGTGGCCAACTGAGCACCGCTAAGCAGCAAGGGCAGTTCTTCCACTGTGGGAAACCGCCCTGCCTTTACTGGAGCAGGAAGCCATCCTCCTCCTCCCTCGCAGCAGTCTTTCCAGTCTAGATAGCATGGATAATTATATCTGTTTCCATGCTCTGCTTAGCCAAAATGGTATTTCTTAAACAATTCCATAAACACAGACAAGAGCACTTTGCTTTCAATCTTGTACTTATTTTCTACCTGATAATAAGATCCATTTCTTGACCTGAAAGTGAATAAACCTTAAAAAAACCTGAATCCTGCAGTCAGTGGAGAGGAGAAGGAAGGGAAAAAACATGAGCTGGGGGAGCTTCATGGCTTTCTGCTCTGCAACTTGTCATAACAGGTCATAGCACTTAGGTTACATTACAACACAAGACCAATGAATGCTATGTAGATCAGGGTAAAGCATACAAAGATTAATATAAATTTTATGCAACAGCTTGCTTAAATACTGCTTCTAGGGGAAAATAAGTTAAGGAAACAGTGGGAGGGAGAGCACACAATCCTCGCTTTCTGTTATTCCAAGACAATTTTAACCTGTTCAGTGGACAAAAAATCTTGCTTGACCAAAATATTTTTGCTTTAAAAAGACAAATTAGTACCCTAAGTAACTTCTACCATGCCCCAGGGTGGACTTAGGTGCGTGCTGGAATGTTCCTATCTGTCTGTATCTGCACTGAACTGTTAAGCAGATGCTCACTGAGGAGAAAATAGACTGCAATAAACTGGCACTGACACAGATCTGAATCGCTGGAACTGCTATAGAGATAAAATTCATTTAAGAAATGTGGTTTCCATTTCCATTTTCCTTTAATAAAAAGCTATTGAAACATTAAAAATATCTACTATTTCAAACAGCATACTATACACATAAGAGAAGAAACAGACTTCATTTTATTATGTAAAATGTAATACAGCCCGATACTGCACCTCATGGAAGAGCCAAATTAATGTCCTTTTTCAGAGCAAGGAACAGATCCTGTTCTCACCTACAGAGCTGACCAACAGTTAAGGTCTGGTCCATTTTCAAAGCCACAGTCAATGTATGAGGACACACCACAGACCCCAACAGGAGAACTGCGTGTGGGAAAGAAGAGACCATACAGTGCAACACACCCAAGTGAAGATCTCTAGGTATGCTGACAGTGGACTGCCCTTCCTCCCTCAATCAACCTCCTCTCTGGTCTTACTCTCGGTGCTCTATCCCAGTCACTATGCAGTGGGAGCCAATATACTCTCGTCACTTTAGCACTGCTCTTCCCAGGGGCAAAACCCTAAAACAGTCAATTCTTTGATCTTCGTGCAAATCTCTCCAAGTCCTGCCCAGGCTGCTTCAACAGCATGTAATGAGCTCCTGTCCTGTGCAATGAGTAGTCAGGACAAAACCCCAAAATTACACACATAAATCATTTGCTTCTCTCATGATACTGAGAACAGTAATTATTCTGCCAAATTAACCTGCCTCCAAATCAAGCCTTTGGTCTTGCACTCTAGGAAGATTTAAGAGTATGAATTTGAAGTACCCTTAGTACTCAGATGAGATCAGAAGCAGGAGTGGAAAGCTATAATGGAGAGCTATATGCTCCTGCATCCCTTCCAATAGCCTGTGTAAGCCAGGCTGACAGCTCCAGAGCTGGTGGTTAGTTGTCACACCAGTCTTCTAGAGATATGTGAAACCTGAACAGATACAGCACCCTAAATGCCTGTCATTATGTACCAAAAAGAAACATTGCCATGCTAAGCTAATAGATGATCAGGTCTTCTTTAACAATGTGAACAAAGATCATCATGGACACTATAAATTGCTGCATAATTTCATCTCTGAAGAAAAATCTGAAGAGTTTTACATACCATTTTTACTGGCTATGATCCCCCCACACTCCACCTTGTATATTTCTCCTGGGAAACATTCAGCATCACAGTGCCCAAGTCCCATCTCTTCCTGGTCCCTTGTATTCACTGCCTTGCACCACCGTGTTGTACAAGAAACATGGTCCAAGATGAAACATCACCCTTGTTGCTGCAGAAGGTTTCCAGGTCACTAGCAGAGGATGGCAACTCAGAATTAGCAAGAACATCAAGATTGCCAGAAAATTAGTATGAGGCTCATAGCTATACTGAGATTTTGGTCTCTAGGAAGAAGCTAAGCAGCCATTTCCTTATAGCCACACTTTGAACGCTCTTGCAGTGGCGTAAGGAAAGCCAAAAATACCACTGCTCTTTTCAATAATGCCTTGAAAAGTATTTGTGATGGAGAAGAGGAAAGTGCCGCATTTGGGGGAGGTCCCTGATGCAAGACCCTTTAGGTTCTCAGGGAGCAGAAGGGGCAGGCTGCTCCACAAGGAAAAGCAAGAAAAGCTGGGCGCTGCAGGACCACACCATCACCAACACAGGCACAGCACCTGAGCAAAGCCAGTACAGCAGTCACCTTACAACCACAAATCAAGTCCAAGGTCAGTCCAGGAAACGGCGAGATTCATCAAAGCTCTGCTGCTCACTGCACAGCTCAGGCTCAGAGTAAGGCTGAGGCTAGAGGGCACCCCAAGGCCAAGGAGCAGTGAGGGTGCATGGGTGGGGGTTCCAGGTGAGGTGCTCAGGGCAATTGCAGCCCACCAGAGCAGTGGGGCTCAGCAGAAGCTCACAATACTCAATTTCCCATGTATGGGCCATGAGTCAGCTTCCACGGCTGCTGCTCCAAGTTTTTCACCTAGCAACAAGACAGACGGATGGATGGGGGGGTGTTAGGAGAGATGCTGAAGCAAAAGGAGATGAGAAAGACAGAAACTAAATTGTCAGGGAGATTAAGAGAAAGATGCAATGCCTGAAGCTGCTTGAGCTTCTGAAGGACAAAGTTCGTGAGGAGCAAAGTCCCTTCTGCACTTCAGCCTTCCTGGGAAAGCTTCCTGGGAACACTTCTCATGGGGTGAGGGACACATTCAGCTCTCTCGAGCCACACTGCAGGTCCGTGGGCTCATGTGCATGTTGAAAGCTCAGCACCAACTCATCTGTGACCAAAGGCTTTGTCATTTGCAGTGCATGAGCTTACCCTGAATCTGCTTCGCACCAGGCAGCACAAAGTGCTCTGTCAAAGGGTAGCCATGAGGCAGTTCTCACCATGCCCACTGAGGAATGACAAGTGAGCACTACCATAGCTGATTTTCAGCTGGTTGAACTGAAGCCACTGGGAGGGTTGGAAGGCATGACGCCAAGAGCTGCCCAGAGGACTGGCCCCATCCAGGGCCAGAGCCAGAGCCAGAGCCTTGTACCCTCCCCCAGGACACACTATGCTGCAGCCTTTCCTGCTGGTGGCAGGCTTAGGATCAGGGAGAATAGCCAGGCTGCTTCACCACCTCTTCCCAAAGGAGAGGGTGCTCTCAGAGACTTGAGGGTCAGCACTAGGGAAGGCTGTGCCTCCTCAAGCTCTAAAAAAAGGACTTTGTTCCCGCTCAGCAATTTTTTCCCATCTGGGCTAAATCCACTCTTAGAAAGAGATAGCTCTATCTCCAGGGAAACAGGCTCTCAGCACTCACAGGGACTCAGCCAGCTCCCTCTCTCCTTTTGCTATGGGGTCACTCAGCAGTGAGGCTGAGGCACCCAGGCACCATGGGGCATCGGGCTCCTAGGGCCACCCCAGGTCTGGAGCTCTGCATCACAGGATGCTCCAAGGCAACATGTGATGGTCTCTGGGCTGGAGCTACACAGGACCTTCGTGAGCTTGCCCAGCTCTGGAGAGCTCACACAGAAGTGATTACAGAAATTGACCATGCTCAGAAGTCTCTCATTACTAAGACTGACTCGTGCAGTTTGCTTTGAATCTTCTTATTTGCCCAAAATAGCTTCATGTTCTCAGCACCAGTTTTTTTAGCAAAATCACTCACTGCCCTCCTTCCCACCACAGAGAGCCAGACATGTCCTGCTCACCGAGAAGTCCTCCCTAGCTGCGCTACACCATCCCTGTCCCCCCTCACAATCACCCTCCATCCTCTCCCCTTCTGGCTACAGCAAGTCCACGGGATGCTTTGGGCAACCTGGGGAGCCAAAACAGCTCAGAGGGGGTCAGGGTGACAAGAAAACAGCAGAGCTCATTGCAGAGCCCCACAGGCTCCTTTTCCAGTTAGCTCAGGCCACTTATCACCTCCTCCCCATGCCTGCCCAATCTCTGGGCAAACAATTCATGTCAAGGTAGAGGAAGGTTTCACCTAGCAGTTTTTGTTTTCCCTCTCTCTAGGATCAACCCTCAAATCTGAGACCCAAGGAAATTACTCCAGCAGCTACATTTTGGGGATCTGAGAGGACTGTTCTGCACTAGCATCTGAGCTAGAAAGGAAACAGTCCACAAGGGTCTTCTGAGCTCCAGTCCCCCCACCCATGCATGGACATGATACCTCTCTTATGGGTACTGTCCCAGGTAACCCACCCTTCCCTGCTTTGGGGACCAATTTCCAAATCTGTGACCGCTGCTTCTTTGCTTAGAAGCAGAGACAGCCAATGCACCCCGCACTGTGTTGCAGGAGAGTTACACCCCGGTTTCCATACAGCCCTGCCATCAGGTGTGCCCTGCTGGGACCCCAGTCAAAGAGGAGCACACACGGGCAGTGGGCACACTGCCTTCCTACCCCCCAAACTTTGGGGCAGAGCACGGTGCAGGAGCCCAGCCCTGACAACGCCTGCCCAGAGTTCATTGCAGGATCTGTGCCTTATCTCGCCTCAGCATCTGAAAGCAGACTTTGGCTAAGTCCTACATGCTGCTATTTAAAGTAAGCCAATTTGTATTCATTCTGCTCACTACATTCACCAGTTGTTCTGAATTGTGTTTGAAGCTGAAGGGAAGAGGAAATGTACAACAAGAAAAAATTATACACTGGTAAATTTTGTGCTAATCCCTTCTCCTCCCATTATCGCTTCCCCTTTTTTTGGGTTTCTTTTTGTTTTCTGTGTTTTATGTATTATTAGCTTTAGCATAATTTTGACTGAGAAAATACGTAGCTGATAGGATGGACTAATTACACTACCTAGAAGAATTAATTACACCATCTGTGACTGACAGTGGAGCCTGACTTGTTGCTTCCTGGTAGATGGAGCTACAACACCAGCTGCCCCGAATATTTCCCTGTAGAAGGCAAAGGAGGAATTACTGTAGGAAGCATCATTTAAAAGCCATTACTTCTCTTTTTGAGCAATTTAATGTCATTGAGTGACCTAGCCTGGCTGGCCGAGTCAAGGGATGAGGCTCATTTGCCTTCCCTTGTGATCTTTCTACAGATATTTCTACACATATCCTGGCCCTCTGTCACTAGCAATTATGGGGCTCAGTCAATCCTAAGAGCTAAAATGGGCCAGGGCCCATTTTCAAGGCAAGTGGCACAGTGTGACTCATGTTCCTAGAGCTACCCTCCTCTTCTACCCCTTCACATTTCCTGGAACCACCTCCCTGGACAAAGCCATCCATGAGCTGGAGCCAGGCTTTGCCTGAAAGTTGGCACAGCCTAAATATGTTTTGGGGGCTGCACTAACAGCGTGATGGTCGGGATCATCACAGGACATCCAATGCCCTGACTCTGCCTGGTGTTCTCACAGAGACTCCTAAGACCAGCATTTGCTGTTGCTCACCAGCTATGGGTGGGATGGGAGGGCAGCATTCCCTCAGCATTCACTGTGCATGGACAAGAAGCCACCAAACCTCAGGGGAAGGAGGCAGCTGGAGGCAGTGAGGTTTTTCCTTCCTGGAAAGACTGCATCTGTTACATGTTCACCCACCGAGCCCCATCTGCCTGCTGCTGGTCTGCCATCAGCAATGGACTCTGGCTGCAGCCCTGAAAGGACTGGGGCAGCTTTGGTGTCTGCAGCCAGCTGAGGATCTGTCCTGGTTTATATCCTGTCTTACAGTGGGCCTGCTGAAGATTGTCATGGCTGAATGTGGGTGATGGAAGATCTGTGCAGATGCACAGCCTTGAATGTGTGTTTTCAGCTAAGGGAGAGGAGTTGTGCCCACGTGGGTCAGGAAATTTTAAGTAGTCATGCTTTAAGGTAGCTGTTCCTGCCCTTTTTGCCTCCAGCTCCGCTGCAGTTCTTTTCCTCCCACTCATCTTTTAAGCCCACTCAATTTACACAGAGTAAGCTGCAGTTATGTTAGAGCAAACCTCTTGCCTGCATAAACACATCCCTAACCAAAATTCAGGACCCCCAGCATACAACTGTACGTATACCCCTTTGCTGTTGTTTGTCAGGCACACATTACATGGACAAAAACCCTCACTTTCCAGCCCTTGATTCCCAGTTTTAACTAGGGATCTGGTTTCTCTCAGTGCTGAACAACTTAGTGCAGTGATCATTAGCCTGAGAAACCTGAATTCTTCTCTAGATAATCAAGGAAGAGCTCAAGAGATCCACTGAGACTTTATGTTTGCTTGACTCAGTTTCTGCCCTGGGTCTTGAACAGCATCTAAATCATATTTGGGTTAAGCCTCAAGAAAACACACACTAGAAGGACACAGATCCTGGGGAATTCCCAGGCTCTCACAGGGGAGGTGAGCTTTATTTTGGAACTGATACTGGGAAAGGTCTGTGATGGCAACAAAGGACTGTCAGTGCACAACAATGCTCCTGCCTTAACCTTAGGCAGGGTGTTGAGAACAGCCCACAACTCTCTAAAGGGCTTTTTTAACATCATGAAATTCTTTGGTGGGTGCTGAAATAACAAGGTACTAGTCCTGCACTGCCAGAGCAAGGACTCATGTCTGGCTTATAACAAATATTTGCATAGATGCATTGCACATGGGACAAACCTGAAATCCTTCTCTTCTGGAAAGGAGAGGCGCTACAAAATTCGGTGGTTTTTCTTCCTTCCTCCCCAGGTAATCCTTGTGCCTCTCATTCTCATTGAAAGAAATTCTCCACCTCCCACTTGGGAGTGCTTTTCTTTGCAGCCTATGGTCACTCCCAGCTCCAAGAACATGCCACCAGTTTCTCTTGGAATGACTATTTTCTGCATCTTGCCAAGTTCTGTATATGTGGGTGAAGGGTGGAAGAAGAGCAGGCTGGAGTAGAGATGGAGAGCAGAAAGGAGATGTGGCAGTGAAGAAAGAGGAACAATAAGCCAGAGAGGGTCTAAGGAAAGGGTCTCTACATGAAGTAAAAGGATGTCTGATGAAGGGGAACAGTCACTGGGGAACAATAGGAAAAATCCAGGGAACAGCAACAGCAATGCAATGAGTGAGCAAAATGAGAGAGGAAAAGAGGAGCAGATGCACAGTGAAATGACAGGGAGATGCCAGTCTGCTGTTTGCAATTCTGGAAATAGTGATGGGCTGAAGGATTTGGACCTGCTACAGGATATTCAGGCACATGTTTTTCAAGAAACTGTTCCTGCATCTTCAGCTGGGTATTTCTGCAACCTTGAAATGTCACTTTATTTCTTTATACCTTCACTTACTTACCTGTCATTTAGAGGTAGTGATAATATTTCAATCACAAGAGCATGGGTATACTTAAGCAAAAAAGCTGCAAGATCATGGGTGAAATTGCAAAGTATTGTTACATTTAGTCAGATTTCACACATGTACAGACATGCTCAAAGGACCTCATATATTAATGATGACATGTATGTAGATTCAAATATATCACAAAGATATGTATGCCTTATTTATTTAGGCCAAGCTGACATTTCATGGTTGCCTAGTTACCAGAGAACAATAATGAGAATCTGCTCAATATATATATTGCATGATGAAGGGAAGGGAGAGGGCAGATGGGTATCACGTCAGACACAACCACTTGTGGGGTAGGTAAACCCTATTGGTGGGAAACAGAGAAAGGCAAAAGAGCTCACAGCTGAAAGGAATTCAGACAGGGAAGCAATAAGCTGGGGCACGTGGTATGTGTGGTTCTTGGGATTCCCATGGCACGTCTGTGAGCATGAATCAAAGCTCAGGTCACTGGAAGTTGTGAAATGTTTGTTACTTTCATGATGTATTCCAGGTCTCAAGTTAAATGGACATTAGGATCATCGTAAGTGGTTACAAAATCTGCCTTTACTTACACCAGACCTCTACCTTCATCCACACCAGTACTGGTACCCTCTCTTCAAAACAAATGTCTTTGCTAACTCTAAGGAAGAAGGAGGTTTTGCTGGTTAGAATAAAAAAGCACCACAGTAATCAAAAGCAGAAAAAAAGTGCATTTTTTCCCTTCCAACTGCATTAATTTTCTCCGAGATTTGCTTCCACTACAGCTCCCAACCATTTCAAAATTTGCTTGGCCTGATTTTGTAAACTCATGGAGAAGCCTTAAGGTTCAGAAACTCATCTGACTGTTTCAATTCATGCTAATGGTAGTCTGTGCAAATTTCCTGATGGAAAAAAATCTTTCTCAGATTGACATCTTGTGTTGCCAGATCTCATACAAGCCCAGAAAGCTTAATGAGGAAGCTTGAATTCATCCCAGGACACCCTAAGAGTGGTTTATGGTTCAACATTCCCTTTGGAATAGAGATTCTGGAGTTCAACCTTCCCTGAAGGCACTTCTAATAGCAGACAAAGAGACAAATTAAAGATATAGTGTATTTGCCACTATCCGTGTATTAAAAGTAGAATTGCTAAGCTTAGAGACAGAAAACCAGACTTTTGCTATAGTTAAGCTGCCAGAAGTTCACTCTCTGCATCATCCAGCTTAAAAGATGCCAGAACACAGTCCTTGCACTAGAGATCCACATCTCTGGCAAGACCCTTGTCCTGGGTTTTTCTCAGACACATACTGGATAGGTTACTTACCTTAAGTACACAGCTCCCTCACAGAGTTTTGCCGAGAGTTAAGGCTTCTTTCCATACTCCTCAATCTCCAAGAACTCCCTATGACTCATAACATTAATATTTAATCAAGCTATGTTAACATTTCTTCCAAATGATTATTGACTGTCCTAACTTTAGAGATGCTGTTGTTGTCCCTTGATCATATCTAGGAACAACTCCTGACAAGATAGTTAAAGAACCTCTTTGCTGGTGAAGTTAAACACCAATGTTTAACTTGACTCCAAAAAAGCCATTTTAATGTTCTTAAAGAAATATTGCTAAGACTGTCAAAGCATATGTCTGGTACCAGACCCAAAGGACCACCCAGCCCAGTGCTCTGAATACAGCAAGAACCAGCAAAGGCTTAGGAAAAGACAGCACAAATATACAGTGATCCTCTTTCCACTGTATTCTGCCAGCAGCCAGATATCTGTGGCTGAAAGTTTCCTGAGCCAAAGATCACATCTGCGTCAATGAGTTTAGTAGATCTTAACAGCTTTCTTTTTTTTTTTCCATAAATGTGTCAAGATGCTTTTAGAACTATTTATAATTTTGCCCTTCACACCCTCCGGTGAATTCCACAATTGATGCATGCACCAGATGAAATAAAAGTGCCTCTTTTCGATTTTGACTGATAAATTTACTGGGAATTCCTACTCTTCATATTAAGTAATTTCATAACAGTAATTTCCTACCAATCTCTGTGATCCCCCTAGACCCCTGTCATGCCCTACTTAAGACATCTCTTTTCCAGGCTGAAAGTCCTAACATCCTACCAAATAAAAGGGAGGGTTTGAATCTTGCTGCCTTATGAACTGAGATACTGAAAACCATGCAGAAGTGTAGAAAATTATATATACATAGTATGAAGTAGATATACATTTTACAAACATATTAATGAGATTAGCACATGCAGTCCGTTGCAGGCTCTTGATGAAGACTGGACAGAATGGCAATCAACCAACCTTGGGGAGAACAGTGCTTGGGACAAATCATGCTTGTCCACTATGGAAGGATGTTGTTACATCAGAGCAGTAAAAGCAAACATTTTTTCATAATTCAAATCAGTTTCAGCTCAGATAAACTGATCCCAGAATCAGCTGTGCTGCCACAGACATCAGATATCTGCTGTATTTCTATGCAGCCAATTACCAAGCCTGTTACACATAAGGCTGAAACCCACTCAGCAAAACTGGCTCTGGTTGCCTGAAATCTGATCTAAATTACAGCTCCAGCAAATTTTAGATCAAGCTTAACTGAGAAAGTTTTTTAACTACCTTGAATTTTGGAGACACATTCTCCAGGTCTGCAGTTTGGGTATTTTTCTGTACTCATATACCCAGGTAAGTACAAAATATTGCTTTTTAATCCCCTCTGCAGGACAAAAGTTGCCTCACCAAACAACCTTCTGGGCTGTGCCATAAATCATGCTGAGAGCCAAGTGCACAACATATAAGAGCTGAAGAAACTACAAAAGAAGGACAAAGACCTGAAAATGTCCACTGGCAAATTATAACTAAAGTTTACTTTCTAGCCTATACCCTCAAAGGTTGTGGCAACTAAAGTCAGATGCTTTTGAGATATTGAAGTGACCCTTGACTATTACTGTCTACCTACTTAGCAAGGCTTATTTACTTCATGTTCATCATGCAATCTGAAATCATCCAATAATAACTATTCTAAATAAGTCAACCACGTTTTCATATTTAATGTACATACTGTAGCTAAATAAAACCACTTTTGAGGGGTAAATAATTGCAGAGGAAGAGAAAAATTCAAGAGCGTAGGCTATGAAGATGCACTTTCAGCTGAAATTTTTTAAAAAGCAGTGAGTTGAGGCAGAAAAGCAGGAAAACTGTTCTTATATGGCTAAATCAACACTAGAGGAGGGTTTCACACTAACTGTGGTAGGTAAGTGGAAGAAAGCAAGATGGTACATGAGGGGAGGGGTGGGAAGTGGTTTATGGTCTAAAAGATATAACAGACAAGAGCAAGGAACCTGAACCATAAAGTTGCCTCATGCTGAGTCTGGAGGCAAGTCCTTTAAATTCCTTTAAAGGACAGCTTTTGCATTTGTAGTGGGGGGGGTAGAACTTACAAATGGGGTATTGTAAGGATTAATAGTGTGAAGAGGTTTAGGAATGTAAGTACAGTACAACCAGTGAAAAAAACCAGGAGATGGACACCAGAAAAGTCACTACAAGGTCTTCATATTTTTCCCTCTGGAAAGGCTGCTATGTTTGAACAGTCTTTGGAGTGCTGGATTCCCAGCTCCCCAGCATGTAACATTCACAGACTCACCAGCATTCCCAAAAGCAGATGGTGACTTTGGATCACCTCTGGAGTGACTCTGGCCGCTTAGAGATGCAGAAAATCCAGCTCCTCCCCACAAGTGTCAGTAATTCCCTCTACTCCATGCACCTCCTCATCTGCAAGATCAGCAGTGAATTATTAACTTCTCAGCCCCACCTCTCCTGATGTTGTCCCAGCTCACAAGAGTTACTTCCTACTTCTCCCCCTTATTTCTTGGCCTGCCTCTGCTGAGATTCCTCTTTCCTCTTCAACCCCTACCACAGCCTACCACATAGGTTGCAGTGAATCAAGGTGGAATAGGGTGGGGTCAAACTACACAACCTCAGCAGCATTCAGGACCTCCTGATTCTTTCTTGCCAGGGGGAGGGAAGCATTTGGAATCTCATTTTCTCCCTTTTCCACATCTACAATGCTAAAAGTGAGTGGCATTAAAGGAAGTCAACCCATTTTACCCAAAGGTGACAAGGAAGGAGCACTGCACAGAGCATCTGTTCCCTCCACCATCTGCCCACAGGAGGTCCACTGTCCTTCCTCCCAGTTTAAAAACAGTTTTCCAGTCTTTTTCAGAACCCACCAAAAAACAGTAGCCACCTCCTCAATGAAACTAGGGTCATGGTTGAGAGCTATGAACTGTCCAGAGATGTAAGGCAGCACAGATGCACACCACAGAGAAATAGTGTGAGGTGATAAGGGGACCTTTTTCAACCAGACCAGACAGGTGGGCAGGCTAGGCAAGGCCAGAAGAGGGTGTGAAATAATGAAACAATGCAAAAATCACCTCCTGAATCACATAGGAATTGCTCCATTGGAGAGAAGAGGAGAGCAAACCTGGAGAAAGATGTTGCAATGGACAAAGAGGATCTGCATTTAAAAAGTAAGGGTTTTTCTGGAAGTACAATTGAGACAATTGGTATGTGCAGGTCACACATTATCCTACATGTAATGACACCACCTTGGGGTTTGTTCCCACAGAAACAGCCCAACCTGGATTTGGCCAATAGTGGATGAGCAGCATGAGGAAACAAAGCAGGAGCTGTGTTGGTGGCTCTGCAGACAGCGCTCTGTCACCAGAGACAGCTCTGGATGAGCACATCCCTGAAAGACTGTATCTGAGGATGCTGTCTGCCAGATGGCCCCAAATTCTTCCCTAGGCTTTAGAGTTCTTCATTATTTCATCCTTTTTTAGGACTATGAAGCCCTGCCTCATGCAAAATGAGGCTTTGCCTGCTTTAAGCAGTGGTGAGGCAGTGTCTCCAAGAGCTCTCAGCATGGCAGACTGATGTTTTTACCCAGCATTCGCAGGTAACTCTGCTCACACCAAGGGCAGCTACCAAACACTCTTATTTCAAGTGAGGATGAAACATGTCTCCCCAGCTCATAAGAAATATGCCCTGTGGAGAGGCTGGCTGGGTCAAGAAAATGGTCAGTTCAGGAATAGACTAGGAAGCAGTGGTTTGTAAAGCCAGACTGGTCTAGGACCACATCTGAGCTCAGGGGAGGAAGACACCACCAAAGCAGTATGATGTGCAAGGGACCAGAAGTGATAAAAAGGAAGAAGAAAGAGGAGAAGATCAAGTGGAAATAAGAGGATGTTGAGGGGCAGAAAAAACCAGCAGATGAGATGGAAAACACAAGCTGGATAAACACTATTCTATCCCCCCTCCTTACTGAGGAAAAGCACTTTGAAAATAAGTCATTATTATTATTATTACAAACATAAAGAAATAATCCCACTTTTGCTCTATCATCTGTCCGTTTGGTTGAGAAATGTCAGAGGCTCAGGAAGGGGAGGAGGAACGGTTGACATCAGACAACATCCATTTGTAAAATTGTATCTGCCAGTTTCCCAGCAGCTGAGATCTCCAGTTAATATCAGGAGTGAATGTGAAAGGTTAGACAGAAGGGAGCTGGGGGTGGAGGAGTGATGATTTTCAGTTCTCCCCAGCAATTCTTGGCACAAGAGCCAGCACTTGATAATGAATTGACTCAGTCACTAACTCACATAGGCTCCCTCTCTAGTAATGGACTCCAGTTTCATTAGCAAATACAATTGACTGTAAAAATAAACACACTTGCACACTCCCCCTCGTGTGCTGCTGACACAGCCTTGATTGACGGATCTCACAAGAACATCAATGAAAGGAGAGGACAGTTGATGTTATCAGTCAGCTTGAACATGGATGGAGCTAATAATAATATCTTACTTTTACACAGTTTCTTTCTGTCACAATCCAAAGCACCATAGAAAACAGAGCAGTCTAGCAAGCTCTGAATGGTTTGCAGTAAGTAATTTTGAGAAGGGACTCTCATTTTAAACTTCTCTGTTCAGTTGCTCAGAGGAGCCATATTTTAAATCTATTAATTTTCTGCTAGCACTGACAGTGAACAATACCCAGAGTTAACAGCCTAGAAAAGAGAACAGAAAGCAGCCAGGCTTTGTTTTGTTTGCCAAATAAACAAATCTCAAACAGTTCCTTTGGTTCTGAAGCACGACTGCACATACCTGGGCCTCATCCTAGTGATCATGTATTCTGGCGAGCCTCAGGAAAAATTATCAAAGACATTATGCCTGAGTTATCTGAGAATGAAAGGGGGAGAGATGGAAGAAAGTATATTTACAGCCTTTAAACAAATAATTAATCAGATCTTTTTGCACTACTGAAGAGCAAGTAGTTGAGATGACACTTCGGTGAGGAATTGTCATTGCACCAGATCATAATGAAGAAAAAAATATTCATCATTTCAGAAGTGTGTCTAGGCATTAGCAATGTACACATGCAGTAACACCACAACATTATGCACAGAACATGCCTAGCAGTCTGCAATGGCAGATGCAGTTTTATACAGAAGCAACCACTTCCCATCAAAGATTATACATTGCAAAAATTCCAGCAAAGGGCCATTATGCACATACTCCACAGGCTATGTCTGAAGGCACTATTTAGAACAAGAGCTGTATGTACGTCTCCCAGCACGCAGTGTTCAGTATGCATTATCCCACTTCACACTACTCACTGCACAGATCCTCCTGCCTGAACTGTCAGCTGCAATCTCACCGAAAAGGGCAAGAGAGTTGAACCCATTCCCCTCATGTTTAATATCATGAAGTCTGGAGTGCAGTTTCACCCCTCGGTGAGAGGGTTTCTGACAAGGCCCCACATTTTCCACAGCAGCAGAATTTTCTATGGAATACATTTTATTTCTTCTTAAACTGCAGGACTGCATTCTTCAGGTAATGACATTCTACTCTAAGATCGTAAAGAAACCTTAAAATACCAAACAGATGTAATCTGATGCCATGCTGCCCTCCTGAATCCACAATCAGCATGGACACCCCCTCTTCCATTCTCATCCAGGGAGGTTTTATGCCTGAGCCAGCTTTGTGGCTCGTCAGTACATGTGAGAAAGGCATCAAAGCTTCCCTTTTCCTTACTGGCATCTAATGCTAATTAAAACAAAATTATTAGCTCTATTAGGTTCCCGTTAATGGAGAAAACAGATGAACAAATCAGGGGTTCCTTAGACCCAGTACACACAGTGGCTGATTTACCAAACCCCAAGTTACCATTGCTTCTCTCATTGCTTTCCCCATCGGCTGGTTCAGCAGTGTACAGCAACCAGTACAAAAACTCATTTCATATTGAAAAGAGAGATGCTGTGCAAAACAAATTCAATGTAACCTCAATATTATTAATGAAAAGAACACAACATTAACCAAAACATTATAATTTTATATGTAAATACTTTTTTTTTTTAAGAATTCTACAAATTGCCCATTGCAAAGTAAGGAGTTTTCCACCAGCATTAAACCCCAGTCATTGGGTCTTGAGTTTGTTTCTAGCAGCTGGATGGCAAGGCCATCTCAGACCTGGTTCCTGCAAATAATCCAGCCTGGCTGGTTCTTTCCCAGTCACTTCTTATCTCTTCTGCTTACCCAGCACATTCCATCAACTGCCACGTTTCCCAGCAATGCTTCTATACAGTAGTCTGTGGACATCAGCTTGTGGACTTGAAGGAAAGGGCATCAAACTCAGCTCAGCTAAACTGGCACAAATGAGTAGTATTAGGGACTGGAGATTGCCAAAATCTCGGTCCCTTAGAGGCTGAAGATAGGATTTTCTGTGTGGACGAAGGTCCTGAGGAAGCAGAGAAAAAGTGAAAGGGTTTCTTTAGGAAGACGGAAGAAGAGGAAGTAGAAATGAGCCAATCCCCACCTGTAAGTTCAAACCATCAAGAACACACCTATGCTTCCTGAATGCTTTAATGTAGAGATGGAAAGCCATCATTTCCCATTTCCAGTCTAACCGTGATGCCATGTTTTGCACAAAAGCCCATCTGTTGTTGATGCTCAGTGTGCTCGACAGTTCTCTATTCCCCTCCACCACAAGCTGTTGCTGTGGGGTTCAGTTCTTCTCCTCCCAAATCTCATTTGCTTTCTGCAGCCAACAAGCTGCAGCTCTGAATGACTCCTAAAGAGGACAGAAGACGTGCAGCTTCTGATCTTGCTGATGGAAGAATTTGCTTTGTAACCTTTACCTTTTTTCTTCTAGCATACAGGAACTCCTCTGTGTACAAACACCCCTTTATTTTTGTACCCGCTTGCCCCAGATTCTTGCTCCTCCTACTTCCTGTATAGCATTCAGCACATCCTAACTCCTGGGACAGACCCTTCTAATAACATCAGGTGAATAGAATAGGAGAAGTTTTATAATAGAAAATTTTGTTTGTTTTAAATATATATTAATCATGCCAGTGTGCAACAGAGAAGATTTAATTAGCCAGTGAAGCTCGCCTTTGGTACGTTTTCATGAATACAGGAAGAGTTTTGATGCATGACTTCAGGCTACTACAACAAACAAAGAAAACACACCGTGAAATTAAGAAACATAATAATATACAAGAGAAGACACTTGTCTGCTGTTACACATTTCACTGAGAAATAGGCCACCACCAAACCTGGATCAAGCTGCCTAAATCTGGGGATATATTTTAATTCAGATCAAATTCTTGCACTGCAGTCTCACTTAAATGCTGGAAAGCAGTTAATCGCACGTGAGCTGCTGCACAGGACCCTAGGCGAAAATGAAGAGAGAGAAGCAAGCACGGGTGACTAAATAAATGACCCTGATGTGACACATGATGAAACCCCAAGGTTGTTTTGCATTATTTTGACAGCAAGGGCTGCAGAAAGACTGTTGTGCCAACCAGGACAACACCAGAACACAGCATGACCCTGCCCATATTTCTGCCATGCTCCCTATTATGGGTCTGCACAGATCTGAAGTGGACTCACCCAGCAGCACAAGTGCTCACACAGCTCTTTAGAGCATAGGTAGGTCCTGCTGGAGTCAGTGATGTGGTACAGACATGTAATACTAAGAGTCAGCATCAAGAGTCAAAGCTGACCTCTTCTAAGCAGCTGCAGAATGGCATCCTTCGGATAGCCAGGCCACTTCTCAGTGAAGGAGGTCTTCAGGTCTTCCCACGTATACCTTTGATCCAGTTCTAACTCTGTCACACATGTCTTGCCTGACTTTCTCTGATGAGCAGAAGTTAAATAATACATTTGACTTTGCAGGTATGTCATAAGGATTCATTATTTAACATTTACACTTCCCTGTATATACTGCTGTGTGATGCCATTTATTGAGTCCTCCATTCATGTTCAGAGGGGGAATCAAACACAAAAACCCAATTGCAGACTACGCAGAGGAAAACTATCCAGTCCAAATTTCTAGAAACTGCTTTCAATTTTATCTACCACAATTTCTAGAGAATCAACTTTTTCTCCAAAGTTTCTGAACTGCCGGTAATGTGCAACCTGAAGGAGCAGCACTGCATCAGCAAGCTTTACCAGGCATGCTGGCAAATTCCTTACAGCTTTATTTGCAGCATCCATTAATGCATGACTGTCTTTCCCATTACCACTTCCACACAGCACAGAGTGAGAAAGAAAACAGCACCTGCCTGCAGACACCTGGGGTTTGCATCCAGGTGTGAGCAGCTGGGGCTCTTTCACATGACTCGGGTTATGAGGGAGCAATATTTGGAGCATACGGATGAGGAGCAGTGTGGGAAGGTCTTACCAAAACTGGCTCTGTCACTTCAGGGCTGAAGAGAAGATTTCATTCTCCAAGAGCTGCCAATCTAGTACTTTTCTGCTAGTGATAATATTTCCTAAGTTTATTTTTAAACTTAGTGAAGTATGTGCTACCTAACAATGTATGTCTCTTCAGTCTCAGGGAAAAAGAAGAAAGAAAAAAACTACTGAATATCAAGTACAGCAAGCCAGAATCAGGTATAACCAAATTATAGCTTAATATGTTTCAGGTATTCCATTTAGAGCTTCTGATCTTTCAAGGAAATAGGTTTTCCCCACTGAGAAATGTATATGCAGTGAAATTAAAGCAACTTTAGCCCCATGTGAACCAAAAGTAGGTTGGGCATCTATTTTAAATAATCACCCAAATGTTAATTTTTCATTATGGGAGGAAGACCTGGGAAGAAAGGAATATTCTCTTCTTCTAACCCATATGTTCACCTCCAAACTACTGTCTTTGCTACTCAAGCCTGGGGTGAAATATAGCACGTGGTTACATGCATAAAATCCAACTGCTGCTATTTGCCATCTTTAGAGACAGGGCAGGGCACAAGTGGCCTGGAGAGTCCTCTTGCAATATTTGGGGCACCATCCAAGTGCTACGTAGCATAACAGGAAAACAAGATGCCAGGGTGAGGGGAAAAACCCAGCGTATGCACAAGTCTTGAAGCTCAGACCCTTCTTCCATCTGAAGTCCATCCTCCCTCTCCCCTTCCTCACGTGGGAGGCAGATCCTGAGGGAACGCTGGCATCCCAGGTGGCCACAGGGGCAGGGAGCTGCGTCTCAGCTGGTGTGGGACTGCTCCTGCCACCCCACACTGGCCCTCCATGAACAAGAGGGAAAAATAAATCCACAGGCAAAGGAGGAAGGCAAGTGCTGCTAAGTGGCTCATTGGTTTCTATGGCAACTGGCTCCGCTCTACTCCAGCTGCTTACCCCACAGTCCCTCTGTCACCCTATTTTTAGCTGAGAAATCAAAGAAAGAGGAAAAGTGGTGGAGGTTTGGGGAGGAGAAAGTTGGGAGACCTTCTTGGGTTTTGCAGAGAGAAGGTTAATACAGATGCAGCCTTGTCTTGCTTTTAATCACAAGTTAAATCCTCTGTGTGAAGGCTTCCTATGGGATTCCTCAGACCTGATGCACAGTCAGATCCCACATTTACCACCACCATGAAGCAGCATGCAAGAAAGGCAGCCCAGCCATCCCCTGCTAAGCATGAGAAGCAGCTAGGCCATGAATTTGCCCTAGGCATTGACACCGAAAAGCAAAAGAAGGATCTTCTACTGCGGAAAAAACTCCCCTCCCACAACCCAACACAATGAAGTGATGGAAGTCAGGACACAAGTATTTTAATAGCTCGTTTCCTTTTTTTAAAAAAAAAAAGTTGAATCTGTCCATGATCCCTCTGTCCTGCATGGTGCAAGAAAATCCTCACAATGAATGCAACACGTTTTGCTCAAATATCTCATTAAGGGAAGAGCCAGAACCAAATTTACCTGGGCTGTACCAAGGCTAAACTTTAGTTTGTGGATTTTGGTGTTGGAGACTTTGGTTGTTGAGCTGCAGTATATCTGCTTATAAATCTAGAAGATATTGTAGCCTGCCGTTTCAGTAAGCATAGGAGTGTGTGTTAATAAAAGCATGGATCCCTTAGCCTCTTCTGTCTGACTACAGCATCACCAAATCACAGCATAAGCTGAGTTGGAAGGGACCCACAAGGGTCATCGAGTCCAACTCCTGGCCTGCACAGGGCCATTTCCAAGAGTCACACCCTGTGCCTGGGAGTACTGTCCAAACGCTTCTTGAGGTCTGTCAGGCTGGTGCTGTGACCACTGCCCAGGGGAGCCTGTTCCAGTGCCCAGACACCCTCTGGGTGAAAAACCTTTTCCTGATACCAGCCTAAACCTCCCCTGACACAACTTCAGGCCGTTCCCTCCAGTCCAGCCAGTGGTCACTACCTGCCTTTCTGAAATGAATGTGCCCAAACACTGTGAGATACAACTATTTTGACATGTATTTCTAGCTTCATTTCCCTCCTTCTCCCCAGAAATTCCAGAAGTTTTATAACTAAATGTTGCAGCTATCCTCCAAATAATAATGCTTAAATTCCAAAGAAGATGTCATAAACATCTATATTCACTTTTTTCATTTCAACTGCCATGACATTTGATGCTTGTATCCAAGCTGTTCCTGCTAACAGGACTGTGCAAGTCTACCTTTGCACCACACATTTTCACTTGCTGCCACAAGAAGGGATATTGATCTGTGTATCTCTGCTCACACAGCAAGGCTTTCCATTTTGGAGCTGTGATATTGTCAGATTAAGAGGACAAGGAAAAGATCAATGATTTCTAACAATGATCACTTTTAAGAGGAAGAGCATTGGTAAAATGACTTACTAGTCCAAGTATTGCATTTGCAGTCTCTGCTAGCAGTTCTGTATCCTGGCAGGCATTAACTCTTTTGCTTTTGATAAAAGAAGTATATTGGGAGAGAATCATCCACTTTAGAAATGTTACTGGCTATGGCATGTGATGGTATATCATTTATATAAATAGAGTAGGTTGCAGCCTTACAAAACTGTGTAAGTGCCAGGGCCCTAGGAAGGCTGGGGGCTCCACAGGGACATCCCTACAGCCCAGCTGAGAAGCAGAGCATCTGGGAGTAAGCAGGGGCAACCCCATCCCATGGCATCAGGTACCTCACTGGAGCAGCAGGGCCGTGGCCAGGCAGGGCAGAGCTGTGGGGAGCTGGAGAGCAGCCCTCCTGCAGCATCACTGGGGCAGAAGCTGATGGCTTTGGGGGCCTGAGGGCCTGGGACCTGGGCAGGGTGGAAGAAGCCCCAAGAAATGCTGGGCAAGGACAATCAGGGCTGTTGGTGTCCTCAGAGCCCTTGAGAAGCTGTACAAGGCAGCTCAAGGAACATTTTAATTCCTAGGCATTTGGAAGCTGGCTTACTCCATACAGCTACTGGGATTTTTTTACTTCCATTTGTGGCCTCCAGAACACAGAGTGGCAACACGCCTCATGGATTAATCACCACTGTGTGAAGTAGCCAGGTACTGCATTTGCCAATTTTTCTCAGAATTGCCTTTTGCTAGTTTCTGGAAAGACACGAAGAAAAGGTCTTGTTCCCAACAAGACCTCTTCTGATACATGTTACTTCAAACATTTTGATCAAGTCCCTTCTGACTGAATTTCATTTCTTGAAGCCACTACCAAGCTCATCCTCCCAGGGAACCTTGTAAAATGCATTAGCAAAATCTGCTCTGGCAGGAAACAACACACTCACCCTATAGCCCTCCTGCACCTCTGCACAGTCTGGGGGACTGTCAGGATGAAAACCCACACAGGAAAGCAGAGAGGACTCAGGACTACAGATCTTCCTCTCACAGCCCTGGAAAATGAAAGACCGCTACAAACAAGACAAGGACAGTAGGAAAGGTACAAAATACTCAAGCACACAATCAGGACTCTTCTGCCAGGACATTTGCTGAAGGTGGCTTCTGGCAAACCGGAAAGAGATGCAGGGGAGAAGAGATCCTTTGCCATGAGGGGCACTGAAGGCAGAAGCAGAGGTGACCTGAAGGAAAGCAGCAAGGCATGCTTGCAAGGCCTTCAGTTCCTCCTTGGAAGGGAGACAGAGAGAAAACGCATGCCAGTAAGCACACATGCACTCACAGGATAGATGGCAGCCTGTGCTGGGTGGTGATGGACAGCTTCACGTCCTGAGCAATAAATGAAAGGGTGAGTGACTCCTTTTAAAAGGGGTAGCCAAGGACGGAAGAGAAAATAATCAGATGTGCATTTACACTTGCCTCTGCAGGTTCAGTAGAGAGGTGGAAGCTCTGTGACTGCCAGACAAGTGGCTTTATTGAGGAACTGTGTCCGATTTGCAAAATTGGAGGCTATGATCCTGACCTTCCTTGTACAGCATTTTCATAACTACAGATGGAAATAGCCAGCCCTAGGTGGTGATTCTGATCATCATTTATTCTGCTTTCTGACAAGAGGAGTGTACAAGCACTTTGAGATGAAATGTGTCTGCACATTTAATATTAATTTATGGAAAGTATTCATGTGCAGTCTTGACATTTGTTTTCCATATATACTAGCAATAGGAAACTCGGGTCTTTGAATGTTTATAAGAAATGAGCACACATGCAAACAATGCTGACAGAAGATTATTTTCTTTAAAACCTGACTATTTTCACTTCTTTTCCATTTCTCATTTGTCCCTTATTCAGCACGTTTTAACCTGCAAATGTTATCCTCAAAGGTCATGGGAAACTCGAATTGTCAAATACAGCTGAGGCACTGCAAAGATGGTACTTGGTAACACATACAGACTGAAACTGATAGAGATATATGTAGAGAAATCTTACAGAGGTCTGACCATAGTGTAAAGTCTAACAAAAGAATCCTCCACTCACCTCTGGGGATCCTCAGCCCTATCCACCATAAACTAGAAGACCAAGTTAAAAAGGAAAAGCCATATTAATTATCAAACATGAATTGGAAACATGAATTGGAACAGTCTCTCATATATGTACTTCCAGATAGTCCATGGCAGCAAGGTTACACAAAACTCTTCAGTCTGGCTGACACAGCCTAAAACTCGGTGCTGACTCCTTCAATGAACTACAGGGCTGTCAACAAACACATGCAGAGCAGCTACAAGTCATGGAAGTCTATTTGCTCTGCAGAGCCCTTGGATAAACCCCTCCTGAGAGTGGTCCTCAGGATAACTGAGCTACAAAGCTGGTGGGTGCCAGTGACCACGTCAACACCTGCTCTCTCATTAATGATCTTGATGCCATGAAGATTTTTGCCTTTTCTTTTACACCCCTGTTATACCTTTTTACAACTTCTGTATTCCTGGTGCTTTTCGCTTACATTCTTGGACTTGTTTGTCAAGCTGAGAGACTAAACATTTTAGAAGCTTCATAGCTAGGGATCAGTGTGCCCCAGACCCCAAGGTCCTC
Source organism: Corvus kubaryi (assembly GCF_017639235.1). Classification (NCBI taxonomy): domain Eukaryota; kingdom Metazoa; phylum Chordata; class Aves; order Passeriformes; family Corvidae; genus Corvus; species Corvus kubaryi. The sequence goes on along the minus strand of NW_024582061.1, from coordinate 18,228,728 downwards.
TCCAGAACATATTCTGTAAACCAAGATAGAACCATCCAGAGGAAGGTTCCTTGGGGAGGGGGGCTCACTTGAGCCTCTCATTGGGGAATCTTTGATAGATATGCTAATTAGTAAAACCTATAATGTTATACCCAAGGTTGGGGGGGGGGGAGACACAGAGACACAGAGAGAGAGACACAGGGATAGACTCGGCAGGGTGCATCTCGATGCATATGACCTAGATGTATACACCTAAGGATCCTTAAAATAAATACCAAGGTAAAATCCCTTTTCCCCTTCTAACCGTGTATGACTCTTGATTTTAAAACCAGGAAAAGGCATCAATCTCAAATCCCTCATCCTCAGTGGGAAGCGAGATAAATCGGAAATACAGAGAGAAGACTCTCTCCTGGAGAAGGAAATAAGCTTTTTGGAGTGGCCCATCCAGCAGTTCAGGGGAGTACTAAAGGGAAGAAAGGTGAAAATCAGACAAACAGCTTTTGTTCCTTTTTCATAAGAACTGCTAAGCTATTTTGCATTAAAGAGATGTTCATTTGTTAAGGGTAACTCCACAGCCATTAGATCTCTTCTAGCAATGTCCTACGTGGATGTTTATCATCTGCTGTGTTAGACTTTGAGCTCAGTCTCCTTGCTATCAAGCAAGAGTGACTTGCAGGTCCCAGTCCAGGTGTTGTGCCACTTGCGTACTTTGCATTCTGGGCACAGATACAGAGGAACTGAATCTTGAGGCTCTTTGTTTTCTCATCAGTTGTTTTAATTAAGCAGAATAATTCCATTACTCTATACAGAGGGAACAGGCAGTCTATCTTGTCCTTCTGAGGTCTGTTTGCTGGTTCATAATTTGCAGCAGTGATCTTGAAAAAGCTGGTAGAATTTACAACCAGGCACTCTTCAGAAAGGAGATACATCACTGAGAATTACTTGCTTAAGCAGGTCACTCTCCCCATTATCCAGTGCAAAAGGCCTGTAAGGTAATTTTCATTATACCTGGTGTCCTAAGTCCACGTCACTCTGATGTTCACAGTAAAGGAGTTCATTCAGTTTATTAGCATCCTTAAAACTCTGGCCACACCTTGGTATCCAGCGACCCTGGTTGCCTTGGCTGCAGAGAGATAGCAGAGGCATTTAAAGATCTTTTGCCAGCAAAAGAAGCAGCAATAGAATGAAAAAGGGAGGAAGATGCTGTGCTACACAAGATATCTAGGAAAGACATTATGCAGGTTACTAGAAACATCCTGCAAGAGAAGCAGACTTCTAGGTATTATTTCAGAGACTGAAAGCGTCTGAAACATCACAGGATGATGATGTTGTGACTACTTTTGTATTTCAGTATCTCCACCAGGAAACAGCTCACAAGGTGCTTTCAGTGAAAAGCAGTAAACAGCTGGAAGCTAGGATTGCACAGCTACAATGGCCCACAGGAGAGAGCCAAACACCAAGCACAAGCAGGCACTGGAAGCATTCGAAACACATCTTATGAGCAACTGTGGCTCACCCTTAATACAGGCTTTCAGCTGGATCAATGACTCAGTTCAGAGAAGTGATGGGGTAACACACATCCTGATGAGTTTGGCAGACACTAGACTTCTTTGAGGATACTGATGTGCCCTGAACCGCCCCTCCTGCCCCATCCTGCACAGGCCCATCCTTTGCTCCTTATGGTCTGTGTTGGTGAATCCTCAAAGATTTTTCTCTCTGGTGTACTACTTTGAGACACCTTTGCAGCAAATTACATGGCATCATTCAGCAAGAGACAAAGGTCACATATCCAGCTGGGAAGTGGGCTAGCAATATCGTACTGCGTGATTCCTAAAACCAGCTGTAATAATGGGGATAATGTAAGGGACTGACATAACAGCAATCTGACAATTTGGTGTTGCTATGCAACTTGAGTTGGGAACAGACTTTTGCAGTTGCTTCTTAGCTGTCCATTGAATGCTCAGTGAAAGTGTCTGGCTACCTTCCCCACTCATCACTTTACCTAAAGCAGCAAGAATCCATGTGCAGGTTTTGTGCCAAGGTGCCCTCTTCAAGCCACTAGTGTAAGCAAACTGAGATGCAGACACTTTCCAATATGAATGAGAATCGTGTTGTGCTACACACACATAAACAGCTACATACATTCACACACATTTCTCTTTCCTCTGATTTATTGCATATCTTCCCCTTGTTCCTCCTTTCTCACCTTAAGGTTATCATGTTGTCAAAGAAGAGCACTGTCTTTGGAAGCTTTTCCCCGGCCAAGTCACACCTATTATCACACCAGTTCACACTGTTTTCTTACTTTGTACATGTAATTCCTTCAGACCTTTCCATCTTTCTCCCAACTGTTTTCTCAGACTCATACAAAGTGGGAATAGATACAGTACTTGCTCTACCTCGTTTTATTCATCTGTCCTGAAAGTGCCTTGACCTGTCTTGAAACTGACCAGTTTTAAAACCCACAAGCAATGATGCCTTCAGCCCTTTCCTTGGGACTCTGACAGACTGACAAAACTCAGTGGTTAAGGAAGCTGACTTGCTCGTCTCCCTGGCTGAAACCTGACTGCTCCTAGTGACATCTCTTTGTGCTACCCTCAAAAACTTGCCCTTGCATGCTGGTAGCACCTGAACACCAAGGTGAAGGCTATTCTGCATCATGAGTAACTCATTCCCTATGATCCTTTGTTATCACTTCCCAGACCTCTCTCAATTTGTTCCTTTTCCCTGAATTCCCGTGCTTTCCACAATCTGTTTCGTGGTGTTGCTTGTGTGATGTTTAATAGCCGCAGCTCAGAGTTGGCTGCATTTCAGTGGTAGGAGGGGGAACACAGGGAACTGTGAACTGAAACTCCGTATAATGTTGCTAGAGATGAGAACAAGTAAGGGAGTGTTTGCTATGCACACTATCTCCAGAAAAACGTCTTTGCTAACGTGTATCTGTGCAGGCATTGTGGAGATAGGGATTACGTTATGCAGAGGGGAAGAGAAGCTGACTGACAGTAGAGATTTGCAGTCCATATTGATGTTTCACAATTGTGCATCTGTCTGCAGAACGGCCATGAAGCTCTTGAAGTCATTGCACTAAAAAAAAAATAAGGAAAGATAAATCAATAACTTCACTCACCCTTTTACCACAGCTCAGAGGGTGGAGGAGGAGTGTGTCATAACAGCTCACACTAGTGAGAAAATTTTAATCGAACAGTCTTCAACCAGAAAATACCACTTCAATAAAATCAACATTTTTCAAAAAATTCGAAGTACAAATGAAAAATCCCTATGTAAAAGGAGGCTGAAACAAAAATTTCAGTATTGAAAAGTTTGTCTTAAGGAAAAAAATGACAGATTTTCTTTCAAATTAAAATACTACTTTTGAAAGCAACTTATTTTCTTAACATATTTTTCTGCTTGTATTGTTTTTACGTTCTTCAGTTAATAATGAGAGACACTGATGTGTTCAATATCCTGCCATTAGCCTGGAAACAGGTTTCTAGGATATTAAAGCAATTGGTCCCTAACTAGTACCCAGAACGTTTCTATTTCAGAGTGCAAAAATTTAAATTGTTTCATTCAGCACAGACTAATAAAGCTGCTATTGCTTTTGATAGAAAACTCATTACTTTGTAGAAAAATCACTTGTTTTGAATATAAAGTATCACCTGTACTAAATTATATAACAATATTTAATTATTATATGCATGTTATGTTATGTTACTGGTAGGATTGCATAACATGGCCTCATACGAGATTTGATTTGGCACAACAACTGCATTTCAACTGATATGTGAAATGGTACCAAAACTTTACTAATTTTCAAAATAAAATATCAGTTATTTTTCTAAAAGTATCTAATGGAAATGTTCATAATTTTTAGTTCCTAGGAATACACTGAAAACAGTATTTTTATCATGAGAAGTAACAAGACGCCTTGAAATCATAAACTTTGACATTTCTCTCAAATGAACATTTCAAGTTTCATCTGGCTCTCACTTAACCTGTGATTCATTCTTTGTACTAACTCTAAATCTCCCTATTTGGAATAGTTTTCAGATTGGAGGCCTTGTCGAAAGCAATCATCATAAATTCAGCATGCACTTTATCATAGCTGGCTCTACCAGCATTCGTTGCAAGATAAAGCAGCTAATCGGTACTCACTTTCATCCCAATATTAATTCTTTTTTATGCATTCACAGGGATCGCAAAATTTTCCCCATCAGAATACATAAATGAGGATAAAATAAATCAGGATAAATTAAATCAATCTTGCCACCCAACCACACCCAAGAACACAGAGGGTTTCAAGGCTCCCACCACAGCCCTGCTCACAAGATCCTGTTGCAGGGAGGACCCGGGATTGGACTGACACTTCTCCTCCATTCCTCTGCTCACCCCACTGCGCACCAGGAGAGCTTGGACTTCCCTTTCTAGCATGTGAAGCCAAGAAGAAAAGAAAAAGATCTCCCTTCTGAAAGCACAAGTCCCCTTCCTCCTGCCGTCAGCAGCTGCAGTGGAACCGCAACCCAAGGCTTCCACCTAGTGTCTGCCGGCCAGCTCGGCACAACACCCCGCGGCACTGTGCCAGGTGCTGTGCTGGGGGGAGGCTGGGGGCGCCAGGGGTGCCCTGGAGCCCACATCAAGAGCAAAGCCTTGGCTTATTTTTGAGGTGGGAATATTTTCCTTACAATACAAAACCAAGCCTCGGCTCATTATGAACCACCCAAGCTGTCATCTAGAACTAACCAGCTTCTGGTTTACATGTGGAAAATAAGATTATTGTAACATATTTATTTTTTGCCCCATCATACAGACAGTGCTACAATCCAAGGCTTTAGGATGCAACAGAAAAGAGGAGATGAGAAGCTTGTTGAATTAGGCAGGACCACTCTCATATGCCCAAGGATATTTTTTTAACCTTTCTCTTGTTCTGACTTGCCTTCATGGTAAGCCCACAAGCAAACTGAATGACTTTCTAACACTTTAGTCCTGCGAATTAGGAGATACTTAAAAATTAGGCACAGCCTTTAGAATAGATATGTGATATACAGGCGCTGTCCTTCCACTTGTGTTCAACTCTTTCCTCCACCTTCATTTCACATCAAGGTGATGGCTGCTCTGCATCATGAGTAACTCATTCCCTATGACCCTTTTTTTATCACTTCCCAGACAACCTTTGGTGGGACTCTAACCAAAACAAAGAACAAAGGACCTTATCACCAATCTTTTCTGCCTATCCCTTTCTCCATCCTATGAAAAGACAGTGTGCTTGCTGTTGAATTTTTATTTCCTTAAGGGCATCTAAAGCAGTACAATCTTGGTAGCTGTCAAGGCAGCACCTTTTTTTGTTTGTTGTCACCCTCATACACTCACACAGTGACCTGATATGAAACCGTCTTCTACCTTCTCTGGTAAGTCCAGGTTTTAAAAATCTCTAGTGCAGGTGTTTCCAAGACCTTTCACAAAAGGCAGTTCATCAGTTTTAAAATGCTTCTCTTCATCTCTCTGCTTCAGCTACCTTGGAGCAAGATTCCTTGTGCTTTGGTTTATGGAAGCTAGAGGCTGTGTTCTCCCTCCAACACCTGCTATTAGTCATTTGGGCAAGTGGGTGTGTATATATAGATCCATACATACACCCATTCACAAGAAAATTCTGTTAAGAGGAGCTCAGAGCTTACAACAGGGCCCCAGAGCTTTTTAGAATATGTAGTCACACTTGGAAACTGGAGTCACTGAAAGCCATAAAAACTCACCAAGCCATGAAACCTGATCCAGCTGCCTCAGCGTTCCAGTATCCCACTGCTCTCACCTACAAAAGCCCATATTCCTTCAGCTTCCCAGCTGCCTACTCTTTTGATAATGTGCATGAAATTTGGGATATGTTCTAAGAGGTTCAAAGACCATTTTAGCTGAATCAGTCTGTGTGCAATGCAAACATAAACAGGAAAGGAGAAGCCACTGATGGAAGAAATGGCTGAAGCCGATGCATACACATTGCCCCTTGGGAATGATGAAGGGTTGTGGAATACAGACATAGCATCCTGCTAGCAAAAGACCACCAGATTCCTGTGTGGGAGCTCCACCACACTACTGGTAGGAGCTATAGGGTGAATACAGAGAGTATATTTCATTGACGTCACTAGCCAGCATTACTTAGAACAGGGCTAAGCACAACTGCAAAAAGAACTGCCTCCAAGCTATTCTATTTATATTCCTACCAGAGCTACCATTGGTACAGTCATTCTGCTGCTGAAATCCTGACCCTGTCGTTGCCAGTGTAGCCACAGACCAGAGGAGATCATTTTGGATCTTTTCAGAATTTGGCATGTCTTAATACCAGCGAAAGCAGCATTGGCAGGGGGTGGAGCGTGCTATTTGCATAGGACCTGCGTCAGGATTGGCATTCAGTGAACAGCAAGACATATACAGGCATTTTATCCCAATATAGAGAATAACGCATCTTCCTCTGCGTTGCTGGTGGTAACTTTGGCAGTCCAAGGAACAATGGTAATTGCTTGTTACTGTGGAAACAAGACCTCCAGAAATAACACTAATGAGCCAGCAGGGTCGTGGGAGAAACACAAGCATACCGTCTCCTGCAAACATACATGATTTGGCTGCACAGAGGAGACGGGGCTCTGGGGAGAGGAGCAATTTATTTGAATGCAACAGGCACCCAGCACAACCTCCATTCATCCCCCATGCCAGTCTGAGCCTGCAAACAATTTAAGTTACTTGAAAAAAGTGCTCAGATAATTTTGGAAATTTCACCTTTCTCCCTGCCTTAAATTTTGGGGAAGTTGACTCAGAGATCCTCCCTCCTCTGGAGGGACCCATTTTATGCAATACATCTGATAGGAAGATGTCTCCAAAAACCTCTCTATGAAAAACACATTCTTACAAATTTCCCTAACCAGTTCTACAGACGCAAGGGATACCAGTAATCTGAGGGATGAGTCTATAAGCACCTGAATGGCAAGGTCCTTCTCCTAACAACAGTCTGTTCGTGAATCCACCACTCCACCCTAAACAAGATGAAAGAAGGAATGTGTACAGCAGAAGAGGGGAAAGAAGGTAGGAGACACCAAGAGCTTACTGCAGCTTCAGCATGTGTCTTTTTCACCTTTCAGGCTGTGTTGCTCTTGACAAAGAGAGGAGAAGATAGTGTAAAGGAAGTGAGATGATGGATGGTAACCTGTGAACACAGCTATTTTTTGTGCTCCATATTCTTTTGCCTTCTAAAATCCCCAAAACGATGCTTTCTGCCCCCAGTTCCTACTGGGACAGCAGTGTGGTGGGTGGCTGCATATTTATAGTCAGCTCGGCCTCATGTGCTAGATGCCAGGAAGTGGACCTATTGCTCCAACTGCCCTGAAGGATTCTTCCTTCTGCCTGCCAGTGGCTCCAAGGCTGTTAAACCTGATCTTCCTAGTTAAAGGTGACGTACTTCACATTAGCAGGGGGCCTCAAAGGAGCAAAGAGAGGCACAGAAGCCAGAGCTAGCCCAGGCCAGACAACACTTTCAAACACATCCTGCCTTAACTTGAAGGAATGTTTTTGATTGCTCCACCCTACAGGGGAAAGAAAAGAAGATGTAAACGTCAGTCACAGGGAGAAGAAAGGCATGAGTGTACTCAGGTAACAGGGCCTTTTTTACTGGGGGCTCCTGTGGCAGGCCAGGAGCTTCTCAAAAAGCAAATAAACAGGTAGGGTCACCACTTTGCTTGTTATTGCACTCCCTTGAATCATTTTTATTCACTGTTTGTTTATTAGCTATACCAAGAAGCCTCAGATAAAATCAAGGCACTACTGCACAGATTAGGAATATCCCTGACACCAGCGCTTGCTACACTGTATGCCCACACAACAAGCAAAAGGAGAAGAAGAAAAAGGGTGTTGTCTACAGATGAGGACCTAAGGCAGAAAGACACGGAATGACTCAGCCATGGTTATGTCAAGAGTTAGTGGCAGAGTCAGTAGTTCACTAATAGCAACTTCAGTCTGCACAGCCTTTGTCCAGAGCTTTAATCATAAACTCCTCCATTTTCCTACAACCCCAAAATAGAACATGGGCAAGCGGTGCAAAGGAGTTTGACATATAAATGGGAAATAAAAATCAGAAGTTAAATGATCAAGATGTTGACATGTCCTTCAAATATTGCATTGACACAATATTGTAGGCAAGGGTTCTCCACAGCTTTAATAATTTTAATTTCAGAAATCTTAATCCCATTTGTGTGAGGGGCTTTTTCTTCTTTAGAATAAATAAAAATAATTTAAAAAAGGTTTAAGGCCTGAAGTTGCTCTCAGACATATGTGTAAAACAAAACAAAATAGAGCTGTGTGTATATTGAGGCCAATAAATTTACAGTATGCTCCCCACTGCTGAGTTGCTGGGGCCCCAGCTCAGGATTTCTGCTTGTCCCCAGCAACAGTCGGTGACACTGCAGGTATCAGAGCAGAGCATGATCCAGCAACTCCTGGAGAGCCAAACTGATTTAGACCTGCACTCAGGGAACAATGGAGCCAGTTGACTTAAGGAAGAAAAATACCCCAAAGACTGCTGCTTTCAAAAAAAGGAAGCAGAGTTTAAATCCATACAGCCTCTCTCTGATCTGGTTACATGAGCAGTGTCCAGGGTGTAAGAACCTCATAGATGTTAAAAAAAGAGAGGAGAAATGAAACTCAGTTTGGGTAACAATTTCTGAGGTTGTAGCCACATATTTGCCTAGAGCATCCCACCCCTCCAAACTCAGAAGGTTACCATGGTGACAAATTTCAGCTGTAGGTAAGAAGGAAATATTTCTGTACGAAAGCCATTTTGTAGAAATATAAAACCTAAAGATTAAGCCCCATTGCACCATTTATAATCTTCGTTGCCACATATTCACAACTAGATGAGCTTTCTTGTCTCAAGAACAGTTAACCAAAATGCAAATAAAGCCGCTTTGTTTTAATTCATGTGTTCTGCTAATGGAGCTCATCTCTGTACAGTAAAATAATGCTCTCAAATTCAGCAAAAAATGTAGGTATTCATTTGCTTCCAAATTGTGTCTAAGGGAGTTATTAATACTTTTGATTCTCAGAAGACAGATCTATTCCATTGCTTGACTGTGAATTAGAAGAAAATTACCTTATATCATGCTTGGATCCAATTCATAGCACCTTAAGCACAGCAAGTCCCCAGTGCAGCCCGCATCACGCACTCACGGCAGGGAGCCAAGCACAGCTCAGATTGTAGATTTCCTCTCAGTAACTTAGGAGAAGGTTACAGACCAATGATCACACACTCAACCAGGTCTCAATCATAGATCAGCTTGTAAAAGCCATCACAGTAAACTCCTGCTCCTCCCATCCTGGGATTCCTAAGTAACTGGCATGTACTAAGGTGCCATTTCCTCAGCTGTCCCAGCCTGAGCAGTTCTGCTCCTGCTGCTTTAATTTCTCTGAGGCTTAGCTCAGACACAAGGAGTCACACATCCACCATCACCTGGGAGCCAGGGGCAGAGTGCCAGCTGCTAGAAGCTCCTGTAAGATTACTGACCTTAACACCACTAAAGCTTTGTGGCATTCAATGATGCCTTTCTCTGCAAACTCTTCCTTGCCCCTTGAGTCTCACACAGACACCAGCGTGCCTGGGGCTGTAAAACTGTCCCTCATAGCCAGAACACAGCTAAGTGACACTCTGGCTTTAGAAGGGTCAAATGAGCAGCGAGACAGCTGTGGAACAAAGCCTTGCTTTAAGCAATGTATCCCTTTTATGAAAATTGGGGGGGAAAAATGGGCTGGAACACTACTGAGCACAGGTCCATGACATGATTGGCAATGCATTTCCACCTCCATTGTCTCCAGTGCAGGAATGAAGGCTCAATCCTTCCTTTCTCCCCATGAGCCCATGCAGCCATGTACTGCTTGACCATCCCATTAGCGCACACAGCCACATCACAAGCTTTGCAGAGAACTGCAGGTATTCTCCTTTTGCCTCAAATCCTTTCAAAATACCTACTGTCTGAAATTTCAACATCTTGCTTTATTTAGTCTTCAAAGTGCCTTTCAGTAATCACTGAAATGTAGTGATTACAATTCATTTACTGTGTAAGGATTTACTGTGAACTACGCTTCAGTGAATTGTGCACTATGCCAGGTTAATTGTGCACTGAGCTCCACAAATACACAACCAAAGTTCAGCCCTTCCCCAGCTAAGAGGAGTGCTCTCTTGGTAATTTATGATGTCCTCTAGCTATGGGAGCAGAAGAGGGCGCAATCGCCAGTAAAGCCAGCAGCAGCTCTGAGTTTTTATCACACAGCAGCAGATGGGCCTTTGTGGTTTGTGATAGGGTAAAGATCCTTGTTGCTCATCCTTCTTCCACAGATTGTCAGAGGACTGTTTATACTGGAGAATCCAAGTTAAGAAAAGGTTGGTCTGGTCAGAGTTCAGATGGGCACAGGACTGTGTAACCAGTCATTTCATCCACTTCAGTAGGACCAGCTATTTAAACCTGTGTATTGGTTTTGCATGGCCTGGTTTTTGGTAGCAGGGGGCTGCAGGGGTGGCTTCTGTGAGAACGTGCTAGAAGCTTCTTCTGTGTCCAGCAAAGCCAATCCCTGGTGGTTCCAAAGATAGATGTGCTGGTCAAGGCTGGGTCAATCACGGTGGTAACTCCTCTGTGATAACACATTTAAGAAGAAAGATAAATAAAAAGTGGTTGCAGTTTTAACTGGAGTGAGAACACGTGAGAAGAACAACTATGCAGACACCAAGGTCAGTGAAGGAGGGGAGGAGGTGCTTCAGGCACCAGAGCCAGGATTCCTCTGCAGGCCACGGTAAAAACCATGATGAAGCCACTGTCCCCCTGAAGCCCATGAAGACCCACAGGGAATGCAGAAATCAACCTGCAGCCTGTGGAGAGGCCCCACAATGGAGCAGGTGGATGACTGACAGGAGGCTGTGAGCCCATGCAAGACTCGTGGAGAGAGGGGCCCTGCTCTCAGGCTGGAGCAGCCTGTCCTTGAAGGAGTGCACCCCATGGAAGTGACCCGCACTGCAGTGGTTTGAGGACGAGTGTTGCTTTTGAGATGGACTCATGTTGCAGCAGTTCACAGGGAGCTGTTGATCATGAGATGGATTCACATTGGAGAAGTTCATGGAGAACTGTCTTCCCTGGGAGGGACCCCACGGTGCAGCAGGGGAACGACTCCTCTCCCTGTGCAGTGGGAGAAGCCACAGGTAATGAACTGACCATAACCCCCATTCCCTGTCTCCTTGGGCTGCTGGGGTAGGAGGTAGAGCTGGGAAGGAGGGAGGGGTGAGGGGAAGGTGGTTTTAAGGGCTTATTTTACTTCTCACTACCCTGCTCTGATTCTGTTAGTAATAAATTCACTTCATATCTCTAAGTTGAGCCTGTTTTGCCTGTGATGATACTTGATGAGCGATCGAGTCCTTATCTCAACCCATGAATCATTTGTTACATTTTCTTTCCTCTGTCCAGCTGCAGAAGGGAGGGAATGAGTGGCTTTCATGGGTGCCTGGCATTCAGCCAGCATCAACCCATGACAACGTGCCACTCCCTGCCACCTCAGCCAGGACCAGCACCGGCCATGCTCAGCTCAGCTACCAGCCATCCCACTATCCTTCCAGGCCCAAGCCCAACAGTCTCTCCCCTGCACGAATATCTGCCCCGCCTCCAGAACTGGTATTATCCTGGCAGCCCAAGACAGAAATTCTCCATGGGAAAATCACATGGAAGAAGGAGGGACATTCTCTTGGAGATTCAATTTTTTCTGGAGCTGGCAGTTGTCTTCTTTCCGGATGAAGTAGAAAGTCAAGGTTCTTCCTGCTAATAGTCATTAAATAACTTTCCTCTTTTTTTCCTAGTACCATTTCAGTATTTTGATCAAGTTCCAGCTTGGTTTAATTACATACTTTCTATCTGAATTCCTGCCCAAGCTTCATTTAGAGAAATTACTCATTTCCTATCTTCAACATTATTATTATTATTGTGCTTATTTGCATGATGTGCTTAGCATTCATACACATCTTCAGTGCTCTGATGGGCTCATCAGAGTGGTGCCGGTGGGATGGAACAGAAGAACACTCCTCATCCGCCACCCTGTAAAATCAGCCCTCCTCCCCATCACATACAGGCAATTTTGCATTCCTGAACATTAGGGAATGCTCACAGTCACATCTGAGGTATCACGAAAATATTACCAGTTCCTCCTGAGAACATGCCTGAATGCTGAACATTAGTTAGAAACAAAATCCTTATCTGACTGCAAATAACAAGTCAAAGGGGAAAATGTTCATTTCAGACTATTAATTCTTCCAGGACACACATTCCCAACAGTGAAGACAAGGAAAAGTTGGGTAGGAATGGCAAAAACACATACCCTAGGAACATTTTTCCTCTTTCCTTGCAAGGATAAAAGATTTGAATAGTCTTCATCTCACATGACAAATTTATGCAAACCTCATGCAGCACATGGTTTTCTATCACATAGTAATGGATGTGAACAGAGAACTTCAGTTTCTGAAACTTTATCATGTTGAAAGCCATGTTTTTCTTGCCACAGTAATTTATTTTCCACCCAGCTGTTTTCAACAGCCTTTAGATTTCACTCCTCAATTTCTCTCCTATAGCTTCCCAAGTTTTACAACACAGGGTCAGAGATAAGCACTTTTTCCCTCTTTCCATCTCAGCCTGGGACCTGGTTTGAGAACTCCTGGAGACTGGCAGAGAGACCAACACAAAAGCCATTTTGCTGGTTCATTGACAGAAGGGCAGGGACAGGACAGCCAGAATGGAGGAGTGTATAACCCCAAATATCCTCAGGAACAGCTGTGATCATTCCCCACACACGAGGTCAGGCAAGTATTAGTTAAAATTATAATGTATATAAAATGGATGATCCTTAGGTCTGCATTATATACTTTTGTTGAGCAATAATATCCCCAGGACAAGAGCAAGCCTTGCATAAATGTCAGAAATGGAGCAAACACCCAGTCAGCCTATCTTAATAAATCAACTGCACTCCAGCTCCTGGCATTCGTTTGCTTTCTGATGTGGATTAGGATCTGATTCCAAACACAGGGCATTAAAATCAAAGCAATAGCAGCAGCCGGACAGGGATGAGACAGCTCCATGTGGATTTAATCACGGATAGATGCAGAGCAGTGATGGAGCAGAAGACGACATATCACTATCCAGTTGACATAGCACTTCCTAATGCTGAAATAAAACCCAAAACTGTTTCAGTGGCTCAGCCTCAGTCTGGAGGGCAAACAAATTTCAGTGAGAGGACACCTGATCTTCTTGTCATGCACACTCCTTCCCGCACTACACTTTACTGCCATCTCTCTTGAGCAAGCAGAAAGCCCCTCAGAGGCAGGAAGTTTCAGTATCTGTAATATCATGCTATGTTACCAGCACCTTTCAAACCTTGCCTTGGGTTAGACACACGTTTATTCTAGAGAACTGGAAGTGATTTAAGACATTAGGATTCCTCAGATGCATGCCACCCTCAGTCTCCTCACTCCTATCAATAGGATCCTCACTCCCACTGCCAGGAGGACAAAAGGTGCAAGCATTCCTCACCTACTGTTCTTCAAAGCCCATTATCTGAGCTTAACGTGCTGGAGGTGATGATCTGACAATGTACTGCAGTATCCTTCCAACTGCACCAGCTCATCTGGGGAGACTGAAATCTCCAGCACTGATGGAAACTGAGCAGTTAGGGGTGAGAACTTCTTAAATTACCTTACCTAGACAAAAAAGAAAGCCCGTGGACATCCTCAGACATCTCACACATTCTCTAAATCCACTTCTACTCAATACATCTCACCCTGGCATTCAAATTCAGGTTACTCACAGCACACAGGTGTGAATCTCCCCACTTACACCATTCTGAGTAGTGACACTCAGCACAACTCTTGTGTTAGTTGATGAGTATTAGCAAGTATTGCCAAGGCTGTAATCAACTAACTACCCTAGAATCTGAGATATAATACAACATGGCATACTTGCAAGCAGACAACAAATGTTCCAACACTGCACAGCAAATAAAAAGAATCAAAAATGTATTGCTTTCAGTTGTTATTGGTAGTGGTTTAATCTTGTAATTTTAAAGGCAACCACATTTTGGAGGGGAGGCTTGGCACATGATTTCTGTATATTTAGGTTGGCAGCATTGTTTCCAATAAGCAAACATTCTGCCATACTAAATACGTACATGTTCAGGGACCAACTTATTATAGGTATGATTATGCAACATATTTCTGGTATCACAAGCTCATACTGGTCCATAATACACCATGTAGACAGACACAGTGATTCCCTGAGGAAAGAGGTCTTTGCTTCACTCTCTTTGCTTGCTACTGCAGGGCCTAGCCCAGCTGAGCACAGGCTGAGAACTAACTCGTTGGTAGCTTGTTCTGAACACACTTGGTATTAAAGGGTCAATCTTCCCTCAAGCCATTTGCTACTAGGGCCATCCCCTTCCTTTGTGTGAGGAAATCTTACTTAATGCTTGGAACCCAAAGTTCTCTTCTTCATCAAGCAACTTCCATTGTAGAAGTTATCTTGATGGTATCAGTTACATTTACAAAGAGAAAATTCAGCCTGAGGGCAGATAATTCAGCTTGAAGACATCACAACCACAACCTCAGAAAGAGAAAAAACTCCTATTTTATGGGAATCTGAACCTCAGTTTCTGGAGGGCTCCAAAAGTGATGGAAGAATTTATCCTAATTTCTGGGGTAAGGGCCCAGATCAAAAATCAGCAAAAGGCACACTCTGAACGCTGGAGAGGAAATCACACTGTGTTCTTCAGATAGGACCAGATATTCTCCCAAGTGGAGGCACTAAGAAAAAAGAATGGAAGGATACTGAGATGTTTAAAAAGAAAAATGGGATTTGTGTGATACATGTGACTGCTAAAATGGCAGGGGAGAGAGCATGCAGAAGAAGGGACAAGGTTTGGTGGTCAGCAAAGAAGGTGAGCTGGCGGATCTAGAACAGGGAAGGCAATTACAAGACACAGAGCTGAAATGAAGTTGCTTTGTACAAAGAGAATAGCTGATGGGAAGAGGAGACAGCTAAAGTGCTGCTACAAAGAGGTCACCATCAGTTCACATAGCTTGTTACAAACACATCATGCCTTCCTCAGAATAAAAACAGCTCAGAGATTGGAAGTCTAGAGTGCAACCAGGTAAGAAAGGCAAAACAGGTTTGGTTGCTAAATTCTGCAGCAGAGATACCGACAAAGATCAGCTGAGGAGCTGGATGGGAGCTTTCATAAATACCATACTAAACTAAAAGAAAATAAGGGAGAGCACCTAGGAGCTGCTGTTTGAAAGCAGCAGCAAGAAGAAAAGGAACAAAAAGCTACCAGGATTCCCTCTAGATCTCCCTAGAAAGCTTATCATTTTATTAAACCACAAGATTTCATGAAACCACCAGAGCCTTGACTCTACTTGCTGTATCTCACACACACAGAAAGCCTTTTTTTACTCTCCTTGCTCTCTTTCAAACAAACCAGTCAAAGAAAGTGTTTCATTTCTAAAGAGTCCTCAATCAATGCCGCCATTACCCTGTTCCCAGAGCATGGTGATGCAGAAGCCACACGGCCACTAGGACCCACTGAGTAAGGAGTTCTACCACACACAACACGGGCAGCAGCATAGAGCCAGGCATCTCTACAGGATCACAGAAGGACGCAGGATGCTCCTCTGCAGCAGACCTCAGGACAGCAGCATGCCCAGGGCTACAGCATGTGCATTCAGAGAATCAGGAGAGACATGGGTAACAACTTCAGCCTGCACAAATGCAAATGGTAGTGTTTTAAACATATATTATAATATTGGCTTCTCGCAAAGTATTAAGGTAGATATTATACAATGTTAGAAATGCTTTTTGCTGTGTGGATGTAGTTTTCTCTCTTTTTAGCAAGAATGTTAGCAAGTGTGAGCAAGTAAGATAACCTCCAAGCGAACAGAGGAGGAGGCCCAAGGAGCTGCTAAACAACACTTTGTCCAGAGAACAAAAGGGCCCAAAGGCTGCTCCGCCCGGAGAACGGGCGGCCAGGAGAGTCCGAGAGCCGCTATCACCGCTCTGCCAGGGGGGCAAAGAGGCCCAAAGCTGCAATCAGCCCTGAGTGTCTGGAGAATTAAGAGATCCACCCTACCATCGACTCTCACCTAGCGAGCCCAACCCCAAGAATCAAAAGAAATAAAACCGCAAGGCAGAAGACTACGCATGCTCTAAAAAGGCAGAACCAAGGAGTGGCCATGCAGAACAGCTCCGGGGAAAGTTTGAATATTAATAGAGAACAGACAGTAAAAATGGTATAAAAAAGACTTACCTCGAGCATCAGGTGTGTTCTTGGCAGAGCGCCAAGGCACCCGGCCATTACCCCTTTGCTTTATTTTATGTGTCTCTTATTGTCTTTATATTAAACCCTTTAAATTCTCACAGGAGAGTGAACCTCGTTTTTCACAGTAGGCATGGCATCAGCACTATTACCCTAACACCCATCCCAGTCTCTGAAAATTCCACCTCTTCTCCAAATGGAAGTGGCCCAATTCTCATTTCCCCAGCAAGCTTCAGCTTCCAAAAAGCTTTGGTTTTTAGGTGTCTTTATAAACACACACCATCCCTCCTCCGCTGCTTCTCCCAAGCCAAAAATAATGCATGTAGCAGCAGGGTTTCATTTGGGAAAGAAGAGAAAAGCAATTTCAAACCAAACTTGTCTTTAAAACACTTCTCAGCTCTGACCGTCATGCCTCTGGCAACCAGGACAGTTGTCCAGGGCTTGTTATTAGGCGGTAAATTACCTAGCCAAGAGCACCACAACCAGAAGGAGCCAAAGAAAAACACTAATAAAAAAACAAATGTGAAAATAAACCCAGTCATCTTCCTCCACCACTAAAATGCCCGAGTAGCAAAGTTACAGAATGACATTACAGTGAGGTTTCCTAAGGGGCTTGATAGGAAATTGTATCACAAATCCAAATATTTCTGAACCATCAGTTCTCTTCCAGTTCAGACCAGTATTCTATAACACATAACTTCTAAGCACTATTGGAAATCTCAGACCAGTTCTCAAAAAAAAAAAAAAAAAAGTGTTCTCATTGGAAATGTACTACCTTATATTGTAAAAATGAGAGGAAAACCAGAAGAAATACAAATTGAAACCTGCATTTGCTTACCACTTATTTTGGTATTTTAAAAGGATTTAAACAAGCATTTGTGGAAACAGCTAGACAGGCATAATTTTCTTTACCTACCAAATGCATTTGCCAAGACAGGGACTATAATCACACCAGCTGTCCAGGAGGGAGTATATTTAGAAATAAGTTCATTTTCATCTGGCAGCAGAGCTTGGATCTGTTGGGAAATGTTATCTTCCATTCATATTAATAACTAACCATATTAATTTTTATGACAGATCAAAACATAACTAAGCTATTTTTTAAAACTCAGAAATAATTTCAGAATAATTCTGTAGAAACCTTCTATCTCAACAATTTCAAAATTATACCTTCAGATTTCAGTGGGTTTCATATATACTAGTTTAAAGACAACCGTCATTTTAACCTGAAATGTTAAACTTGCATATTTTAAAACACTGATAAACTGGAGAGGGGAAAAAAAAAAAAAAAAACACCAAAACCAGACTAACCTTTTTGTTAAGCTCTGGAAAAATACAAGATTATTGGAATCCACACTTTCCCATTAATTTATTCAGGTATGGAAACTGGTATTTTTCAGGTCAAAGAAAAGTGAAAAAAAAAAAAAGAAAAAAGAAACAAAACCACTAAAATCTCCACACAGAATTATCATTTGGAATCAGCATTTTGGATGGCTCACTGGAAACCAAGCAAAAAACACTAAAGCAACCATTGCTTAGTAAAAGAAAGTGGGGTTTCAACTTGTGTGAGCACAGAAAAAGACTTTGTAATCTCTACTCCCACTATGGCTTCCAGTAATAAGAGACTAAGAGACCTTTTAGGAGTTCAGGAAGCATATAGTACTAATGGATAGACCTGTTGTTTTGATTTTTCTGTCGATTTTGATTTCTCTGTTTCTCAGTGTTCATTTTTAATGTGAATGACAGCAACTCAAAACAACTTCAAAGTTAGTGGAACCCAGTCAATGAAGTTTTTAAAAATATAAAAGACTGAAAGTAGCCTTGTTTGAGGGAAATGAAGCTATGTGCTTAAGGAGTTTATTTACATAAAAATTGAGAAGCTTTAGGGAAAAAAAATTATGATGATGTCATTTGTTAACGCCACGGTTTGGAGGGAGGGGTCTTGGATTTTCCTTTAAGAACCTGACCGTTTGTCCCATGAATTTTTAGGGTTGGCAATACCGAAGAAGGCCAAGAGATGGCAGCATTGGTAAAGCATCTCTCGGCTCAGCCTCTCCCTTCTCGGTGCTGAGCCAGACTCCTTCAATTCGTTGTTTCATTGCTGCTAAATCCCCAATCTCAAAAATGTTCTGATTCAGCATTCCCTGAATCGCTGTCGATTTGCAGATCTTGTTTATGTGCGGTACAAATGCAGAGCGGTAAAAAAAAAGAAGTATTAGAAAAGAGAGAGTTACTACTCTTCCTACCAGAACACAGGCCAGCTTTCAAAGGCTAGAACTGCCAGTCACACTGCTGTTACATGTACAATAAACACAGTAATTCCTTACGGTAGGCCCCCAATATTCCAATCAGAACTCTATCTAACTGTAGACTTGCTGCAAAAGCACAAATTAAAAGGAAGTCATTGCAAAAGAAATTTACAATGTAGATTAGGGGACACAAAATGAAAACTCACTAAATCACTGAAAATGAGAGCAGAAGGATTATAAAGATAATACAGAAAAAAATATTCTACATAGGATAGTCCACCCTCATATAAATTTTGTAAAATAACCCTGCACTTAACAAATTGCTGTGTTTGGAATTATAAATTAACTGGGGGAAAATTTTTTTAAATATTGCATGCAGTTATCCCTGCAAAGAGATCGCTGGGTTCCTGCACTGTTTCTTGAAATTCTGAAATCCTAACCACTCATGATGCGTGACTGTATTTCTCCATGTAAGACACAAACACTGTTACTAACAAAACAGCCAGTGCTGGGTTGATTTCTGACTGCTGTGACATCATTCTAATTCCAAGGCACTCTGCACATTTCATAATGGTATTCTCAACACTGAAAGTACTTCTAGCTGTAATTATAAAGAAATGTCCCAAGAGTGCATATTATACAGACTTGATTTTTCCTGATCAAAGTCATTAAAGCTGTTTTAACACAAAAACTTGATAACCCATAACCCACACCACATTGGATTAACTGCAGAACAACAAAGGCACCACTGACTGCCTCTTCTTCCCTATTTCTGTTCTCCTGGAAGCACACCACAAATCTTTTAAATGATGAAAAGACTTTTGACAGTGTGGAGTGACCATATTGCCAAAATACCAAAGGGTGTTTTTTTAAGAGAGAGTATTTTAATTGCCTGAACTATTTAGCGGAAAAGCCCAAATGTTTGTGAACATTGGTCAAGTGACTTTTTTTTTTTTTTAAAGAGAGAACAGGTATCTCTCCACCTTTTTTGATAAAACAGTTTGAATAACCATCAGTTGCTCTAAAACTACCGAGATTTAATCACATAGCAATAAAAAGGTAATAACTTTAACACAAATATTCTCTCACACAGAAACTGTGGAAGTGCACTTTACCATAATGCTGGTGAAAACACCATTTGTTCCTTCTACAACATAGAAGTACATCTTGTGCACAGTATAACTGCTGAATAAAAAAAAAGTTTTAAAGATTAGCCACTTTACAAAGGCTCTTCACTGGTTTTATAAGACTGGTGTTTCCCAAAGAGAAATGAAAGAAAGATAGTGTGGTGCATAAAGCTAAGTGGTCTTTCAAAAACTTAGTAAAATAAAATCTTAATTAAAAAGAAAAAGGTCTTCTCACTACTCCTGGAAAGAGAATGACTTTTTATTTTACTTTTTACTAAAAAGATAAATATAATGCCCCCTAGGGTTAGTGTCCCACTGATATTTTAATAACACTTTAAAATAATTAGGTAATCCCACTTCAATGCTTTCACTATTTAAACATTAGAAAATGCCAGACCTTTGCTCACATGTTCATGTAACACTGTTCTTTAAAGTGACATTATTATTGCTATTCAAACTTAAAATATTTCTTAGCCACATACTCGTTAAAATATAATATGCTGTTTATGGTAATTTTTTTAAAAGCCCACTACATACTAGCTACTAAGTAATTTCTTCAATTTAAATCACATTGTAACTTTTAATTTCTTAACTCTATTTTTAACTAAGATCATTTCTTTCTCTAGAAGTATACATTTTGCAGCTATGCAAGATAAGAATGTGTTTCACAGTAATTGAGATGTGTTTATGTGGTGAGATTTTTTTCTTAGTGAAGTGTCCTTTGGTCTCACAGAAAAGCAGTTACAGATATGCTGAAAGCTGGGAGTTGAACATAAATTAACACGAAGCACTGCAAAATATAACAGTTAAATTATTCATAGAAACAATGTTTCTAGAGACTCATTGAAATCTTTAATTCAAGAATGAGTATTACTTCAGAATTTTAAACGGAAACTATTGAGCTTGATTTAAAAAAGCATGGAGGGTAGTTCTACAGGCTGCTGAAACTGGAGATCAGAGATACTTTTCTTTCATCTCTATCCTTAAAACATATTATGATAAGCATAATTCTCAAGATGACAGATTTTATTTTCTTAATTTAGTCATTTCACCAGCATTTATGTGGGGAGCTTCACATCTTTCCTTTCATTGTTGTTCTACAGCTGTCTTTTAAGCAGAGAAATATAAAACACCATTACGCAATCTTGTCCAAAAGCTTATGCCTGCCTCAGAACATCCCAGTTCCACTAACACAGACACAAGAAAACATACCCCAAATGATCCAAATCCTGCATAGTATCCCTTCTTCATTTGTAATACAGGAAAGGAGGACATTATGAAGTGAATATAAATGCAGATGTAGATAGTCAAAATTCCCAGGAGCACACGGGCCCTCACCTTTTCACACAGGTGAACAAGGTTTCAGCCTCCCAAGTCTCTGGCAATTATTTCTGCAATTATTCAAATAAGTAGTGTCTAAACTCAAGTATTTTCAAAAGGGCAGAATTAATCTCAGGTGATCTGAGGCAGCCAAAACTGCATTAATAGGAGAGGATAGAGCCTGAAAAACACACCTGTTGTGATGCTTCCAGAAAGGATGGTGAGGACATGGGCAACACTTGAAGTCTCAGCAATTTGTGCTATAAATAACAACCAGCTATCCCCCCAATCAAATTTACTTCCTTTGACCTGTTAGACTTGTTAGATACTACAGGTGCTGGCCATGAGAGAACTGTATTGTTAAATAAAGCTTTTTAAAACATAATATCTAGTCCAGTAGGTTGTTATGCTGCATCTCGCTGGGTTTTTTTCCTATTCCCACTTTTCTACTGCCTCTTAGTTGTTACTGCAATCAGTAGTTGTTAATCCAATCCTGGTCACAGATCTTTCATGAAGAACTCACTACTTTTTCCATCTAAGTATTTTCATTTTCATAATGTCAAAACCAGGACACGAAAATTCTTGTATCACATCATTCCCCAGGAGAGCAACAGTGCTGTCTTCAAAATCATAGAATATTTTCAAACTCCCAACCTTTTCACTATAGTTTTTTATTTTTTTAACTTTAGGGAGGGACTGCACCCTTATAGCAAACCTTAAATTCACACATGAAAATACTGGCTTCCTACTGGCTGCTCCAGACAGAACCATGACTGTTCTGCTGTACTAAGGATTATGGAGCTTTACATTCTATTTTTTTCAACTCCCACTTGCTTCTCTTTTCCATCTTGCTATCCTCCTGTTCTCTTCCACTTTAAATTACAGCTGAACCCAGGAGCTGGGAAACATTCCCAGGTCCCCTCAGTCAAGAAGAGCTAAAAAGATGTTGTAAGGGCAAGGAGCTATTCCAAGTATCCCATAGTAATCCCTAACCTCAACTTTTGCTCTCCTTTTTCTGAAGAAAGATCACAAGAATAAAACTCATTAAGAACATATAAGTGAATAAAATAGGCTACCATAGAGTAGCCTAACAAGTAGCCCGCAGTGTGTGGGTCTCCCACTCATCTTCACAGAAGGTGGCATAAGGAGTCCCCACAAGCAGAGTCTTCTGCTTACAGAGAAGAAAAGCAGTTACCTGAATTCAAATAGCAAAAATTATTACATGATTCATCCAATAAAATTACAGAGACTCACCACAGAGTCAGTGTGTCACCTTCATTGGTCACAAATAACAAAGAAAATTATCAAGATTTCCTGTTTTGGTAGTTGAGGTCCAACACAGGCAAGAGGAACACCAAAACCATGTAACAGATGATGAGTACTTCCCACATTAAGCAACATAAATCAGTCTGGTGGGCAAAGGGCAACCTTGCACATAAGAACATCAATAATGTGCGCTTAAGGTGCTCCCTTGATTCTCACACTGAAGATGTGAACAACTTGATGTTGCAAGCCTGGGTGCAGACTCTGTGGTATGTCTTCCCACCTCCCCCTGCACACCAAGACGCTTGGAAAGAAGCAGAGAGCACAGTCTGTCTTCTTGTGGTTACCAGAGCAGTAAATCAGGGGAGGGTCAGTAAAACAGATAGCAGTTGAGACAGATGCTCCATCATCTAACAGACAAGCCTTACTGATACACAGGATACAACTATACAAAGCAATATCCATTAACATTGTTATCCATTATCCAATAATGTTATCCATTATCCATTGTTAACAAGACCTCACTAATCCTAGCTATCAGATATCCCAGCAGCCTTGAGCAGCCAGAGATGGTAGAATGCAGAGATCCATGCAAATGCAGCTCCTTTATATTCAGTGTTCACAAGTCCTTTCTTTTTGTAATTCTTATATTTTTTCTTAGTTCTTTCCCCTCCTTCAGTACTTGTTTTTCCTGCCTCTTTTCTAAATCCTTACAAAGATACTCTCTTCAGCTTCTTTATCTCCTTCCATTCTGCTTACAGGTTTTGAAATCACACAAGAGCAGCTTTTCTCTCTGGTTTACTTTGCTGGGCCAATTCTGGGTTACTTAAGCCAACTGTCACCCATGCCAACTACAGGCTGCACTGGCTACATTAGGACTGGATGTGTAACAATTCTCTCTCTTGATTAACCTAGTATCAGACTTTGGGATAATACTATCTCCCTACATGTCATTCTAGAATGTCAATCTTTTCCCTGTAACCATGTCTGAAATTAACATGAAAGAAATGCCATGGAGCATGAAAAGTCAACACATAGCATGAATTCGTCTGACTAATGCAAAGCTCTTAAGCTAATTGCCTGTAAAACAAATGAAACATAAACTCTGATTTGAATAACTCAACATAAGCTCACAGGAATCTCACTGTGAATGTATAACAATATGCAAGCAAAAAAGTTATTTTATTTCCATCAAGCTGAAGAAAAGGGAGTGATAGGCAATATGTCAATTTAAGGATGGGAAAGCACAATTACTTTTCAAGAGCTTATTTTGTTTTTAAGAGAAAATTCCTATTCGCTCCAGATTTAGAAATTGTTCTGCTCTTTTTCTCAGAGTCAAGCTATGTTGCAGGAAAGTACAGGATCAACATTACTACTCCTATGTAAGCAGCTGTACAGGAGCATGCCAGGAAGCTTTCTTGTACTGCCAGCAACCAGCAAGTGTATTCAGCTCTCAGCAAGCATCCTTTGTCAGATTCTGCAGGTTTCCTCACTTGCCAAGAGAAAATTTCAAACTCAATTTCTCCAATTCCCTACCTCCTGTTCATTCACCTTTTCATCTCTCCTGCATCTCAACTTCCATCCCCTTTCAATTCTCAGCTCTCTTGAAGATTATTTTGCACCACCTGATCAACCTGTTCTGCTTCCAAGCTTCCTGAATATAACTGAACACTTCCCCAAGAAAGCTTATCAGAAAAAACTCAGTAAATTAGACTTTCTCTTTTTCCAATACTCATTCCTACATTTTTAATCCACATTTCTGTGATGAAGTTAGATTCATGAATAAAATTTTATGTTTCTTTCACTTGAAATACAGTGCTGGAAAATGGTTTAGCAGCACTACATCCGCTTCTATGTATGTTTTTCAGCCAACATTTCACTGACCATCTTGAGGATTTTTCAAGACATTTCAGAATGACAGTATCACTAATCTAAAAAGAGATGATGCAGAATGATCCCATGCCAACTTCTCACTATCCTCTAAACCCAGGTTTCCAGGAGTATTATCAGACTTTCACATAGGGATTCAAACACCTGTCCTACTTTAAATCCTGTGCTAATTTCTGTAATCATGGCAGATGCTATGGAATTATCAAACCAAGACAAAATAAAGCATAAGGATAAAGAACAAAGGCAAATTCACACATCAGTAAGAAACAACATTTTTACATACATTTCCACATGTGAATTTTGAAGTTGCAGTCTTTCCTATTTGAGTACTGGTTTCAAATCTATTATTTTTAACATACTAGTACATTTCATAGTTTCTTACTCATTTAACTATACATCTGTTATGCACACATTAACTAAAACTTTGGCAAATACACAGAACCAAAGTGGCAGAGGTGGCCTTGGTAGCAAGAATGTCCTGCAGTTTTGTATGAAACCACTCTGACCTAAAGCTGTGGCCAACTCTCTAAGTCACCTGCCAAAGATTAAGGTCCTATGGATCTCTAATACAGTCCAAGACACTTCTGAATCCTGCAGGCACAGCCTACCTGGATCTCCATTAGATCCTGTCCTCGTTCCAGCCAGGACAGGGTTTTTATTTTTACAATAACCAGGAGGGAGCGTGGCTAGGACACAGAGCTTATTCTGTATCACCTCATGTCACTGCCAGGGGTGAGGGAAGGGACTCTCGTATGGGGAGAAGGGTTTCCTTCCAGTTGAGAAAACGTGGCGGGGGTAGCCATCCAGTGTTGTCTACTGTTAGAGGGTTTCTGTGTGGATTGTTTCTCTTCTTGTATCCTCTGTTATTAGCATCGATGCTGTTAATTGTTCGTTTTCTTATGTCATTGCTGTTTCCAGTAAACTGTTCTTATTTCAACCCATAATCTTTGCCTTTTGTGCCTCCAATTCTCCTCTCCATTGCGCCACAGGAAGGAGGGGGTGGGGAAAAGTGGGGGAGCAAGAGAGTGGTGCGTGGGTTTGGAAAGTCTTGGTGGGGGCACTGAATTGGGGTTTCCATTCCTAAATCACAACAGATCCTTAGAGGCTTGCCAAGATTATATACCCAACATTTGTATCAATTTATTTGTTTATCCAAACTGAGATTGTGTGGTTCTCAGGCAAGTTTTCTTTTACTAAAAAACAAAAGGTATGTGAGTGCAAAAAGCAGATTAATTAGTTCAACTGAAAATCAAGTTTTCAATCAAGTTATCAGTACTTTGTAAAATTAGCAAATAGTGACTTTTCTAATTCCTGTTGAGCTTCAACTGACCATTAAGCAAACACCAAAGAATAATCCTGTTCATCTCCCCACCTGCCTCTAGACACTATTTCCTGTTGCTGCCCTTGGGCTGGCATTACTGTTTGCATTCCTCACAGTGACGAAAACTAGGCTAGTAAAAGAAAAATTAGCTTTCTACCAAACTGATACCCTCAAGCAAGACATCACATAGCCACAGGCATACGAGTGGCACACGGGAAGTGGTGGGAAGTGGCAGAAGACAGCAGGAGAAGGAAAGCCAGCCTGCTGCTTTCAACAGCAACCCGTACTTCTGCCAGATTAAAATAGCAGCGCAATGACAGTCTAAACCATTTTGAACAAAGGAGGGAGGCTTCTTTCAGGAACATTTCTTTCCTTTTAGATTTCCATAGTAGAATATTTGTTGCTAAAGGGAAAGTATTCAGTTATGAAAAAGTATGGAAAAAAACCCCACATGTTAAAAAAATTCCATAGTTATGTCAGGGTAGGAAATCTGAGTGAGCTTAACAAGCTGAAAATGTTGAAGAGTTATCACAAGACAATCCAGGACAATTAAAAAACTATTTTATATCGAGCTTTTCTAAAGGATTCTTTCTGATTTACCAGTACATTGTATTTTCTGGGAATAGATATTCTCCATTCAGAAAACACATGGGCATACTCTTCATTAGAAATACAGTTGCTGAATGCTTGCTTTGTTTTTTAAACAGAAATGCTGGGACAGAATTGTTTGAGATTTTATTGCATTTCTTCTTCACCCTATATTCTCTGAAGTGAATATGAATCTGATCTTTCATGTTAATTCGATTTTCCCTTTGCCTTCTAAATAAAAAAAAGTTCCAATTGGCTACTTTCTTGTAACTCAAAAGACTGACATTCCTTATTGTCCTAGTTTTACTTGCAGGTGTTGGGAAAGGGGCAGAGCCTAGCACTGTGTGGGCGTGGCTAGCTTGCTATTCTATATCCCAGAGTCATCACTGGGGGGCATGGGTTTGGGGGAAAGAAACAGATGAACCTACACCACAAGTGCACTATTGTGTTCCATTCTTTCTTCAGGGAAGCTGGCAGCGAGCAGCACTGTGGACTCTGTCCCTCTTTCCATGCTGTCCATCCCTTCCCATCCCTCAGGAGAAATTCAGCTCCAAGTGGTGAACACAGCCAAGCCTAGCCAAATACTACTGAATGCAGCCAAGCCCACCGTGCAGTGCAGTTCAGGAGCAGTTGGTCCGGGCAGGGCACTGTGGTTCAGGAGCAGCGTGGTCCAGCAGCATGGTCCAGCTTGGGCGATTTTTCCACAGTTGTTTTATGTTCTCTTGAGCTCAGGGGAGGCAAACACCAGGCTGCAGGAACGGCTGCCATTTTCCTCTTTGTCTCAGAAGACTACATGGTGCTGTTGATGGTGCTGTCCACCATCTTGTCTTTGTCTCAGGAGGCCATGTGGAACTGAGCCATGGTGATGAGCACCTTTGTATGTGTAAATCACCCTCTCTTTTGTATACTTGTGTTAATTGTTGCTGTTACGGTTCATATTTTCATCCCACTGCTGTTTCTTTTCAGTAGATTGTTATCTCAATCCATGGGGTTGCATTCGTCCCTTTCTCACCAGAGAGGGAAAGGGAGAAGGGGAGTGGCTTATTTGAACTTTAATTCCCAGCTGGTTTTAAACCCCCACACTTACTCATTTTTATAGTTCTGTCCTTTACTTTCCTGAATGCATCAGTACTATTGCTAGCATGAAAAACAAAAACAAACAAACAAAACTAACAACAAAAACAAAACCTCAACAACAACCAAAATAAAAAATCTAAAATCATGCTTGCAGCTGTAGTCCTCCAGCTCAGGGTGGTCCCAGAGCCCATCTTCAGTGTAGAAGCTGAGGCAAAGAAATCATTAAACATCTCTGCCTAGTTTATGTCCCTGTTCGGGAAGTGACTGTCCTCATCAAGTAACTGACAAATGTTACTTCTGGTCTGCCTTTTGTGATTGTTTTTTTAAAAGCCCTTTTTATTGCCCCCCCACAGTACTAGCCAGCTTCAACTCCAATTCAGCAAACAGCACCTCTGTAGTCCTCTCATGTTGCCTGATCTTGCTTCCAATGCCCATACATTTCCTTTTTTTGCCTTAGCGTCAGAAGAATATTGCTGCTCAGTAACAGGCACTGTCAGAACTAGAGCAGGAAAATTATTTATTATCTGGGTACTCCTCAGACTGTTCCCAGGCTCTTCATCATACACAACAATAAATGAATTCTTTTTTTTTAATATACATTTCTTTTATATGACTGATTAAAGCAAAAGGGAAATATTGGCAGTCTGCAGAGTATTATGTCAATACTAAGCCTTTAAAAGCCAGAAAAAAAACCAATTAACTATACCCAAACTGTCAAATTCCCTTAAACTGACTGACTCCAGCTCTTTTCCCTGTCACCACCTCTTCAGAAATGCATCCACCTCTCAGCTCCACTATTCTTGGCATCATTCCAGCATCCTGAGCTTGACTGAAAATAAGCACTCCCCCTTTCCTCTGGCTCATTTTCATAGATATGGTGGTATTTATGTTTTCATTCCAAGACTGCAGAGATGAACTTTTAAATATGTAAATATCTAAGTATCTGTTTAGCCATTCAATACACTGGAACAAGTATGTACACATAAAATCTTTTGCTAAGCCACATACTCACTTTGAGTTCTTTGTGTATGGACAAAATCCAAACGACAAAATCCAAAAGACTTCCCTACCCAAAACCCCAGTAAAAAAATAACTGCCATTGGCCAGGAGAGGGAGACAGATGAGAACAGCCAAAATCAGGACTGTCAGTGCTGATCCAAAATGAGACATATTGCATTAGACAAAATTTTTTCAAGTCCTGTTTCAAAAAAGGCCGGCAGTACATGCCTGATACAAAATAGTCCATATTCTGTTGTAATGCAAAAGGGTTTCCTGATTCCTTAAATTCCTGAAGGTTTCTACTTTATTTGCTAGTCTTATTCTTGCAGTTACAGATAAAAACTCAAACCCCTTCCCTAAAGTCTTTCAGAGACACTCTAACCTGTCTTTTGTAAGGAAACTAAGGAGAAAGTGCAAGGTAACGGGGCAGAGAGGTAGAGGAGTGACTTTCCCTTTGTTGGAGTGGCCTTCCAGAGCGACAGCCAGGTCTGCCAACATTTGAAAATTATAAATAAGGTGTGAAAATGAGGGGATACTTTCAACTGTAAAAAAAAAAAGTGAAAATACAAGTATTTTCTTTTGGCATGAAGGCTGAAGGCAATGCATGAGGTGGAGAAAGGGGAAGCAGTACTTTCTTCAAAGGGGCTAGTCCCTTTTAGCAGAGACAATTGTTTGCACACATCCTCCTGTGAGATAAGCCTTTTTTTTCCCTTTTTCTCTTAAATCATCTGTTTTACAGCGAGGCAGGAACCACGTGTTTTGAAAAGCAGCATTCTTCTACTCCTGGAGCAGGAAGTCCTTGAAATATGCAGCATAACTGCAAACCACCACAGTGTAATGAATTCCATTAATTCCACTTTTTTCAAATTTTTTCAAAATTACCATTAACTTGGTAATGTGTGTGTGTGCATGCACACAAATGCATGTACACGTGCAAGTTTGCACACATACAAACTTCTCATTGCTGTGAGTCACGGTGGCATTTCCTTCAGCAGGCAGTGAGGATAGTGTGTTGAACAGCCTTCTGTAAAACACCGCAGCTGGTGAAGGGAATTCTCATGCTATGGCCAGAAAACTGGAATAGTACAGGTCAATGTGCTTGATGATTGGGCTGTCGCTCAGCAGTAGTCCTGACAAACTGGAAAAATAAGTCAACAGAAACTTCATAGAGTTCACCAAAAAACAGCTAAGTCCTCTGGCACAGTAATGCAGAAACAGCTTGAACTGGTCCTGTGAAGAGGGACCACAAACAAACAAAGCCCTGGATTTTTACATACTCACCCTATGCATGATAGTCTGGGGTCTTCCAAATGAGACCTTGGCTCCTCATGTGTCTCTGAGTGTCTGGTCACCTGGCTGGGCCATAGGTTCCCTGTACCCTGTGTCGTGCAAACAGTTGGCACCAGTTCACAGCCTCTTGCCTGGTGCTCCAGCTATTTCCACCCAGAGCTCAACCAGCAGCTGCACTGCAGCTACACACTAAGCTACTGAATGTATTGCTCAACACCGTCCACTGTCCTGCTGTGGATGGGGAGTATGGGAGCAGTTGGATCGGAGTATGACAGGAAAAACTCTACTTCCTAGTCAAGAAATCTCTACATTTTGCAAACACCTGTCACAACATACCAAGAAGATGACTTTTGCCTGGGCTTTTGTGCCATTCTTAAAACATATATTTACATCCAGACATAGTTGTGAAAGGCCTGTGGGAGAAATCTTTACACTTAGTCTTTATGCCTCTAAGGATGATGAATGTTCAACTTCCAGAGATTCAGCTGCAGGAGCACATGGTTGCCTTTCCTCGTTAAGGAGGAATTGTTCAGGAACAGCCTGACAGTGAAACAAATTAACCTTGCTTGCCATTGCTTGCTGCCACAAACAGGGTTGTTTACTCCTTTGCTACACCCCACTTGTGTAGCAGGCTTACTCTACAGTTGGCTGCAGCATTTTGCTGGACTCTGGTGAGCCAGCTAAACTCACAGATCTGGCAGAGTATTTCCCCTGAAGGATGGAAATAGCATCTAGAATGTCATTGAACTAAACTGGCTTATGAGATGTCTGACAAATGCCAGAGCTAGCACAGGTGAAAGTGGGGAATATCTTCAGCAGCAGCTGCTTGCTACATCTATTCAACTGAAGATGAAACCAAAGCCAGGGAAGTGAGTGCCTTCATATATATCTACTCTTCCCTCTGAGGTGCATAGCCTTGCTGCCTCAGTGCCTTCAGAAGCATGGAAGTCTGAAAACAAAGTTTGCACTAAAACTGCCGAAAGTGCGGCAGAGCTGCCTAAAATTCAGGTACATATACCAATCCAGCACGGCATAAAATCATGCCTGACAAAACCACTCAGCCACAGAGAAGTTGTGCTAGCCGCTGCCTCCAAACAGCTGAGACATGACACAGCACCTCCAGGGTGAGGCGTGCTGTCTCCCTTCTGCTCCAGATGCTGCTGGAGGAAATGCAAGTCACACCTCCAGACAAGCTTCTCCAAAATGGAGTAGGCTGGTTTCCTTTAATCTGTAAAAATGGAGGAAGTGTTGGTGGGGGGAGGAGGAAAAGGAGAAGCAGTGTTTTCTGATGGGCTGACATAGACAGAGTGTGCTTATCTTTCTGGTATCTGCGTGAAGCAGAAGGGAGAGGGTAACACCCAGGTTTCTCTCCTTTACTTACGGGGGTGATGAAGGAAAATGGAAAGGCGCAGGGAGGCCTTTCTTTGCCATGGTGGCAGCTGGCAATGGAGCCACACTGCTTTTAGGGCTGTGACAAAAGGGAACAGAGCAGCTGGAGTCCTGTGCCAGGGAAGCAAAAAGCCGCATCCATGCACAGGACATGTAGGAAGGAAAGCTGCAGACAACTGTGGGGAACAAGGGACAGGGAGCACCCCAGGTGCAGCCATGTCCCTGCAGCCAGGCAGCTTTCACCAAAAACGGCAAAGCTTGTTCTGCTTATTTCTTCACTAAGTGGAAAAACCCCAAATGTTCAAAACAGACAGGACTTCCCTGACTGTAGAGGAAAAGGAAATGGAGTTAGGAAGCCAGGGCAGAAAGAGAACATACACGGATTCAGGAGCAGCAGCAGCCCCAAAGACACAGAGCAGTGGCGGGGGGCCGTGCCGGGCTGTGGGGAAGCCACAAGGGAGCACAAGTTTGCGGTGCCTCTGAGAGGGAGGCCAAGGAGGGGGGGGGGGAGAGACGGAGGAGGAGGCGAGAGAATGCTGGGGAAGACGGAAGCAGATCCGGCTTGCGCCGGTTTGAGCCGGTTTGGGCCGGTTGGGGCGCTGCAAGGACACAACAGCTGCTGAGGCCGCCCTTGCAGCCGCGCGGGCGCTACTCTCCGGGACGGATCGCCAGAGCCCTCGGAGCGGGGCACCGCCCCACCGCCGGCAGCCGCGGAATGGCCCGGCCAGGTCACGCCGCAGCCGGGAGCTGGAGCCGCCTCCAGGCGCAATCCGCTCCTGGCTTCTCGCCGCTCCCCGCGCGGCTCCAGACTGGCGGAGGGCAGGAGGCCCCGGTGTCGGGTTTCAGCCGGAGGAGCCGGTTGTGCGACCGGGGGAGGGGAGCGGTGGGGGAAGGGCGCCCCAGGGCCGGGCCTGAGGGGCCGCTGTCGCGGGCAGCCCGTAGGGCAGTGACCGCCCCTGACACGGCCCAGCCGTCCCTGGGGAGGTGCTCCCAGCCGCCGGTGCGGGTCCCACTGCGCACATCTCGCTCCTGCCTGGCGGGAGCAAGGGGCAGTCCTGACCCGGGGTGTGCCCAGCGTGCTGCAGGGAAGACAAGGCTGTGGGGCAGCGCCGCTGAGACATCGTGGGGTGGGGTGGGGAGCCTTTGGATCGCTGGTCATGCATGGAGAAAAGACCTTGGGTTTTCTCGGTCACCCTTAGGCGCCGCGTTTTGGTCTGAAATCCCCGTTTTCTAGGTTCCTTTTCTACTGTGTTTGCAAGTACATTAAGTATTACATTTGATCTGCTGCTATAGTTTTCAAAGTACAAAATGGCATCTGAACCCTTTTGTAGGGGAAGCAACAATGCCCTCTGAAATACATTTGCTGGTTTTCCTCCCGTGGCTGATACAATCTCATTAATAAAGTGTCTTGTCAGTGGAGCATTGAGCCACAGACTCCTGACTTTTGTTGGGGTAACAATTTCATGCTTTAATACTTAAGCTAGTAAAAGGTGCTTTTTTATTCTTTCTCAGCCTAAGTTACTGTTAATTGCATTGTATTTTCTAAATCCATCTCAATGGCGATCTACAGCATTGTAAGTTCATCAGCTTCTAACAAATAGTACACTTTTCACCTGTACCCATTACTTGAATGGCAACAAACTCTATTACTGGTCTTTATATTCTTTTGGTTTTTCTGTCACACTGGGCTGGTAAGAGCCATACACACTGGCCCGTGGTGTATCAGCTTAATAGCTAACTCAAATCATTTAATCATCATACCGAGGAGCAAAAAACAGCCTCGTCCCCTTTTTGTATTTGCTCAGATCTCTTCATGTGTCTTTAATCTCCCCATGAGCGTTTGATCTGCCTCTAGTTTCAGTCTTTCATCTCTGCCTCTCCTACTGGGTTATACTGTTCTCCAGATAACTCTGATAAATGGGTGCTGCTCCCTATCCACCTGTCCATCATTAACAGTGGTTTTACTAATTGTTTGTGTTGGGGTGTTTTTTGTTCCTTGGTGTGTAACCATATGTCAGTTTTTCATTGCTGGCAGAGCTGTGGCAGAGGTTGGAATGGGGATGCAAACAACATGCTCTTTTGCTTAGTTATTTGACTCATCTAGAGTTTCTGTAAATCAATTTAGAGACGTCATTGATAAAAATTGTGACTGCACAGCAGTATTGTCACAGATCTTGCCAGAAATGGAGCTACTCTGATAACTCTAAAGCAGTCACAGGACGTAATCTAGCTCAGGCAGAATCTAAGGGTGTAGGAAGCAATAGGAGGTGTAGTTTGTTCTTCAAAAGTGCAGAGGAATCAGCATATGTTGATTTGTACAAATTCAAATTTTACAGGCATTAACTGTGGACAAAGTCACTGGGGCAGAGGTGTTTGTGTTTCAGCTCAATGGGATTAGTAAAAGAGATTTGCCAGTTATTTATATCCTTTTTTCTCTCCAAGAAGATACACAAGTAAATATAGTTTAGTAGCAGGTACTTTTAATCTTTATGATAGAAAAATGAACGAAACAAGAGAGGTTGTTACTATGTATATTGGTTACCACAGTGCACTCAATTGTGGTGGTTTGGGTAAGTTAGCTGTGCTGTCCTATTCTGAAACTCCATACTGTCAAAGGATGGGTGCCCTCATGTGCTGTGGAATTATTTTGAAATGCATAGGACAGTTTATTCTCCTAGCTCTGCTTCCACTTTGGAGTATTTTTTCTCTTTTAAAATGTGTACCTGTGGCCCATCAGAGGAAGAAAGAGACTAAATCCAACATTTCTGTTCTTTAGTTTCATGGATATTGTGTCTTGAAGCATTTCTGCACTTCAGAAAGTTAGACTTGATTATCTGTGACTCCAGTGCAGAACTGTAAACTCCTGTTGCAGACAGATTTTTTTACCGACGCTGATTTGAGGAGTGTGACTCAATGAGTAAGCTGTTTCCTGCCTGTGTCTCTTAAATATTGGTGAGTATGTGTTGTTTCAATCAGACTTGTTGTGTTAATTTTGTCATGTTTGAAGTATATTGAATTTTTATAAGAAAAAAATGTGTCTGAATTACAAAAGACCATTTTTGTCTCCTCTTTTATCCCACACATCTCCCCCAGAATGTTTATTATAGCATTGTGGTGTAACCATAAGAGTGAGTGTCAAATAAATGAGTCAAATATGAAGTAGATTCTTCGTTATTTGCATATTTTAGATGTTGTGGTTAATGCATTGCATGGTGAGTTTATGTTTTGGAACTTCAAAGGAACAACATTGTGTCACCTTTGTCACAGATCTTTTTATAGGGTAGGCCTGAAAAAATTTTGTTCACTCAAGATGAAAATGAGTCAAGGACAGTTGCTGAAGGTCACTGCAAGTCATGTCATGCACTGGACATCCATCATCTGACAGCTAACTGCTAGGCTATGCTACTCTTCTCAGATTACTGGGGTTTACATTTTTAAATAAATTGAATTGGCAGTCATTTTTCACCCATCTGCAAAGACAAGAATTGAAGATTCCTATCTGTAGGCACAATTAAGAATACCACAAGCGTCTAAAGCCATATAGGATGTTCAGGGAAATATTTTGCTTTCATTGCTTTTTATCCACTTTTGCCTAGGCAGCAACAAACTTTGAACATGGGTCCTGCAAGATAAGCGAAAGAGAAATACAGTCTTTTTAGTGTAAATTCTACATATTCAAGCATACTGTAAAGCATTGCTTAGTAAAATTGAATACTTATAAATGGAATTTATTTAGTTCTCAATTTGCGTGATGTTTTTAATGGAGTATAAAACCACAGAACTAACAAAATATTCTTCCAGAAGATCTTAGAGCATCTTCTTTTTTGTCACTGTCTTGTTTTTGAACATAACATCTTGATCAAGCTTCAGTTTGTGTAATTACATTTGGTCAGCTCAAGATTTAAGCCACTGTGGTGTACAGCATGTGTTTGCAGAGTTACAGAGGTACTTTGTTCTCCCCCAAATCTGGCTGATTTTTAACTATGGGGACAGACCTCCTAGGGATAACCAGAAGTGGAGGATCTGGAGCCCAAGTCTTACGAGAAGCAGCTGAGGGAGATGGGATGTTTAGTCTATAGAACAGAAGGCTCAGGAGAGACCTTTTCACTCTACAACTACCTGAAAGGAGGCTGTAGCAAGTGGGGGTCAGTCTTTTCCCAAGTAGCAAGTAACAGGACAAGAGGAAATGCCCTTAAGTTGCACCAGGGGAGATTTAGATGGGATAATTAGGAAAAAATTGTTCATGAAAAGGATTTTCAAGCTTTCGGAACAGGCTGCCCAGGAAAGTGGTGGAGTCACCATTCCTGGAGGTGTTTAAGAGACATGTACACGTAACACTTAGGCACATGATTGGACTTGGCAGTGGTGGACTTGGCAGTGCTGGGTTAATAGTTGGACT
This sequence comes from Corvus kubaryi, assembly GCF_017639235.1. NCBI lineage: Eukaryota > Metazoa > Chordata > Aves > Passeriformes > Corvidae > Corvus > Corvus kubaryi. The sequence continues at coordinate 18,193,475 of NW_024582061.1, read as the reverse complement.
TGAAGATCACAGAGGTTTTTTCCAGTACGTCTTTCCCACACTTCTAATACATATTATTTTCTTTCACAAGATCTTGGCCATGTGCAATGTACAGAATTAATTGAAATTATACAATATAGGAAACAGCCACAAAAGCCTTGTGGATTTTGATGGAGATTGCAGTTGTGTGGTAAGCCACCATTGTTAGTCTAGGCATTGCTCATGTTTTTTAATGGCTTACACCTCTGCGAAGTCTGTAGAGTTGTTGGGCCTTGGCTAATAGCTTCTGTTGGTTTTAATTGTAAAAAAGCCTGAATCATTCTGTTAGTGTTTGGTCAGTTTTTAATTTACTGCTAACACAAAGAAATGTGGGCTCTTTGATAGTTCCTATCTTTACAACACTAGAACAGTATGTTGTTTCCCCTTCTTTGGATCCTGTCACTACTTTTTTGACATTTTCTTTGCTTTCTCTGTCTTCTTAAGAATTCAATGAGGTTTCTTGATTTTTGTTACGCATAACGAAATAAATTAAATTCTTTGTTGCTGTAGCATTTAGGAAATGCTTTGCACCTTGTTACTGTTGAGGATTAAAATACAGACAATAGGATATACTTCTAAAATGAGTAATTGTTTATCTGTGTTATTATGTTTGCTTCATTTTCTATAGCAGTTTATAGATAAAAACCTGTGTTAAAACTTCACATGTAGTTCTTTGATTATAATCTAGTTTTCTTTCACAGCTAGTATAAAAACTTTTTCATTTGCTTAGGGAATTCTAATTACCTCCCACTGGAAAAGGGAATGTTATGTCCTTTGGGATAATTGAGACCAGAAGTAGTCTGGTTGCAGGGCAAGTTTACTGTGGCTCCAAAATTCTCCAAATCTTTGAGAGCAAGAGAAATTGTTCTCCACTTTGGGTTCTTGATCACAGCAATGAGAACCTTGGCAAGTAATGTATTTAGGGAATAAAATGCTTTATTCTCTTGTGCTGGTAAGTCAAATGGAAAAGCAACAAAACAACAATGAAAGCCAACACCAAAACAAACAAAATCCAGGTGAGTTAATCTTGCTGGAGCATTTAAAAATACTTTCCAGCTGAAATTAATAATGGAAATTCTCAAGACCTAATGTGGACAGCTAAAACACAAAAACACTTTTAAAAGCCCTATATATAAAAATTTGTTGTAATTGAAACTATTGTGAATACTCAGTAATGATGTATTAGCAAGTGTCTGTTAGAAGAAAAGTAATCACAGTTAATGAATAATGGGGATTCACAATAAATTTTAAAGGTAAGGATTTAGATTTTTTTTCTCCAGAGGTCACATGCTCTAAAACTTCTGTTAGTGTTTTCTGGCTTGTGGTTATTTGCAACAGAATGGTTACTGGAAAGGCTTGGGGGATCATTAGTCTTTTCTTTAATTGTCTGACCTACAGTTGGGATTGTCTGGCAGTCTCTCTTAAGTTACCTGAGAGGGGGAAGCCTGATCTGCTGCATACCACCTGGTTCATTCACATGATGGCCACATCCAGACCTGACTACCTTTGAAAAGTTGCTTGAAGAAGATCAGAGAGGAATTAATAACACCTCTTTCTCTTGTAGATGTCTGGATTAAGAATCTACATTAGCGAGGTATTACGTATTTTCCTAATTTTAAATGGCAGCATGGTCATGAATGCATTTTTTTTTACAGTCTGAAGTATTTTGATTACTCAGAACTTGACAAAAAGAGGGAAGGAGGAAGAGAAGAACACAAAACTACATCTGTCTCCTTTCTTGCAACTTGAAACATAAAATTAGAAGAGTTGAGGACAGGTCCTGTGAGACAGCACCAGAAGATAAGCAATTATGGTGAGGAGAATGGGAAGAGAGAACAGGTTGGAAAAATTACACAAGGCATAGGAGGAAAACCAAAAGGATTGTAGATTGAAAAAAGACAGTAAGTGATGGAGGTTGGCAGAGTGTTGTGGTTTAGGACTTGTACTCCCCAATTCAGCATCCCCACCAAGACTCTCCAAACCACACTTCCACTCCTCTCTCTCCCCCATTTCCCCCTCCCCCTCCCCACTGTGATAAGATAGAGAGGAGAATTGAAGGCACAAAAGGCATAGATCACAGGTTGAGATAAGAGCAATTTACTGGAAACAGCAATGAGATAAAGAAAACGAACAGGAACAGCAACAATACTAATGACAGAGGGTATAAGAAAATAAATTATTCTCACAGAAAATTAATGATAGTAGACAACACTGGTCGGTTCCCTCTGCCCTGTTTTCTAAACCAGAAGGAAAACCCTATCCCTGGAAGATAGTCCCTTTCCTCTGCCCTAGCAATGATATGAGGTGGTATAGAATAACCTCTGGGTCCTAGTACTGCCCCCTCCAGAATACTTTAAAAAATTAATCCTGAGACAGAGGAAAGGAATAAACCAGGAAGAAGGTTAAATGAAGAATAAAACAAACAAACAGACAAAAAGCAGGAATTAACGAACAAGTAGATTTGCAGCATTACTTCCAGAAATCCTGCGGAGGTTAGAATATCTCCACAGACCTCAGTATGGGGTCTGCTTCTTTTCTCACAGATTTATCTTCTAAATGTTAAAAAATTCTGATTGGCATAGTCTAGCTTAGAGTTCATAGCACAAAACATGATGTATCTTGGTACAGCAGTACAGACTATGGTTTATAAACATCCAAGTTTACAGGTCTTTAAGGTATGAAATGACCAAGTAATTGTGATTCATCTGGTCTTTAGTTATTGGGCTTTGCCTCAGAGCCAGGATAAGGTTAGTAATGTAATATTCCTGGAGATACCTTTTTAATGGCATTCATTGATTGGACAATAGCATTCATGTGAGTTACAGTTTTTATGATTGCATTTTTCTGATTTCCATAGTTTACTCATGGGTGGTGGTGGTGGGTGTTTAATGAACATGCTTTGTAATACTTCTCTTCCTGAACTAGACTAAGGATCTTTCAGCATTAATTTTTCACTATGCTGGAAGAGTATCTCACTTTAATTAAACAACGACTAGCTTGTTTCAGCCAAGATTAGAAAAGTTTGTACTCTTTTATAATGCCAAAGAATGGTTTCTGTCACCAAATATGTGCATGTATTGGCAAATATCAGACCTGTATGGGAGAAATACATTTTGCCAGTGGTTTTCTAAGAAAGTGTCTTCTGTTATTAGATTCCTGCTGATTTCAGGCAATACCACTGTGTACAGTTTTTCTGAAGACATGGAATTGATCAAAGAGCCTCCAGCTTCCATTGTTGTTTTTAACCTCCTAGAAGTAATTCACAGTTCTCCAAGTTTGAGCAATAACTTGGGTAATTATATAAGATACTGTACTAGTTCTGGGTCACACATTGCCGCATACTTGTATTGTGTATCCCTTGGCTGTAAGTAAGGAATGTATGTACTGAATGTCATGGATTTCACATGGATATTTTTAAACAGTGCCTCTTATCACAGCAATTCATTTGTTAAAACAAGTTATTTCTTGTTTTGCTCTCGTGGTTTGTGAGTTCTTTTTCTTTAATGCTGAGGTTAGACAAAGTGTTCAGTGTTTGATAGCATAGGGAATAACTTTGCAAATGCAAACAGAGGTATATAAAAAACTTTCCCAGAGTGAGAGAAAAATGCTGAAAACTGATGAGACACTGCAGCAGATTTTGAAATATGACTAATTTATGTCTTGCTAATGGGTGTATGTCATAGTTCCAAATTTTTCTTTATGTAATTTGAGCAGGACACATATTTTCAAGCGAACTGTACTTCCTTATCTAAAATGAAAAGGCAGAAGTACTTTGAAGTCTGTGAAATGCTTAATGCAATTGGGACTATGAAACCAGGGAAAATATCAAAAAGTGTTTATTTTCATTTACGCTTACATTAGGATTGCTTAAAAAAGGAGGAAGGAGGGAGAATTTTACTCATTGATCATTCAAATAACTCACAAGTGAACAATAGTGCTCTAGACCAAAAGCCTGTGTCTGGAATGGAAATCCTCTCCCACACCCTTCCAGACTGACCTTCCCTCCCCCCATCTACCATAGCTCGTATTTCAGAGCTGAGATGGTCGCCAGCAGACTGTGAGCTGCCAGGAGGAATTCATTATTTGCTCAAAAGAAAAACTGAGGCGCAACCGTTAACTGCCCACTCCTGCCCCACTCGCCACAGGAAAAGGCAGATTTCTATGTAAAAGGTGAACTTGCTGTTCCTCATTGGTACAGCAAATCTCATAAAAACCATCATGTGTGCCCACCTACACGAGGGCTTTATCATGATGAAGAGGCTGCATCTCCTCCCAAAAAGCTGAGTAGGTCACGGCAGCTAACTTGTCCATGTGTTCTCATGTAATCAAGTCCTAAAGCCAAATCCAGATTGTTGTTGTCATGTGATTTAGGCAATCTGCTTACATCAGGTAGAAAGAGAACACACGAATCAATAAAAGCGAGGTTTATAAAAGGGCACCAAGATTACACTGTTGTCCTTGGGCACAGGACATTTAACAGCAGGTCTTGCCTCTACTAAGAAATGTTTATTTAGTAGTTACATTTTGTATCAGCAGACACTGCAAGTGGATATGTTATCAGCAGTTGACGGCCTTTTGCCCCTGCTTTGAAAAAAAATCTGCTGCAGTGCCTCTTGCATTATAGCTGCATCTCTTCTTTGAATTTCTGGCCCCGTGGCTCCATTAGTCATGGAGACTGGGATGGCTGAATTTTCCTCAGCTTTGTCAGTCAAACTCCAAGAAATCGAGAAGAACAGTTCCAAAATCTGAAATTAAAAATTCAATATTAGAAAAGTATTATAAAAGCCAAGGATGTTTTTGCTTTTCTTCTTCTGCGTCTTTTCTTTGGCAATGAATATTCACTCACTACTAATCATCAACCATAACTGCAGCATTTGTGTTAATGTGTGCACACTGTGCTTGGAATATATTTTGATTCCCAGGTAAGTTTTACGTTTAACTGCAAGAGGACCTTTCCATGGAATTAGGTGTGATGAGGCAAAGGAAATTACCTGGAAAAATGGCTGGACAGATAGCAACATGATGGCAATATAATAAACTCAATATTAAACACCTATAAACAGATGAACAAACTAAGCCCAGTGGTATTGGCTACTATGGGAATTTTTATTCAAATAAGCATTCAGATATTTTTTTTCCTTGAAATACTCATTTTTGTCCAATAAACATTCGTTATATCGTGTCGTCATGGCAAGTGTGGAATGAAGAGAGTTTTCCCTACCGAAGCTCAGCATTTTAGGGTGACACAGCAAAAAAAAACCAAAAAGGGTCAAGGGCTCTCTGTATAAATGAAAAACTGTGAAATAAGCTGGGGTGTAAATTTAAGAGCACAACAGCTATTCTCACCCCTTCTTAACTAACATGGAGAGCACTCATATTCTGTTTTTGATTATCAATGTTACATTGGCAGGTAGACAAACTCTCACAATGTTTGTTTTAACCATACTTTGAGGTTAGGTTGAGTTGGGAGAGGCGATGAATTTAAAAGTACAATGGCTGCTCTTAAATAACTGTGCATGGATATTCCTTATTTAGAATAAAAATATCTACACATGGATCTAATCAGCAATAGCTTCATGTGTAAGCAAGTTTTAATAAAGTATTTACTTAGAGTCTAAGTGACGGAATTTGTCAGTCAAAGAGCAGATATTTATTCATTCCACTTAGAAAATACAAATCTGAATCGAAGCAATGCTTTTGGATAAGAAACTGAACCAGACCATGCCTGACCTCAGTTAGTGCATTACGCATGCAAGGTGTCAGAGATGAGGTCTGCAAGCCATCTTTCTTTTTCCCCCTGCCTCTGGGCCCATCTTAAAGCCAGACCCATCCATCTTGTGACCAAAAGAGGTCTGAGGATGCAGATAACCATGAAGAGATCTCCTAGGCACTACATAGCTAGAGATCCTTGAGCAGACATGTTGATGAGCCCTGGGTCTAGAAGTATTGAGTCACAAATGTTTTTGACGTGATATATTTGAGAATATTCAGCATCAGTGCCATCTCCCAGCCTCAGCAGATCAAAACAGTTTCAGAGAGAACACAGGTCTAGACTTACGTGCACAGGTTTCCCATTGCCTTTATCTTTTTGGCTCTTTATTGTTAGAAGGAAGGATTCTCCCCAGCCCGTGGAGACAGACAATCCCATGCACAGATTGTTGTATAGGAAGGCATACAGAGGAGCCTTGTAATGCTTTTTTTTTTTTTTTTTTTTCCAAGTAGGGAAGAAGATATTGACAGTTCACAGTTTCCAGGAGGTGATGGCTACTGTGCTGGAAATGCTGACAACTCCAAGAGTGTTGTGTAAGAGCCAGCTAAACCTGTTACACAAGTATATCAGCTCCAAGGCACTACCACACTCCAGAACTGTTCTGGAGGCCTCCTGTTTTTGCACTGCAGGAAGGCCTAGGTACAGTGCTGCTTGTGCCATGTCCTTCCAAAAGTGGATGAAAGAAGTAGTCAAATTTTTTTCCTGATTTCAGGCTTCAATGCCAAGGAATCTGGGGAAAGATTTTTGAGCAATAGAAATTCCTCTAACCAGTCACTGCCTGTGGCTTAAGCTCTTGCCATCTCATTTTAAATGAAACTATGTTACTATTGCAACTATCAGTGAAAGAATGGGTTGAATGCATACAGCAGCAGCCAGTGCAGCTGAACATGGACCTTGTGCTTACAAGCTTTTGAAAGAGGCCACACCCTCATCAAACCAGTCCTGTCTAGATTCCTTCTGCTGCCCTCCCCCACAAGAGGTGACTGGCACTGGAGCGTGAACCTTTGTACACCATCTTCTCCAGCCAGGATGACTAATACTATCTGCATGGCAGTGCCATGGAAACAGTTGTTAAGAAAACAGTAGAGTTGTTGGTGACCAGGCCCATGAGCAAGGATGGTGTCATGGGGAAGAGCTTTTCAGGACCTCAAAACCTCAGTTGACACACCTTCTCCCAGTGCTCCTACAAAGAGACAGCCCTTCAGCAGGTGACCCAAAACAGTTCTTCCAAATACTGTTTTCTCAGCATCAGATCCCGATCCTCAATGTGTTTATTCCTCCTCATACTTCTCCCTCACTAATGCAATTTATCCCTCCTCAGTGAATCAGATCAATGGTGTGTGAAGCTGCACTGTTAATTAGGTCACTGAAGAGGGGGATGAAAAAAAACAAAACCAACCCAAAGTATATTCCTCTCTGTAAAATTACATTTCAAATGGACAATTTCTGTTATCTGGTGTAAAGTACATCTCCTTAAAAGGTTTATCAGCACAGGAAAAGGGGTGGCAGGCAACTAGGGGTAGGAGCAAGCAGCTGACCTTTGCATCTCTGTTAAGCTGACATCAGCCCCAAAGCCAGCCTGTGGTGCAATGGTGCAGCTAGTGCTGGCCTCCTCCTCCAGTTGAGTGTTATTAATAGTAGAATAAGGTACTTTTTCCTGCAGATGTTTTTGAAAGAGAGCCTTGGGTAGAACACTGACAGTGACAGTTTTTGTCTAATCTCAGAAGAGGTGAAGTGTGGGTAGGAGTATATGAACTTTCACACCTTCTCTACTTCTTCCTTCCCCTTGTGGTTCTTCTCTGAGAGGTCCAGAAGACCCCTATTAAAGCAAAAAGAAGTTTAGTTGCCATGGTTTTGCTGTAATAAGCCTTCCAGCAGAGGTTGCCAATACAAGAACTGTGTTGTAGAAGAAATACATGAAGTAGAGGGATATGAACACGACTTCCTCAGAAAATGACTGTTGGCTCATTTTTTACAGGCTGCTGAGAACAACCAAGCAAATGAATCACTTTGTGATTTGTCATTTTTCAGTCACTCCTAGCCTGAGAACAGCTGGAAAAACCTGGGTGACAGATTCTGGTTTATTAATCTTTTTAGTTCAGTTTTTTAACACCTGTGGAACCACCCTGCCTTCTCACAGTAAGAGCACAAGAAGGTCCCTTCACTGCTCCTTTTACCTCTTCCTGTTCATCTGCCATGTTCTATTTGTTTTTCTTAGCCAGCTGAGTCTGATTTTTTCTCTGCTGTTCTTCACCTTCTTTCCTCCCTTCCCCCATATCTTAATTATCATATAAATCCCTCTGGGTTTTTTTCTGTTGCTGTCAAAAATTATTATAAAAAATAAAACAAAAAAAATTTAAATTTTGACAACATTGGAAAAAAGTAGGTAATTTCGTTTGCCAACCCATGGTCCCTAGAGAGAAAACTATCTTGCCTGTAAGACGGAAAAATGCTTTGACAGAAACAAAGCAGAAAACATTAGGGAAAGTTGGGTTCTGGCGAGATGTTTCTTTGGGCATTCTACAGCAAGGAAAGCATTACTTTGGTAGAGTAGAATGGTTTAATCTAGTATTCTCTTTCCTACAGCAGTTGGTGTTAGTTGCTTCAGAGGAGGGTACAACTTGTGGACTAACTTGGCTAACTAACCCAGAAAAAGTCTCTTTAATACTTCTCACTGTCCCAACAGAGCTTGTCTTCACCTGACTTTGCTTTTTTGGCCATTTAACTTGAGGGACCTGATATTTGTAAAGGTTAATTTGCACACTCATCACACAACTGATCCAGATTCTAAAAGTTTATTTTTTAAGATAATACTGTCTTCACTGATAAGATGGCATTGTGCATTCCTAAAATTTCTCTTTGGAATGCTAGAGAAGACAAACACCTGGACAATGACTACTTCACTACAGTTAGACAAGGTCAGCATTATGCTCTAATACAGTCTAATGCAGTCTTTCCACTCATCAGGCTACATACAGTGTAAAAAAACCCACAAGGCTCTGACTTTCATTGGATTTCCTAGGATGGTTACTAAAACGGAAAAACCCTGTAATTTTGTCTGTAGAAAAAAGACAGGCTGCTACTTGCATTTCTCCAGAATCTGTTAGTTGTTTTTTCCCTTCCTTTCCCCCCCTATTTAACTATCATTCTTGTGTGATGACTCATGGCAGGAAACAGGGCTGCCTTGTGTCCTTGTGCAAGCCCCAGAAGGCATTGTAGGTCAACAGACCATGTACAGAATGTCCTGCAAACTTGAATGCAATGCATTCCACATTGTGAGTGCTTACATTTAGAATTCAAGAGTGCTAAAAGTACTTGTGGAACACTATGTCCTGGGGTAAAAAAAAAAAAAGGGAAATCCAGCAGCAAGAAATTACATCTGCTAGGAAAAATCTGGAGCCATCCTTTTTGAGAAACTACTTTGTTACAGATTACTCTTTGCTAAGTTGTCTAGAGGGGCAGAAACTAGAGAACATCATGAAGTCTAGGTAATGTGCAAATTCTGATTAAAATGAAATAAATTTAAAAATTGTGTGGTGAACCAAATAGTTTTTTCCTCTGTCCAGCTTTTTCTGTTGCTTCTATGCCTTTGCTGTATGACAGGTAATTATCTTTGATTCATGGAGTTACAACATGTATGTGTTGAGAAGTTCTGTCCAAACACTAGTCACACTTTCCAACAGTATCAGCCATGATTCATATGGAAAAGAGCATGAAGCCTAGCCATGAAGATAAAAAAAGTTGTATGATTTGTTCAGATCTGTAGAGCCCAAATAATATAATTTGGTTTGCCATTTCATTTCCAGAAAGTCCCAACATCCACCTCATGCTACAAGTCATGCCTGGGGAACTTAAATAGACTTCTGAGGACTTCGTAGATAGCTGACATGGGGCTGATGTAAAGCTGGTTACTACTTTAAAACAGAACAAAAAAACTGACATTGATGCAGCCAGTCTCAAAGTTACTTTTTCCAAGTACCACTCCAGTGTATGATTCTGTTGTATCAGTTTTTGACAGTTAAATTATCCTGGTTTTCAGATTGTCTTTCCATCAATACACATACTGATTAGAAGCTGTGATTCTGACTGTGCATAAAATGGTAAGTTCACAGGTTCATAATGCATAAATTTCCCTGCCAGTAGCCTCTCTCAGTTGAGCTGGGAATAAATATAACACCAGTTAATTATGGTGATCTTACACTTTATCGTCTCAGCTCCTTAAGATCTCCTGGGGTCATTTCATAAGTATTCTACCTTTTTTATTATTTATTCAGGCCTGAAGTGCCAGCAAATTTATCTACCCTGGAACTGTGAATACTGGTTGTCAGAAGTAATTTCTAATCAGGGGGAAATACGTTTTAAAACGATCCTTAGACTGCAAGGAACCCAAATCTTATCTGCCTTTCCTGGTGCAAACAAAACTACAAAATACTGCTGGATAAATTTCAGACCTTGAATCTTTCTCCAGTGTTACAAGATGGAAGTAAAGTTGGAAGCACAGGGAAGAGATGAAGTCTGACTTAGTTTCACTCTTTTATATGTCAATCACAGAGAAAGAAGGGCTCAAAAAAAAATTATGCAGATTCTTGTTTGACATACACAGTGTATTTCCCTTGCAGGAGCATTGAAAATGTGTCTTTGTAAGAAAATGCCATTTATCAAAAGCACACAATGTCCCTGGGAAACATAAGCCATATACAAAGGTCAGGAGACCTCTTGTAATGTGGCAGATTTTACCTCTCTCATTTGAGGGGTTAGGACTCTTTGCTTCAGACTGGAGAGAAGTCACACAGAGAGGGATTTGAAGAGGGTCAAATGAGCTATGAAGAGGCTGAGATGAGCTCTGTTCTGCAAAGAAGGGGTTTCAGCTGGGGTCCTAGGAGAAAACTATCCATCTCAGCTCTTCCAGCTTCACCTAGTTAGGCTGCTTCTTCTTCAACAGTTATGTCAAGGAGAGGCATCAGATCAGTGAATTCCTTTCAGCCATGTCTTTCTCTTACCCAGCCTCATCCGCTGAGGGTTGTGCTTGTGCTCAGTGGGGAACAGATTTCATTGCACTGTGTCTTGGAAATGGCTTCCATCTGGTTTTTATACTCTGAATTCTGGATCCTATGTAATTACTTTAGCCCAGATTTTAAAATAGATCCATACAGCTTTTCAAGAGACTTCAACTGCTAAGCACCGTTTCTCCTATGCTGTTAGTGAGCCACTGAATTTCCATTAGCAGGGTATCTCAACCAAAGACATCTTGAAATTGTAGTGTGATGTTTACTTGTCATGCTCTGGTGCTGTGTGAACACTTTTCAGATTTAGCATTGCTAGCTGAGAACCTGAGCATGTCAGGAAATTTTGTAGACTTTGGTTTTGACAATTTCTTCATCATCCTGATAGATAATCGCCATTGGTTCATCTCCTGATTGTCTTCAATTAATAGTTCAGGAATAAATATGTACCTCAGATGTAATAACACAAATTGGTCCCCTTCAGGGTTCTGCTGACAGTACAGGAAAAAAAACTTGGGGGAAACAAAAGGCAGGAGGTTTGAACCCTGATGTTCAAGAATGGTTAAATTTTATCTTCTTTAAAATTCTCCATAGTCAAAGGAGACTTATCATAACACCATTTCCGTCAGAAAAACCCAAAAGAATAAAACAAATTCTTTGACCTGTAAGTCTGCCAGCCAGTATTCCAGATCGTGGGTTGTTGGGGTTTTTTACTTTGATATTTAAGATCACAAAACAGTCTGACACAGCAGGAGCTGGGAGCTTTAAGAACCCTGAGGTTGAACCAGTAAGGAAACCAGGTCTGACTGTGTGAGAGTGAGGTGTGTAGGGCATTCTGCTCACTGGAGTTGCTCACTGCAAAGGGGCCTCGGTCCCATTAGTTAAAGTCTCTCGTGGTGAGAGTGTAACTGCCAGAGTGCTCCTGAATGGTCAGACAGGAAAGTTTCCTTAACAGGAGGGCTGTGAAATACCTACCTTCTTCACTTGTCAGGTTTCTGGCCATTTTGCTGAGATGCAGATATGAGCTTAGCAAGTTTATCTTTCATCCCTCTCTCTTCCTTGGAGCTTTATCAGCTACTCAGCAGGTGACAGCCTCTATCTATAGAGGTATGCAGGTGGAAATAAAAAAAAAAAACTGAACAAATCTTTATTGCCCAAATACTAGGCCAAGCACCAGCAAAGATGATGTTTTCTTTTCTTTATCACTTTTTGATGATTTTTTACTCCCAGTTTGAAGTGTGCTTGAAAAGAACATATTTTTTTACTTGCAGTTCACTTCTACACAACTATCAAGCTTATACAGAGTTGATATTCACTTGGAGAGCATCTGAGGAATCTGCAGCTGTGATTGTAATTGCACACTCAGACCTTGTGGTAAATGATCAGAATTGTGCAGTGTTGCTCTAAGTTGGTGAGGAATTGATGAGGCTGGCTGAAAAAAACATGAGCTGGACCCCTTGCTTATCTTGCAGCTGGCTTGAGTGAGGCCTAATGATTGAAGGATCCTTCATAAAAAGAACAGGGATCTGTCAGGGGGATCATGATGGGGCTATATTGAAGCACAAAAGGAGAGAAAAGTGTGGCCACTCTAAGGAGGTCTGTACCCTTTTCTGCATAGCCTCGTAAGCAAGTTGTAACTGCAAACACTTGTAATGCATGGTGCACTGGTGTTTAGACAGGAGGTTGACATCAGGTCAATATGATTTGAGAACAGGAGAAAGCTGTACACAAGTAAATGCCGAAGTTTATCCAGGTGCGGAGGAATACCAGATGGAGAGTGATAGGCAGCAGAACGGCTTATCTGGAACATACATGGATTCAGTGTGACCCTGTGTCGCGCAGGACTCTCACGTGTATAGCACCGAAACAGGTGAGATGACTCAGAGCCAGCTTCTTGGATATATTTGTCAGTGTTGCTGTGGGAAGCCAGAAACCAGCAGGAAGGTTACAAAGGTCTCTTCTTTGTTGGTCTTCAGATGTAATGAGGTCATTCCTTCTCCTCTTGATGTAATCTGGCAGTGGGTATAAAGCCATTTCCTGAAACTATGTGAGTCCTACTGACTCATTAGTTTTCCTTTGGTTTTCTTTAAAAAGAATAAGTGGGTTCTAAGGCAAAAGATGAAACACTTCTAAGGCAATGGTACGTTCAATTTGGCTCATTGGTCTGTTTTTAAATGTCTTCCAAGCCTTTTCTTTGTTAGTCATGTTAGTTTAAGAGGTGTACACTGATGTTAGAACCTGGGCATTATAATTACCACTGCCTTCCAGAACCAGGTTTGGGTTTTTGTTTTGGTTTTGTTTCTTTGTTTTTTTCCTGTCATATACATTCATTGATTTCTGTGTAATTGTTTTTCCCGGTGTCATGGTTTAACCACATTATTGTTATCATACTTAATTCAAAACACAGCACTTATTGACTACTAAGAAGAAAATTGACAGCTGAAAATTAACCCAGCTGAAACCAAGACACATGAAGGAAAACACCACATAATTCTAGAAAAGCACCTCTTTGGAAGGAGATAGGCAAATTACATTTGTAATATGGAAAGGAAGCTGGTGGTTTGCCCCTCAAAAAATATTTCTAGAAAAAGTGACTTGGATTCAGGTACACATACAAATAGCATCACTATATTTCTAAGTTCTCAAACAGATCTTGCCTCCTATGGACTTACACTTTTTCTTGTCTACAATATGGCAGTCTCAGAATTAAAAATATCTTGTCATCTGTTTGTTTAAGATCAGAAGGCAAATGTTATATCCGCTGATCAACTGGTAGGATACCCCAGTATTAACATGGTGTTGCAGGAATGGCACTCCCCAATTCAGTGCTCCCACTGAAACTCCAAACCACACACTGCTAGTTCACTCCTCCCCTTTCCTCTCTGCCTCCGTGCTGCAGTGGATTGGAGAGAAGAATTGGAGGCACAATAGGCAAAGATCACAGGCTGAAATAAGAAAATAAACAGCAACAACAATAATATTAATAACAAAAGTGTATAAAAGAGAGTGCAGAGCTTGACCTGACCACAGCCACACCATGCCACTCCCTCAGCTCAGAACCGGCGTTACCCCACCGCTCTGGCCATCATGCTTGCTTGACTAGCGGGAACCCCTTCTCCCCTGGAAGCAAGAGAGTTTCTTCCCCCTCCCTGCCCCCAGCAACCCAGGAATGACTGAGGTGGTACAGAATAGCTGCCCGGTCCTGGCCGTGCCCCTTCCCCAGCTACTGCAAAAATTAACCCCGTCCTGGCTGGAACCAGGAGACAGGGTGCAATTGGTCTTTGCATTCCACATTGTCTCTTATCTGCCTCTTGATGTTGGATATTTATAAGAGTGAGCTGTTCATTTTTAAGGATCTTATGTTGGGTTTCAAGTTAATCAGTTCTCACCTGCTAGCATGCCTATACAGGAAACTGCCAAGGAAAACACATTTGTTTCAGTTAAAAGACTAGATTTTTTTTCTCCATGCTTTTAATTTTAAAAACTTTGATTAAAAGAGACCCTGAAGTTTTTTTTAAAAGGGAAAAATTACATGAATGTCCAGTACCATTCCACTTCATACATGCTTCCCTTACAGAATGAGAGTTTTTCTACATTAGAAGTTAAGTACTGTGATAATTGGTCTGTGGTGGAAATGATATGTTACATATTTGTGTAACATTCCTCAGCTGTCTATGATGTTCATACCAATAGCATGACATATTTAAGCATGCCATGATAAAACAGAACCACCCATGCAATAATTATTACCTCTGTGAGACACCTGCTGAAGGTCCAATTAGGAACATACAAGTCTGTTCATGGATGAGTATATATATGGTGATGTAATGATCACAAATATTGCTAAGCCTTTGTTGGTTTGGATACTTCAAAGATACACGTTTTTATAGGTATATTAACCCAATTTTATTGCATGCAGGTAAGGTGAGCACAGTAGTACATAGGCTTAGAAGTTAATTGACTGACTAGGCTTGGTAGTTTACAAAGTAAGTCTCTTCAGAAGTCACTCATTAGAGACTTATTGTAAGTATTTAATACTACCTTGTAATACTACTGTGCAGGCATGCAGTTGTGAAAGGGATTTGAATATATGACCTTCCACTTACAGATGCAATAATGTAATGCAGGAGAGTATGCAGTGTGCAAGACTGCATTAGCTTTCTTGCCTCTCAGGAGAGGAAGTCAGAGGAATGTGTTGTTAAAACTGAACTGTTGTAAACAGTGGGATTTCACAACAGAGGTGACATTGCAAAGGCATCCTGAATTGGTAAATGCGTATCTTGACTTACTTAACCACACATTTCTACTTTAATTACAAAATACGCAGAAGTAGAATTGTGGGGACATTGGCAAATAGGTCCTTCTTATCTGCATTCTATTCTCAGCTGTAGTTTAGCCTTGCTGTAGGAGAAAAATCATTATTTCACACCTCATCATTCAGTGATGAAGTTTCCATGCAGTCATTTTCTTAGCCACCACCACTCGGTGTTTATATGAGCTAAGGGGAAGGCTAAGCACTTTCCTGTACGGACTCCACCAGAGTTCGGGTTTGAGAGACACGGAAGTAATTTCAGTGGGTGCCGTGATGATGTCATTGCACTTTATTCTTAACTCTCCTGAGCCTGTCTGATGGACTGCTTCCCTTACAGCTCTCGCTTCCTTCTTTCATTGACATTGCACTTCCTATCTCCAGTGGTCCTTCACAAACTCTCATTCTCTTTGTTTTTCCTGCAACCAAGCCCTTCCTTTTTTTCCCTGACATATAAAGCAGACAGACATTATATATAAAGGCACATCCTGAAACTGAAAAACCAAGACAGAAATAATGGAACCAAAAACATCACAGCTACTGTTTTGCTCTACTTTTGTCCTTTTTGTCCTTCACATCTATCTTACTCTTTAAATAAAGCATTCCTTACACTCCACGAGTGTTAGTGCACTGTAAAACCTTAAATATTTTCAACAATTCCAACAATAGAACATTTAACTGCAACCATTGCATAAAAGAGCTTGAAAAATATTTAACTTTATGAAAGTTTCTTCTTTGTCTCCCACACAAACACCTTTTCTGTACTTTTTTTTTAACGATTAAAAAGAAGAATCTGGGGGCAACTGAAAAATTCATGTACATGAAATCTGTCTGGCAGAAAAACATCATCAAAAATTAGCCATTTTCTTCAATTGCAGAGTTGAGAATTAGTAAATCCCACCTGTATTTTTTCTGAAGGGACTTAGAGTAAATCCAACATTTGTTGTAATACATCTTTGTAAGATACTGTAATAGGATGTTTCCCCCTTTGTATCTTACTTTTAATCTATATAATTCTAGTATTTATTATTTCCATCTCTCACTTGACTGTAGATGCATGCAAGTCACATTCCATCTTGAAACTGAAACAGAATAAAAAGATCCCTAATGTGGTGTTTGGCCACAAAACCTTGCATTTCCAAAACATACAATGAAATTATGAGTTAATATAAACAAGGATGACCGTTGCTTTTCACATGAATGAAAGGCAGTTACTTTAGTTATATGTCCCTAAGCAATGACCTATTTATTTTGCAGCCAAACAGTAAAACCAGCTTTTAATTCGTAAAGTAGAGCAACCCAGCCTAGGATGCTCAGAAACTAGAGCATCACTGCTAATTGTCTTAGTGCACAGTATGGCAGCTTTAGTTGAAACCCCCAGTAGCTGCCTCTTTTCCTCAAGCACCGGCATCTCAGCTTCTGAAGGCCAGCTGCAATAAACCCTCCAGTTCAAAGGAGAAGATCTACATTTTGTCCCATGCCAAGTTCCCCTCAGTAGGGAAGGGACAAGTTACATCCCAGGCTGCAGCCAGGGAATCTGCTTTTGGGAAGAACAGCACATTGAGAGACATGTGTCATGGACATGGCCTGTCATTACTCCTAATGGAGTAATGGCTCTGTCCACTCCTGATTCACCACATGGCAGACAGGCATGAGTGATCTTGGGTGCCAGAGTGAGGGGAGGCAGCAGCACTGCATCAGCAGTATGTGAGCTGTGGGTGATGTAAAACAACAGAAGATTTTGAGTAAGCCTGAAGCTTCTTGAGTCAGGGATCCATAGCCTGTTTATTCCTAAAATGTTCTGTTGTTAGTGCAAATGTCAGATAACAGTGTAAGGATCTACAGTCCAGCTTTCTCACTACCCTGTTTATGGGTTTCAGGGTCTCACTATCCTGAAGTTTATGGCATCATTTACAAAATCAGAATTGTATATTAACAAATCAATATATCAATACACATGGTAAAGTGTGGAGCAGAGGAAACTCTCACCTTCATATGTAACTGTTTAGCACTGCTAAATAGCAAACAAGGGCACATGCAATAGTTGGATATATGAAATAAAATATGGTGCTTTAAATAGAACAGTTGACTATAAAAATGTTACTGTTCCATGCTTGATATTAAACATGTTTTCAATTTCAGCTCAACGTGAGTGTAAAGTAAGGTCTCTTTACGGATGGAATTATTCTTTTTCATATATCTTATAAAGAATAGTATACATTTTTTCTAATGCAGAAGGCCATAATTTGACCAATGGGTGCTGGTGATAGTGATACAGAAGGAGACAGAAAGGCAGGAAAATTTATCACATCAACTAAAAACCAGGAATAAAATTCTGCACTTAAAAAATGCTATAAAATGTGCTCATGAATCGTAAAAAGAACTCGTAGTCACAGTGATTTGTACTTACAGTAGAATTCTGATGGCTGAAGAACTTGGGGTAGTTAGTGCTTTTTTGCAGCACAGGAACTGGGGAGTGAGGGAGCATTACATCTGGGGCTTCACAAATTTACTTTTAGACTATGGCAATGAATCTGCCTAGGTACTTGCTTCTAGCCTGGCTACCCATCAGTTGCTCCTTAATATACCCACTTCACAGATAGTAGGAAAGTTGATACAAAAATGGCAGTTCTAAAATGCTAAACAGAAGTCCTGTACAATAGGTCTAGTACCAGAAATTCAGCTTGTCATGTAGGGATTTTAACAAAACAATGAAAAAATTCCCGTTACACAGTTTGATAGTAAGGGAAAAACCTCAAAACTGGTTTCTCTTGTGGATGCAAGAGACACAAGTTTAATGCCTGGAGTAGAACAAAACTCAAGAAGATCCAAAGTGTATATGTTTTTGTTTATCTTTGAGAATATAATCATAGAATCACAGAATGGTTTTTGTTGGGAGGGACTTTTAAAGACCATCTAGTTCAACCTGTTGCAATAACCAAGGACACTTTCAAATTAATCAGGCTGCTCAGGGCCCCATCCAACCTGACCTTGAATGCTTCCAAGGATGGGAACCTACCACCTCTCTGGGCAACCTGTTCTACCCTCACTGTAAAATACTGATTCCTTATATCTAATGTAAATCAACCTTCCTTCAGTTTGAAACCATTACGCCTTGTTCTATCACAACAGGCTCTGCTAAAAGTCTTTTCCCATCTTTCCTATAAGGCCCCCTTTAGGTACTGGAAGGCTGCAGTATGGTCTTCCTGTAGCCTTTTCTTGATGAACAACCCCAATTCTCTCAGCCTACTTACCTATAACTATAGCAAAACCGATGTTTTGTCTGTGACTCAACAGACAAGCAGACACAATGCTGCAGAAATATAGTTGCTTTGCAGAGTTTTACTGTGATTAGCAATCAGCAGTGTTGTGGTAGTGATTAGAGGTATGAGAACCTTGCATAAAACTGTAACTGGGGTGCCCCAGTTTGGCTGGGGACACATCACATGCATGCATAAATATTTACCCTTGTATTCTGTATTTTTTGTCTTAGCCACTCTACCCATTTGGCAT
Organism: Corvus kubaryi; assembly: GCF_017639235.1. Classification (NCBI taxonomy): domain Eukaryota; kingdom Metazoa; phylum Chordata; class Aves; order Passeriformes; family Corvidae; genus Corvus; species Corvus kubaryi. Next base: position 18,174,862 of record NW_024582061.1, on the reverse strand, counting down.
GAGCCAGGCATGAATTTTCAGAACATCTAGGACAGAAAACCAAAAAATGTTACCTATCGTTATGCAGACATCTTGCTTTCTCCATTAGCTTCCTCTGGACCTCTCTCACTTTGTGACCTCTTTTGTTGGGATGCAAAGCCTAGATCTCAGCAAGTCTCTGTAAACACATTCTGGTTGAGAGAACTGTACTTTACCTATTGGCCATTACTAATGCTACTGATAAAAGGAAAGTACAACCCTGGTGACCTGATTTTAGAGAGCAATTCCACTGCCTGAGAGTGATACGCTTAATCGGCTGCTTCTGATCTCTGTCTCCACCAGGAGAACCAGAATTGGGGCAGGGATGGTCTGTAATGCCCTTTCACATCACAGCAGTCTCTCAGCTTCCCCTGTCTGTGCGTTGGAGAGGAGGGCACAGAGCAGACTGGCAGGGCGAGCTGTGCCTGCCGGGAGCCATCCCCAGGGACGCCCGGAGTCAGATCCCGCGGCACCAGGGCACATCCAGCACCTTCCTACAGACACTGGCTGTGCCTCTTCCGCCTCAGCAGATCCTTGATCCTGCTGTTTGCCCTGTTTGCGGCCTCTTTTCTAGGCAGGTTCCCGCCGCCCCTCCACGCTCCCTGCCATGTTCCGAACTCTCCGGAGGCACCTCATGTCCCGAGCCCCAGTTGCCACGCAACGCCGAATCCCTCACGCCTTGCCGCGGAAGGGGTCCCGCTGTGAGGCTGCCGTGGCCGTGGGGCGCTGGGGCTCCGTCCATAGGCCGGATCACCAAGCCCAGGCCGCATTCCCTGCGTTGCCCTACACGGTTATGGGACCACTGGCCACTCCATGGCTCTGAAAAACACGATGAAAACATCTTGTTCATATTTTTGTTCACTCAAAGCAGAACCTGGGCATTCAGGTGGGCTGCGCAACCCAGTATCATGCACCTCGCTGTGGTCACGGTTCAGCCAACAGGCAGACATATTCTGTTTTACTTCCATGAACGCCATATGTTGGTGGAATTAGTTTTCTCTAAAGGTACTTAGGAGAGTTGAAGGGTGTTTGTGCATGTGCTGGCACATGCCTGGGCACAGCCAGAAAGGAGCCATCATGAAGGGATCATCTTGAGTGGAAAATAAGTCCCTAAAAGCATTTGGTTTCCTTTTCCAGGAAAACTACTCTTACCACTCTACCAGTGAACTAGCAAGTAAGTAATAAGTAAAACAATGGTGCTAATCCTTGGCAAGAAGCAGAATGGTATAAGGGAAACCCAAAACCTTCTTGCAAATGGACATTACTTTTGAGTAATTTGAAGAAGCCACTTTAAAATTAGAGGGAGCAAGTCCACTAAAAAAAAAAAGAAAAAAAACCCTGCAAAGCACAAGAAAATTATTCATCCAAGCAAAATCTGAAACAGCACAAACCTATGACCCCTTTGCAACATGTAGGTGGCTTTCTTGCATAAGTAGCTTCACCTCCTTTTCAGTATTATTGTAGGGTAATTCCAGTTCTCACAGTTTTGATAGATATATATAAAACAATTTTGGTTTTCTGCCGTTGCTCCAATGCTGTAGCTTACAGGTTTGCCAATTGGTAGCTATGTAGTTCCTCACTGGTTTTGCTGTTGGGTCACCAAAACTGTGAATGAACCTGCGCTTTTCTCAGCTGAGAAGCCCTGAACAGTTTCACGTTTCTGGCAGAAGTGGAAAGCTATGGACACACTGGGAAAGGGTAAGGCAAAAAAGATACCAGACCCTGGAGTTGCTGGAACAGGTGAGACAGAAACATGCCTTGTGGACATGTCTCAGAAGTAAATGGGCTGGACATTAGCATGAGACTAGTACAAAATGCAGAACTACACAGAAGACTGGAGAGAAATGCACCTAAAACCCCCTGTAATCTGAAAGGAGATGACTATTTATGTGAGGGTTTCATGTCTTTTGTTAAGAGCTTTGTCCCCTGACAATGACTCGTGACCAGGTTTCAATACAATCTCATATTGTTGTAGGTCAAGATTTGGGGACAGGAGTGGAAGAGTGACTGTGAAGAGGAGGATGTAAAGAAAGAAAAGATAATTGAATAATTTTCATTCGTTAAGCAGGTTTTAATAGATAAATTCTTTCAAAATGTATCCAGTATTCGAGTGGTATTTCTGACAATTATTTTTGTAGTTGTCCAGGTCTGTTGCTAATCAAACACTGGGTGGATGGTATGTTAAGTGTTGTGAAATACTTACTTCTCTGTCATCTATCACACAGAAAGTTTTATTTTGGTATCTGACAGTGTTACTATCAGATACATTAAAAATTATGCATTCCTCTAATTTCAGGCAGCTCAGCACTAGCATCATAAGGGTGAGCTATTAAACTCTGGTTAGGGTGTGAAGTTCTAGACATCTCTGTATGTTTTTTCTTTAGAAACAAGAGACTGGGATAAACTGAGGTCACACAATGAGTGTTTATTGGTTAAAAAAGTCTGCATTTTTTAATCGTTTTCATTAAGTGGTATTAATATAATACAATTTAAAGTAAAACATTGTTTTCTTTCAAAATAAATTCTAAAGAGTAGCATTGGAATCTGAAAGATGGGTAAAAATACAAAATAAAGAGTGAATTTGCTCAAAGATGTTATAAGCATTTAGAACATGCTGTTGGATCACAGAATCCTAGAAGCGTTAAGGTTGGAAAAGACCGCTAAGATCAAGTCCAACCATCAACCCAGGACCACCACCATGTTCACCACTAAACCACTAAACGATGTCCTCAAGTGAATGACAGCATAACATCTTCCATATATCTGTGGGGGTTTTCATGAGCTATTTATCTTCCTCTGGCTCCAACAGGGATATTTTTTCCCACAGAAAAGACTCCTTTATAAATACGGCCCTACCCTATCATAATGAAAAAATCATAATGAGTATGATGAGATAATGTTTTGTTTTGAATTTTTCTAAGTTGTTCGCCCCCTTTTGAGACAAATGAGCTACATTTGAAAAGATGGTTTTGTTAATAATTAATAGTTTGACTTATATAATGAGCTATGTCAAGAAGGCATTAAAATTCCAATTTGAAAGGCTATAGTGGAATAACAGAAAAAAAGCAAGAACCTGTACCAGCTTGTGTTAAAAGGAACTAACGTTTCAGCATTTTTATCAAAAGGCAAAGAATAAAGGGAAATATATATTACACAATAATAACCTTGGGCTCTTCTTAGTTTGAGATAGGGGAGGCAGAAAGATGGTGGTTTAATTTTTGTACTTCTCATTCCCCTAATCTATTCTAATGGGCAGTAAATTAATGTTCCTCAAGTCAAGTCTGTTCTCCCAGTAGTAGTAACTGGTAAGTGATTTTGCTGTCTATCTTGACTATCCTAAGCTTGTCCACCCTATTTTTTCCAACTGGTCCTGTTGAAGAGGGGGAGTGAGAGATCAGCTGGGTGGGGAATTTGACTGTTAAACAAGGCTAAGCCACCACAGTCTGTTTTGTTGTCCAACAGGTAGCGGAAGGAATTAGAGATAGTGACAGTAATTGGAAGAGGCAATGCAGAAAATTTGAACTGGACATTGCCAGGGAGTGGAGTAATTTGGGGGAGCTTCGATACTCGTGAAGGGAATTTTTACTGTGGTGAAGGGAAAAGTGGTGGAGATTTATTGTGTGTGTTTAGTGTTCACCTTTGCCAATGTCATGATGGTGTTACTTTGATATGGGGAATTTTTTTTCATGTTGTAAGTGAAGTTTGTGGAGAATGTGGGACTAATGTATATTTTAATGACAAAAGTGTCTGTGATTTCAGGTCCCTTTATCATAGGGAATGTCTCTGTGAGAGGGCTCTGCTCCAGTGGTAGAGGGATACGATTGTTTCTATATGTACATGTTAGCCTCTTAGCCAAATTCTAAGTAGGTTTTCTCATCAGTGGGTCCTTCCTTCCTTCCTTCCCTTCCCTTCCGTTCCCTTCCATTCCCTTCCCTTCCCTGCCCTGCCCTGCCCTGCCCTTCCCTTCCCTGCCTTCCCACCTGCCGTCCCTCCTTCCCTCTTTTCTCACTTCCCCAAGTACACCAACGCTCTGGACAAATCATCTAAAATTATTCTACTAAGTCATGGGAATTAAACATATGAAAAGTAAGAGGGTGGTAACTGCCAATGGGCAGTGCTGACTTCTTCATTTGTTATGACTTTAATCAGTATCAGTGAGTATCATGTGTTTTGGTTAGTTACATGCCTCAGTATTGGAAGAACGGTTGGATGTTTTCTAAGCTATATTTATACAAGAAATATTCATCTTTGTTTACCACATAATAAAACCCTACACAAGGAAGTAATGAAAAAATACTTAGAATCTGGCCAAAAAATACCAGATGACAACTTCAATTAAGAAGAAGCTTTAAAGGAAGACAATGACTTTTAGCAAAAATAATTGCCAACTTGCTGGGTTGGTTGGTTTTTTTTTTTTTTTTGAAATAGGATTGCTTTTTTAGGTTTGTACAAATACAGTAAGGTTTAAGTTACCCTTCATTTCTATTTTAAGACATCATGGAGAAAATACAACCCAAGCAGGAAATACAGAAGTAACAAAACTGATAATTGTAAGTAAATACATCCAAACAAGCTCTTTTTTACATTCCACCTGTCTTCTGTCAGCTGATTTTTTATTTACAAAGTCTCCAGCAAGTCTGTAGAAAGTTGATCATACTGGGATTGAAGAAAAAAGAAAAGAGACCTTTTAAAATACAATCAAGATAATGAGATACTGTAAGTCCCAGTTCTTATGTAATTAACATCATCTTGAAAAGTCCACTGTGCTAAGCCCAAGTATTTTACCTTTTTAAGTTGTTACTAAATCATTTTGCATCTGATTCTTCACTGGAAATTTCCTCCAGATACCCATTATTTATTGAAACTTTTGGTACATCTATTACCACTTCAATTAATTAACCCATGAGTCTTCCACTTTCTAGAAAGATCTAAAGCAGGTGTGACATTGAAAAAAGCCTAAGGCTAGAGCTGAGAATAAGAAAACTGAGAGAAGAATGATTTGACCTGAGGGTAAGCCTTTTTACCAGTATACAACATTTTCTTTCAAAGAAAATATTTCCATTGCTCAACATTCAAGGTCAGTATTTTTCATTTATTTTTCATTTATTTAGACTAAGTTAGGATAGACAAAAGTCAGCGCACACATTTCAGATGATTTGCAGATGACATGATCAGTTTATTTACTGAAAACATCCGATATGCATTACATTCCAGACATGTTCAGACAGATTCCTTCCAACAGGTCAAAACATATTTCCAAGCAGGAATCATATAAAATATTCTTTTCATTTCTTTAGCAGATTCTAAAAATACTTAAAATATATTGGATAAAACTTTATGAGACACATGTTCAAAAAACTGTGTCATCTGAAGATAAAGCATCCTGCATCTAAGAAGTATTATGGGAGTTAAAACTGAGTACTAATTCCTCAAACTGTGCTGCAATAACAATGCTACTTTACCTCACTACTTTGTATTACTTTGCATTTTTAGAAGGAGAAAGACATCTTCCAAACCAGGCTACTTCTAGAGCAATTTTCCTGAAGTAATGGAAAGAGAACTGTGTTCAGGAACTAAGTTTCAGTCAACACACTTGATGGCAACCAGCTTATTTCATGGCCACCACATGAATGATTATAGTGATTATATCCTGTGTATTAGGTACTGTTTTTACAACTAGGTTTCACAATTTTCTCATATCAAATGAGACAACAGGAGACAAGCTATTTTTTCCAAAAAATGTTCCTGATTGGTGCTCAGAATTGACTTTATTTTTAGATCCTTTTGGAAAGTATCTTCATTTAATAGATTCCAGTTGTCAATCAGGTCACATGTTGTTAAAATTACTTTTTCTTTCAAAGTCTGATAGACTCTTTACTAGATGTTAAGCATAAGAATTGACAGATACTTGCCTGTATCTCAAAATACTGATAGTTTGGTAGAACAAATTTAACAAGCTGTAAAAACATGTTTCTGGCACTAACTGAACTCTGCACTTACCAGTGAACTATACAAATATTGCTGCTACAAAGTAAGATTTTCTGATCAAAACCAGAAATTAAGTTAGATCTAATTTGTTATGGCAGAGGTGAAAAGTAGCGAAGTAAGAGAGGACAACTCAGTGGGGAAAATGGTAGGTGTTTAAACTAAATATGTTTGCTCAGCAAATAAATTAGTTAGTTACTACACCGAAGTCACAACCAAGTAAATTTGATCACAAAATAGCTGAGCAGGAGAATATTTACTTCATAATTAGCAAAATTTATTTTTTAAAACTAACATAAAGTCATAGAGGAATAGAGAAGATTTAGGAATTTTCCCCAAATCATCTTATTAGCCTTAAAGATAATAGATAATAATAGCATATTTTACAAAATTCACATTGCAGGAAGGTACTTAATCTGTGAAAAGTAACCTAAGTGCAAATGCCTTAACTAGCTTTGATTCATTACAGTAACATTTCCTCAAGTATTTTGGTTATATTCACCATGTTTTCTGCTCTTTGTTCTTATATTGTGAAGTTAATATATTTAAACGATTTCTGAAATCCCTTAACATAATTTCATAGATGTACTTAAGGTTTCTGTATTAAAAAAATAATAATAATAAAAAAGCCCTTGTATGAAAAAGGAATTTTAAAAGCCTTCTGTTCTTCTTCACCAGAAAGTTATCATGCAATTTCTTTATCAGTGATATATTAAGCCTTCTTAGTGAAATTCTTGAAGACTGAAATCATAGAAGTGTTAAGGCTGGAAAAGACCTTTATGATCACTGAGTCCAGCCATTAACCTAACACTGCCAAATCACAGATCAGGTTGTCAGATAAGGATTTCTTTTTTACTTCCCAGAAATATTTCTGTTAGTGAAATTACTTTCTAGTATTATGGTGTTTCTTTTGACCTGTGTAGGAATTGTTTATAATCAGATACATTGCAGTCATTCCATCCTATTAGGCAATTAATATGCAAGAAATACTTACTAATCTAGTGATTTACCAAAAAACAATTAATGTAAATCTTACTGGCTCAAAAGTGTCATCCATTTAGCAAGGTGAGCTCTTTAAATACACATTTTTCAGTTATTATTTTAAAATAAAATGTATCAATAAAACTACTTTTTCCCTCTTGCTAAATATTTATGATCCTGTTTTGTTTTTATTAAAAGTCAACAGCTGTCTTTATATAAAATATACATTTTCATATTGAGAACTGCACCATTTTTTGTGCCTCACTTTCCTTTCTTCCTTTTATCATTCCCACTGTGACCCTACAGTGTCTCCATTAACAATTATTAAATTATACGGGGAGAGTTAATATTTTGAAAATATTCATGGTGTTAATATCATACTCCTCACACAATTTTACATACAGAGAGAAGGATCATGTAATCAGCTTTCTAGTGGTATGTCATTCATAGGTTGAAGCTGTCCAATAACACTACCTAGAAATAAGAAAATCAAATATTGTATGCAGACTTCAAGCCTTAAGTTCATCGGAAAATTGAAAATCAAGAAGAAATTCTCTGTTGCACATAAAACATTCCTTTTTTAACATTGTTTTTGTAAAGTGCATAGGAATACATTTTTTTCCTCTGTGTTTATCATTAAAATACTTGAACACATTAAGAGTCCTCAGACAGGAAACTAGATGGATATCTACTTTTTCATGGCGTTAAAATTTTGTATCTTTTTAATTTAACTCCAGTGTACTGTTTGCTTGCACATTCCTTTTAGAGCAAACCCCCCACATTTTGCAAATAGAGACAAGATGATGAAGTTGTGGTTTTTAAAATTTTTTATTTTAACGTCCTCCTTGTAAAGATTCTGAGCAATATAAACTGATGCTATTGCTTTTTCAAATTCATGACTAGTCATAGGAAGAGTAGTTGACAAAAATCTGGATTTTCACTTCCTCAAATTACTAATCTTGTCATTCAAATATTATGTGCACTTCAGATTTAAGGGTACAATCCTGTTACCTCTACTGGTATCTGAAATGTCATAGCAGGGCACTTACTTGCTAGAACAGCTACATTAATACAACTCCCCTGACTCCGCTTCATGCTGTTCCCTCGGGTCCTGTCATTGGTTGCCAGAGAGAAGAGGCTGGTGCCAGCTCTCTTTCTTAACTCTCCCTTTACTACATTAATTGCATTGCACTGAACAAAACTGCATTGCTGTAATGGCTTCCATACTAAATTAAGTTTGGAGTAACACCAACTGTTATTCAAAGAGATGGCTGTACTCATACAGTCTTCTTGAAACACATCTTTTAGCCACAAAGCATTCACTCATGATTGACTCCCAAAGGATTTATATGCAAGGACCCTGCATATAAATGCATGCTCACCAGAAGTGAATTTACAAGTTTAACAATAGGAACTGTCCATTTCTGGATAGTTCTGGACTTTCCTTCTGAAATGGCTTGTCTTCTGACGGTACACAAAAGCTCAGAAGACTCAACTTCAAATTCAAGTATCCCTTTTTCAAGACAAAACACTCCGGTATTGCACTGTAGCTCGACAATGGAAGTTTAAGACATTATGGTTACAGGTTTCTGCTACACTTCCTCTTAGAAATTGTCATGCCTGTCGCAAATACAGCTGAGGAAGATGTATGTTCCCATTTCAGCAGTTCAAGTTCCAGGTGAGTACCCCTTCTTAAAGCCCTGTTGCAGATGTATTTGCACAAATTATGGGCACTTGTATACATTTCTTTCTTCCATCTTGGCTGTGCAATGGAAACATGCAGCAGAGAGATCAGGCAAACCACAGGGAATGGCAGAACCCTAAAATACTGCCCCTCAATCTTTTGAGGAATACTTTCAGTGCAGGTAGCTCAGTGTGTACCTGCAGTGCAGCTGCAGACTGAGCTCTGGGTGGCAGGAGCCCCAGGCAAGAGGCTGTGAACTGGTGGCAACCCTTTGCAAAACAAAGGAACCTGTGGCATTGGGCAGGTGATTGGGACACTCTGAGACATGGCAGGAGCCAACAACTCAGCTGGAAGACCTCAGACTATAGTGCACATAGTGAGGGTATAAAAGCCCAGGGCTTCCTTTGTTAAGGGTGCCTCCTCCAATGCACCAGCTTGAGCTCTTATTCTGTTGTTGCACCGTGATTTAATTATTTTGAGGATTCAGATATCGGAGACTCTGCTATGGGAAACTTGGGGTCAAACCAGTAAGGAAACCTGGTCTGACTGTGAGCGTTCTGAGGGTAGGGAGTCAAGTGGGGCACCCATTGGTTGCTGGAGCCGCTCACTGTGAAAGGACTTCAGTCTCAGCTTTGGTGGTGCCAGTGTGACTGCCAGAGCAGTTCCTGGATAGTCAGACAGGAAAGTTCCCGTAACCAATCCACCAACCACATCTGACAGGACTCTTACAATGGCTGTGTGATAGATACTGTTTTGTTACACACATGCACAGAGAAACCTGTTGGTCTGTCTGGTTCACATATGACAGACAAAAATTTTATTAATATTTAGCTTATTTTTCAAGAAAACAAATCAATATGCCATTTTTCACACCTTTAATAGGAAAAATGTGAACTTTATTTGCCTTAACAAGGAACAAATAGGACTCTCCACTACCAGGTTAATAGGTAGACACACGTCCTTCTATGCTACTGTGCCTTTTTGTGTACCTGAGGAGACAGCCATGGGTCTCTCTGCTAGACCTAACCCATGCCTCATGGGACAGACCAGCTGCTGGTCAGGGCTGCCTTTGGCTGTGGCACAAAGAGCACCAAGTTCTAGCTCATGTCAAAGCACGCCGTGTGCTTTTTTCCCCCCACACCTGAGGTACAAATGGAGGGTGGATGAGGAATGGCCGCTTGCAGTTTTGACCTGAAGCTCACCCAGGATAACCTGTGTGCCTCAGATTCACCTAAAAGCACAGCCAACAGGCACCCTTTGGTTTCCTGGCACTCTTGAACGTCAAAGCTGGTTATTAAACGACCCCAAACCTCTGTGCTTTGGTGAGGCACAGCCACAGCCCAAAAGCAGGACACGAGGAGTGATAAGGGACAAGCAGCGAACAATGCAAGTCACTGATAATGCAGCCTGGCGGATTTCAGGCGGGCTTTCGAAGGTGTCAGAGAGGCTGCACAGCCACGCAGCCCGGAGCTGCTGTGGCGGGAAGCTGCAGGAGGGAAGGGAGGAAGGAAGGTCCGGCCGGCTGCTGCCGGCGCCGCCCCTCGGTGCGCCACAGCGCCCCCTAGCGGCAGCTGCCGCAGCGCGCCCCGGCGCCTTGCTGCGCCGAACCTTGCACGGCTGTGCGCCAAGGGGCGGGGCCACTGCCTTATTTAAATATCACGGAGCCTTATTTGCATGCCACCAAGATGGCCGGCCCAGCGATTGGCCGGTTCCGGAGCAGCCCCCCACTGCCGGCCCCTGTGCCCACGGAGGGGGCGGGGCCAACCGAGAGAGGGGAGGAGACACGGCGTTCATTTGCATAGCGGCCCGGCGCGTGCGACGCGGGGAGGCGGCGTTGGCGCCCGGAGCGGGCTCCGAGTTTGAATCCACGGCGGCGGCGGCGGCCGCTGGGGCGGGAGCTGCCGCGGGACGCGAGCGCGCAGGTACCGCGGGGCGCGCTCGGGGCGCGGGGGCCGCGCGGGCAGGGCACGGCAGCGGCAGTGCTCGCTGCTCCGCGCGGCGGCGGCGGCTGCAACAGTGCGCATGCGCGGGGGAGCTGCAGCGCTGTACGCGCGCATGCATGGGAGCACGTGACCCAGCTCCAGTGCAGCGGCGGTGGCGCGCGTGCGCGTCCCCGTTGCTCTCGCGCGTTGGCGGCGGCGGCGGCGGCGCGGGCACAGGTGGGTCCGGCGGGGGCGCGCACGGGGTAGTACCGGGCGCCCGCCTGGGCGCGACGCGCAAGGGCGAGGCGAGGTGGCGGCGCGTGTTTGGGTGGGACACGGGCGCGCCCGGCGCCTCGAGAGCATTTCCTCGCTCCCTGCCGGAAATGCGGTGGCGTGGCCTGGGTGGTGCTGTGCGCTGCCGGGAAGGGCCGCATCCGCAGGGCGGGCGTGGAGCGTCGCAGCGCATGGGCTGTGGAAGCAACGAGGGGAAACTGTTGGTCGTGTTCCTACGCTGGTGGGCAGCAGGGCATTATTTCTCTACTGTGTGGACACACCCGTTCGCTGGAAACCAAATCGTTTCTGTGTGGGAACACAGAAGGTCGAGTTGTGCTTACTCACGTGATGCCACCAATAAACAAGGCCCAAGCGGCTACTCGAGGCGTCATGGCCGCCCACATCAACATGGCAAAGCAGTTCAAGCCATGTGCTAAAGAAGGTATATTCGAATTTCTGTTATTCCTTAAATATTTAAAATACTGGATTTTTCCCACAGATAAGAATTTTACGCTTTAATTTTGAGGCCTATTACAGGTATCGTTTTGCCTTTGCGTAGCTTGTTTTTCTAGCAGATCCATCCTTCTCTTCCTGGATTTCCCAGTTGTTGGCGGATATTCAGTGGAAATGCTGATAGTAGGGTATTTTGTTGCTTAACAGTAACCTTGGAATAATTTTACGTAACATGACTGTGATCATTATCATAGACAGACTTACTGGAAAAATTGGATGGCATTGTTGGTGGAAAAGTACTTGCTTAAAATCAAGCAGTGAACAGCTCTGCTGTTCTAGGCAGCAGTCAGTGTGCTTAAAAATGCAGCCTTCAGTGACAGAAAAATGTCATGCATCTAGACATATATCATACTGACCAGCGGAAGTAACACCATGTTAATAGAGATGTTTGTTTGACATTCTAAATTATACAAAGAAAAGAGGTGTTATTATGGATAGGTTTAAAGGAACTTGATTGTGCAAGATGAGAATATTTTACAAGCGTGCTGTTTATCTCTCTTTTGGAAGTTAAAATATATGCTTGCACTTGTTACAGTTCATAATACTTACACTCATGTTTTCAAAAACGGAAGTGTGAAAAATGTGTCTAATCTCTGCTTAAATCTGGAATCAGTAAGTCAAATACTAAGTCTGTACGCAACCATCAGCTATCAATCTAAAAAAATAAGTGATTTTCTAATTTGATACTGGTTTTTGCAGTCCTGTAGGAAGGTATGAAGGAGAGTGTTGCTGCAAATACTAGTAATTCCTTACAGGAGAAGAAATCAAACACAAAAACCACTGCTGTTTGATACGTGATCTTGGGTAGGTAATTTCTCAGTTTCAGATTTATGAAATGGGGCTAATGGTTGCTGTCACGCCAATCATGAAATGAATTCGCTAATGACTGCATTTATGCAATTTGTGAATTGTGATAATTGCATCCACTATTTATTCCTGAAGTATGGCAGTTATTTTATTGGTCTATATGTCTTAAAACTAGTAAGTGAAGTTTATATGTACGTACAACCTACGAAGCATTGTGCTAATACTTCTGTTTTTATTGCTCTTAGTTTAGAAGACTTAGTACATTGTTTGAGTAAAAGGTATTTTTATCAGCTGCAACTTTTTCACCAATTATAGCACTGCTGAGCTGATGCTTTTTCTCTGATAATGTGGAACAGCATTGTGTTTTGCTGTATGAAATAATTGAGCAAGACTGTTTTGGATGTTGCATAAACTTGAAACCGATCATAGCAAAATTTAGTTGCAGAAGGATACAATAATTACTGTATGCATCAATTTAAGTAGTTACTTTGATGCTTTTATTGAGAGACCTGTTGTCTTCTATCCTCTATGAAGTCTGTTTTCAAGAAGATGCTGACTGCAATAGATACGGATGCCTTACTTGCCATGTTTTCTACACTTTTACAAGCTGTAGTTTGTATTATTGTACTCATTTCCCAAACTTACAAAATCAAAATTAACTGTGGTATGTTAGTTTTCCTATAAAGGTTCGTTCAGTAATGCTTCCATTTGGGACATAAAACACATAGGCATATGCTTCCCCACTAGCATGGGAGGTGATTTTGCCAGCTAAGAAAGAGCCTGAACAACTTAGGAATAAAAATAGCTTGACTTTAAATACTGGTTTTACAAAATCCAGTGCAAATAGGAATGTTTTACATGTTCAGTAAGTTCTAAAATACTGATGCCTAATTAGTAACTCAGTCTTCATTTTCTTTCTCTGTGCGTGTTTTCTGTTACAACTAGAAATATTTCCACAGTGGAAAGGACTGGACTAAACCAAGTACTGTATTTTATTTCCAAAATAAGGAAAAAAGTATCTTATTTCTCACCAACTAGATTACTTTAATAGTGTAATCATTTATTGAGTTTATCTGGACTTAGAGTCAGAAACAACACTTATGGCAAAAATGCCAAGTTTATTAACAGAAGGTAAACAGTAAGGCCAAAAGCTTCTTTAAACCAGTATGTTGTTCTTACTAAATAGCATGCATGTTAATGCTTTTATTTCCCTTTTTGTTCTGCACTTGGTGTCTCTTCTATATTGTAGATTAGTTACATGTTTGTATTATGCTTTTATGTTGAAAATTACGGCAATGACACATGTACATCACAGTTTTCATAAGAGATAGTACAAGAAAAAAACGAAGTTGCAAGTTAGAAAACTGTTATTACGGTATGTGAATATGGGGAGTTGGGGTTTTTTTTCCCCCTGATGTATGTTTGTATAATAGTATTTTTAAATTCAATGAACTCTAACATTATTAATATTTCTGGGAGTCATCTGTTGTTGGTCTTTGGTTTTATTTAGTACGTGGTGTCATTCTGAGATATTCACCTATTCACACAAAATAAATGGGAACTCTTAGAACTGGTCAATATAAATGCTACTTTCATTATATAAGTTTGTAATTCTGGTGTTTCAGTTCTACTCATTGCACTGTATGCTGTACTGCGTGAAAAAACCTGTTCTAATTCCACTGTACTGTAAGAAGCTGTTTATCAAGCAGCAGTGACTTATCCAAATACAGGATGGACAGTAAGATAAGGCTGTTCTGTGGGGCAACTTTTTTTTTTTGACAGCTCATTGAATATAGTTGTTCTCTAAAGTGATCGCTTTTCTTGTCAAGTCAGGCAGCTGTAGAATGTCTTAATCTTTGAGTACAGTTTAGACATGAATTGTGTAATACTTAATTTTTAAAATTTCTTTACCTTGGCTGTGGTTTGGAGATTAAGACCTGCTGCCTGATGCCACAGAAGGTAACTAAAATACTTTAGTATTTGCTTAGGAGGATCTGGAACATAGATTATGTCAAGTTTTGAGTTCTGGTTAATTTTTTTAGAGCAAAATTTTGCATGATATTGTGGGAATCTTAGTTTTTATGTGTCTGAAAAGATTTTGTGTATTTTATATGTTTCACATTTTTTGCTCATGTTCTGGTTTTTGTAATTTTTCCCTCTCTATTTAGTAATCAGAGTCAAGAAATTCTTGGGTTTATACGTACAATGCTTAGGTCTCTGAAAGCATCTAACTGAAGTACAGTATTAGCCTACAGATGAGACTATAAAAGTGAGTGTCATCAGTTATAGATATGAAGTATTGGCATTAATTATTTAGAAACTGGATCTTCTGAATACATCAGTATTTTTTTACAGAGGTGAGCAATTGAAGTGTGATGCAGAAAGGGAAGTCTGGTTTTGTTAGTCTGGAGGAGATTTTTTTATTTTAAGATGCGCATCCTGGTTTTAAGTTATGTTCTAGTTCTTATCTCTGTTTTTCTTTGACTGTGTGAAGATACTTATAGGCCAAAAAGCATCCCAAAGTTGAAAGCAGATCTTCAGTTGCACGTGACTTTTATGCAGCTTTGTGTTTTATGCTTTCATCTGGTTTTGTATTAGTGCCAAGCCAGAATACTTTCAGTGAAAACTCATAGAATTGTTTGGGTTAGAAGAGACCTTTAAAATCATCTACTCCCAGCTGCCCTGCCACATGCAGGGAGACCTTCCACTAGACCTGGTTGCTCAGAGCCCCATCCAACCTGGCCTTGAAAAGTTCCAGGGGTGAGGCATTCACAATTTCACCACTTGACAGTACAGTGCCTCATCACCCTGACACTGAAGTTTTTTTTCCTGATATCTAATATAAACCTGCTGTTTTTCAGTTTGAAGCCATTGTTGTTCATTCTATAACTACATAACGTTGTAAAAAGTATCTTTTCAGCTCTTCTGTAGATTTCTTTCATAAATACTGGAAGGTCCTCGAAGGTATCTACAGAGCCTCCTCTTGTCCAAGCTGAATAATTTCTGTTCTCTCAGCATTTCCTCTTGGGAAAGGTGCTCCATCTCTCTAATCATTTTGGTTGTCCACCTTTGGACTCACTCCAGTGGATCCATGTCCTTTTTGTGCTGAGAACCCCAAATCACAGCAGGTGGGGGGTCTCAGCAGAACAGAGCAGAGAGGCAGAATCCCTTTTCTCACTCCTGCCCACACAGCTTTGGATGCAGCCCAGGATACAGTTGGCTTTCTGAGCTGCAAGTGTACATTACCAGCTCACATCCAGTCTCTCATTCACCTGCACCCCCAAGACCTCCTCAGCAGTACTGCTCACAATCTATTCATCCCCCAGCCTGTACCAATAGCAGGGGCTGTGCTTACATGCAGCTTAAGTGTTGCATACCAGCAAAAAGTTTTATGCTTACATTAAAAAATGCATGAATAAATTTATTAAAGTGATGTTTCTAAATTTTTTGCTAAGAAGACAGATCTGTTTAACAAGTTTAATTTTTTTGGTTAAGCAGAAAATTGCAATGCCAGATAACATGGCAAAGATTTCAAATTGTGTCATAGCCCTAAAAATTGTAAGAGAAGTCTGCTCATTTCTAGTGCAGTAGTCTAGTTTTATGTGAACATTGATTGCTAATTGTTCTGTTCTTAGTAGTTCGGGGAAGATTTGTTGGTTTTCAGTAAACATAAAGCATAGTTAAGTATCAGAGATAATTAATACCTGTAAAGTTTGTGGAAACAAACAGCTGGGGTGAGGAGAGGCTACCAGTGTTGGCAGCAAGAAAACTTGGAAATTATGTGTTGTTTGGGGGGGATAATTTGCTGTCAGTACACAGGCAGTGTCCATCAGAGCAGTATGGAGGCTGTCACATCAGCATGTGGCTTCAGACTAGCTGTGTACCTGCACTCACCTGGTGTAGTAAGGCACCAGTGATAACCTGAGTGAAAAGTAGAAAACCAATGTTTATAAATCCGTAAGAAATACGGAGTTGCTAGTTCCATTGCTCCTTCCTTGTTCTGTGTAGTACAGGTGGTGTATCCTTTTTAAAATTGCCAGTATATTTAACAGCAAATCTGCCCTCCTCATTCCTCCCCTATTTTTTGGGGTTGGTTTTTTTTTGAAAGTGAAGACTCCCTGGT
Organism: Corvus kubaryi; assembly: GCF_017639235.1. Classification (NCBI taxonomy): domain Eukaryota; kingdom Metazoa; phylum Chordata; class Aves; order Passeriformes; family Corvidae; genus Corvus; species Corvus kubaryi. Next base: position 18,158,556 of record NW_024582061.1, on the reverse strand, counting down.
GGTGTACCTGAGCGTACGGTACTAAGTATATGGTATTAAATAACGGCCTGATTTTCACTTGTATGTCACTTTCCATCACATCACAATGAAGGAATTAACAACGTTGTGTAAGTGTATGTATGTTGTATAAATACCCTTTGTGTTCCTTTGGTAGTTAGGGAAAAAAGAGCAAATCATGCCTTTTGTTGTATTTTGAGCTGTGCTTGTTATAAATGATGAAAAACTGTACATAAGAGTTACGAGGTCTTATTTCTTTCATGAACAAACATCAAATCATTTGAGATCTTAGGAAATTAGATGGCTGGGTGCAAAGTGGGTTTTTCTGTAAAAATATATTTTTAAAAGTATAAAGGTCAACTAACAGACCTACTTGGCTGTGGGTAATGTGGATTTTTGTAATACAGGAAAAGTGCTTTCTCTTCTAAATGCAGTTTCTGAAAATGTTTTCAAGTAAACTTATATATTCAATCCACAATTTTTATTAATTATATGACTGTGGATATGACATGTAACTGTTAAAATTATTTCTATGTATTTTCTGTCATTTTGTACTGTCTCAAGTATTATCTTTCATTTCACAGTAGTGTAAAGAAATGTTATGGTAAAAAAACCCCAAAACAATTCCCGAAACAAACCAAAAATACATTCATCCTGTTGTCCCCGCACCCCCAAAAGAAAAACCCCAGCCAAACAACCCAAAATCTGCCATGTTACTTTTAACTTCATCTCCAACATGTTGCAGTTTCTGTAAGGTCGTTTTTAAAAAACGTTGGATTTGAATTTTTGTTCTTTCAAAAATGTTTAAGCACCTCAACATAAATGCTTGCTGACTTCAGTCAATGCACTGAAAATTTCCCTCATTGATCTGACCATCAAGCTGCTTGGAATGATGAAGAGTCCTTAAATGTTGTGCAGACTTTTGTCTCTCATAACTTCAGTATTCCTTATCTCATGATTATGGACTCTTTTCTTTCTGACAACAGTTTTAAGTAGTTTTTACTTGCGGAGTCTTAAATGAGAGATGTTCCTTGAAGTCAGTCTACTAGTCTGTGTAAAAATAGGAGTAAAGGAGGGTTTCAGTGAACAGTATTTTGTGACTTCAGTTGAGATACGTACAAATAGTAGTAGTTCCTCCTAGTTTGTCAGTGTAAAGAACTGTTGTGTCCACTTAATGTTAAGTAACATATAAAACCCTATACAACAGCAAAAAAGATTAATAAAGGAAAAGGACAAGTGAGAATAGCGGATAGGATGTGGTTTGGAAACAAGCACTTCTGTGGTTCTATGTAAAGATATTTAAGTGGTGTGTGCGAAGGTGATGCTACTTACACAGGGCAATAATTAGAGAAACAACAGGTTGCCATTCTCTTGTGTTTCTTGGTTGATGCTCATGAAAAATTTGGAAAATGGAAGCCCTGTTTTAATTTATGACTACAGCAACTGAGCTTAGTGAGATGATATTAAAGTGTTTTGGCATGTTATCGAAAGAGAGAAGAGTTCTTATCATAACATGTTAGGTTTAAATTCCATTCTGTAGTCCTACTAAAACATTTTATTCTGGGGGGGTTTTAACTAGAGAACCCATATAAATGTCATGCTAAGTAGCAATGAAAAAATTGTAGTCTCATGCTAGTATAGGAATTACAGATTAATGTAGCTTCACTTTTAATATTTCTTGGGTCAAAGCATTTTCAGAGGACTTACTCCACTCATAAATTTGCATTTACTTAAACATCGGGTTTTATTTTAAAATTAGTTTGATTAATAACTTCTAACACACTTTAGAAACACACTTTGGTGTGTTAATGGAGGTATATTGAAGGGGACATTTAAGTTAATGCACATGGTTTCTTACTATTTAATAACATTCTTTGCATCCATGTGTCTGTGTTAATGTATCAGTGCATCTGCATGTTCATGAAGCTTTCTGACAAGGCAAGACATTTGTAGCAACAGGACTGTGACACGGATTCTGTTTTCTCTAGCTCAGGGAAAACGTTCTCTGAAGTTTTTTTGCCAACTTGTTGTTTTGCCTGTTCAAACCTATTTAAGTCATTGTCATCCATACGTCAAGTTCCAAGACTTAGTGTTACATAAAACGCGGTGTTGTACAAGTGCAGCTCTTGGTTTCTGGGTTAGAACATCCCTATGTTTTTCGCAATATTCTTGAAATTATAGGACTTGAAGTCAGAATTCACATTTTGATGTACAAATTTCGTAGATACGCTAAACACAGAATTCTGTTTAAAATACTGCTACTGGAAAAATCAAAGTATATTTGTTATACAAATTGAATTCTTATGTTTGAATTTTGAAATCTTCAAATTATTGTAAATTCCCACAGGCTGATGGTGTGGTATATATGATATTCAAAGTAAGTAACAGTGGGTATATAACTGTATAATAGAAAACTTTTCTTTCAAGTTGGTTGTAAACTTGATTTTTAGCTTAGTAATAGGTGTTGGTGAAGAAAAGCTTCATTGTAATGGTTAGCTTTAAATTACCTGTAATGAACTTGTTCTTCAATGTTCACAGATCTGCTTTTTGAGAAATATGTCTTTCAGGCATTTGAATTTCAAATAGATTTTTATTTCGTCTTCTAAATCTGTACAGTAGTATCAGAGACAGTCAGTGGAGCTGTCTCATATGTGGTATGTGCCCTTTCTTGTACTGCAAATCGTGGTAATACAAGGACAACAGGAAAAGCCAGATGGTGTATTTCACCATTTTTAAAGTTAGAAATACTGACTGTGGTGCTGATGAGTGCATGAGACAACTGCTGCTGGCGTGATTAGTCAATGAAATAACCAGCTACAGCTGGCAACAGACACGCACAGTTACATAAGTTTAGACCTTTTCATAATTGAAGTGGTTGGAGGGCATGTTCTTCTACTTTTTGGGGGGGGGAGTGACTTACTGTGCTGGGCTAATTTTGGATCACAAAGATTATTTTTTGTTAGAAGGCTAGTAATTTCCTTTAGAATTGCTGCATGGGCTCTTGCAGGTATTTTAAAACAGACAAAGCTGGATATTATAGAAGGAAAGTGAGGCAGGTATAGAGGAACTTCCTCCAGAACTGATGGATCCAGTGTTGCCTCTGTGAGAGCGCATGATTGGTGGTAATAAACAGATACTAGAGCAAAACCTGTATTGGGTTTCATTTTGTGTTAAACTTGTGTCTTTGTTTGATAACCCCTTTGTCCCCCACCATAGGTTCTCAAACCAGTTCTTCAGGAGCTGCTCTGTTACAAGATTCCATCAAAATTCCTTAAGTGATTCTAAATACAGCTCTTCTTTGAAAAACTTAACAAGCTGCATTGCAGTCATAAAGAATTAGATACTTGGTTCCTGCAGACATTGGAGTTCTGGAATGTTCTTGGGGTATTTGCCAGCTTTCTTATAAGGTGAACTTCATTTATTCCTTCCAAATAAAACTTTCATTGGGCAACTAATGTAATAGAATATTTCAAAGTAGGTGGAGCAGTACAAAGATATAGATTAATTTCTTAAGTGGTTTTGGGGTTGTTTTTTTTTTTCTTGTTTTGTTTTGGGGTTTTTTTTAAGCACTGAAGTGAGCCTGCTCTTAGAAAGTATTCCCTAATGTTCGTCAGTTCTGTGCGTGATCTGGGTCTGTATTGTGACTCTTAATATGTGACGTGGATTCTGAACTGCCTTGGAGTTGAGATTTGAAGTATGTGATACAAACCCTGGATCACAGGCCTAGCAGGGCTGCCTCTCTGGTTTTTGGTTTATTTCAATTTTCCCTTTACTGGTGGTGCTAGGTAGCTGCAGTGTTGCAGCTGTGCATTAACCACTTCCTGCCTGTCAAAGAAACCACTCCTCTGCTCACACCCATCCACCCATCCCTTCTGTGCAGTTTGTTGCAGCATGGTAAAGAGGGAGGTGCTTTGCTGTGTGTTTTACCTCCTGCTGAGTTGTCACTGATTGGCTTGTCTTGAGAGAGCACTGCAGCCATCTTAGTCGTATTTTCAGTACAGCTAAGACAGAGCCGTTTCAGAATGGCTGAAAAAGTGCTCCATGCAGCAGTTCAGCTTGACTGTGCGAGTAGAGCTGTTGGCATCACATGCTCCTGACCTTAGAGGTGAGCACCAGCTCTGCTTTGCTGAGAAGCAATTTCAAACCTTGGTTAGGCACGGTTAACTAATTCTAAGCTGTATAAAATATGTTTAAATGCTGTTGTCTTTTTTTTTTTTTTTTGTCACTTTCACTGGGTTGAGGTATTTTTCATTTGTTTTGTGGTATTTTTGTTTTTTCTCCCCTTTCTTACTGAATTAATTCACAGATCTCTATCTTGTCTCAGTTACAGGATAGATTAGGTGGGACAAGCCAGGTCAAATATCATATTTGTTCTGCTAATCAAATTACTTTATTTCGGCTTACCTTCTTACCAGGCCACAAGAGCTCTCATTCTGTGCTGTCCCTTTCTCAAATGCTTGCCTCATACTTTAACTGAAACATGAAACAAACTCTTTACATACTTAAATTTTTGCAACCAAGTAATTAGATTTGATTATCATTTTTTCAATGTGTAACTTTTCTGGTGGTAAATAATTACAATGCCTATATAACTACATTAGAAAATCAATGATTATATAAATTGTTAACTGTTTTGCAAGTAGCACTTACTTGCTACTCAGGAATAATGCTACAAATTCTATGGAATTACTACAAATGAGAAGATGGAGGTTTAGAGATCCATCATTGTTTCTTTTGTATAACTTAATTGAAAGCTGAGTTTCAAAGTGCTAGGTTTTACATGGCCTCGTGTTTTTCGCTGTATGGTATTGGTTGGGGACCTTGCTGTTATCCTTAAAACACATTAAAAGGTGCTGTCTGTGTCAAGGGAGATGAGGGTAGGAGAAAAGTAACGCGCAACTTTTTTCCACTGGGGCGTTGAACAACAGAAAAGAAGAAAGAAGGCATTTTTTTTAATGAGTGTATATTTAATTTTCTTGTTCTGTCTTACACTTAGTTCAGGTCTTCATGGGTTCTTAAGTTGCACCTAAGTTAAACCAAGAGTAATGAAACAGGGAATTTCTTCAAGTTCTCCAGGAACATATCGGGAGCAGCAGTCAAGCTGGGTAACTCATCAGTGTGTATGCTGCTCATAGTAATTTTCTGGCTGAAGTTGAACTTAGTGCTAGGGATGAGAAAGCTAGTCTAATGCCAAAAGGTTCAGTTCTTCCTCAGAATGTCTGCACATTAATTTGGTGCTTTCGGTATAATCTGTTAACAAAGCACTTGGTTAAGTTAGTTTTAAATATCCGCATATACTGTCTTGTACAGTTAATGGCAACACACTGTAAAGACGTAAAATATTCTGTGCAGACAGTGCACGTCAGATTCTCAGAACACGTAATTTCTCCATGTTTATTTTGTTCATTTGATAAAAAGAAATAAACTCAGTATACAGAATTTTTAAGGTGAAATGGATTGGTGACTTCAATGAGCAGTAAATTTTTAAGTAATTGGTTATAAAATTTTTCTGCTTTAGGTAAGATAAGAGTAATGCAAATGTGTGGTTAGTGGTGGTGATGAAAAGCAGGTAGTTTTATTATTTTTATTGATAGTGGAACTTTGTTTAGTGAATTTGATTCACAGCAAATTTTAGTTCATAGAGGATTTTTTTGATTGGGTAAGATAGTTAAGGTCCTGGGAACATTTGGGTACTTTCAAATGTCTGAAAATTCAAACCGCAAATACTAATTAAATACATTTGTCTTGATAAAATGTGATATTTTGCCATACCTTTATCTCATCTAATGAATGTAGATTAATAATGTAGTGAAACAATAATCTTTCTGGTTTATTGCAAGACAGTCTGTCATCCTGACCCCAATCTTATAAACGATTACTGAGGTTTGTGTTTGTGCGTTTTTTTAGTCAGTTATTGTTGATTAGTTCCAGATATTAATAATTCATATTGTCTACAGGAAGTAGAAACATTTCGTTCTTTGAAATCACCAAACTCCTACACTATAATTTCTGGAGAGGATGAAATTTTATGTTTAAAACATACTTTACCATACACATCCTGTGGCGGTTTGTTGGTTTTTTGGGGGTTGGGTTTTTTGGTTGGTGGCTTTTTTAAAGAAAACAGCAGGCATATAAAAGTTATCCTGTGCAATTTGTTTTGTTGATTTAAGATTTCTCTGTTGAACTTCTCTTTAAATGGGAGCATGAAAAGCAGAATATTTTCGGCAATCACTGTAGGGAATGGTTTTTTAGATGTATTACATTTGAGTAAAATACTGTATTTTCAGACCATGTCTTTGATATAGTGCTTTTAGTGACTTTTTGTTGCCCATTGTCTTTTTTTTTTTTTTTTTTCCTGTGAGCTGAGTAAGCTTACTCCCGTTTTACAGAAAAGTTGCAAGAGCTCAGAGAAAAGCCCTTGTCTCTGTATTTCCCCTTCCCTTTGGTTTTGGTTTCCTTTGCTTTTTAACAGGCCATTTTGAACACCCATTTTCAGAAACGCTGTACAAAATGACTGGCCCAGCAGGGAGCAGTAGTGTTTTGTTGGATGAACTGCATGGGTAGTGTGGTTTGGGGGTTTTTTTGGGTTTTTTTTCTCTCCTGAAGTACCTGTTGGAATGCTAAAAGTATGGTAGGTTTTGAAACCTGTTTTGCAAATGGGATACATTCCCATTTTCAGAAATCCAAGTATATTATAATGCTTTTTTTATGGTAGCACTAGTAGCTGAAAGCATAGCCTCTTCTCTCTTCACTCCCATGGTGCTAGTAGTTTGGGTGTTAATAATCAAAAAAGAAAATGAAAACCACCAATTTATGTGCACAGGAACAAGGTATTTGAGTGGATGCTGAAACACTTCCTTCTCCCCATCACTTTTATTAAATACATAAATTAGCTGTTCATGAGTTGAATTAGATGTGTGTAATGAAGTAATAACTTAAGCTGAATTGAATGCTATACAGTTTTAATGCAGGATGTGTTGTCAGACTGTGCTCAGTGTTCCCGTGTCTGTGTGTTCTAGAAAAATGAGGGTTGTACTGCTGGATAGGTAAACTTGAAGGATAGACTCTCAAGAGTTAAATAAATTTCTAATAGGGTAGTAGTCTCAAATCTACATGATTTTCCAAGAGAAATACAAATTCCAAAAGAAAACCGATCGTTTACTCTGAAAACGTGTATAGATTCCCTTCCTCCACCCTTGCAAATGTTGTACTATAAAAGGAGAATTTTTCTGTGATTTTATTTTCATTCGTGCACCAACTATATGGATAGTTTTTCATGACTAAATCATAGTTGCTTGGAAGCATTCTAACATGGCTTGATTATTTTTTATGTTCCTCCTAAAATTGTCTAATAATTTGCACAGCTTCAGCTTATAGTTTGGTAGAAATTTTGGGTGCAAACGATTTCAGGCAGGACTTGAAATGGACTGGAATGGACTGTGGAATGAATGCAGTACTGTTTAATGTATGGAAATCACTTTAAAATAGCTGACTTGTTTGATTCTTCAGGTGGAAATAAACAGTTACCAAATTCTTAGAACTGTTTGGAATCTTAACAGTCGTAACATGATTAAGTATTTATTACACAGTTGAATTAGACCTTTATTTTTTAGATACAAAATACAGCAGATTTTTTTCAAGCACGTATTGTCTTTGAAGGAATTACAAGTAAACCAAATTTTTTACTTTCTTCCATCATCTTGATTTTCAGATTGAAATCAGTCAGCTGTTTAATAAATAACAAAATTCTTCATGTAAATTTCAGTGAGCAAAATGTGGGGGTTTTGAAGTTGATAAGGATACTCATACTGAGGATTTTCCATTTCTAGAAGAAAGGGAGTGCAATGTATTAGACTGTTACAGCCTGGAATTTACCCGGTTTAGACACTTTTTCACCTCTCCTTTACAATAGAAAAGCGGATACAAATATTGTCAGTCCTTCCTCCCCCCCTTTCCTGCCTTTCCTGTTCTTTCTGCTGATTCAGGTTTCTGTTGTAAAATATCTTCAAATAAACCATAGCAGCTAAGATAATGGATTGATAGACAGTTCTCCATTTCAGAAATGTACATAATTTTCTGTGTCTTTCAAACACTAATGTGAGAAAATTTTGGGAACTACTTAAGTTTTAGCTCATTCTTAAGTGAATAGTAATTTGATCTGGTTTGTGTTTTGGAGAAGAAAAGGCAGGGAAAGGGATGTTTTGGACTTCTGTGTGTTGCTTACAGAAGGCTCAGGGCCTTTCATTTTCATTTGCTCTGTCGTGGGTGTTTTTTCTTGTTTGGGGTTTGTTTTTCTCTTTTGTTGGTTTGTTTTGGTTTTTTTGGATCAAGGTACTAGTGACAGATTTCATCATGGTTGGGTTTTTGGTTTTTTTTTTTCCTTTTGTTTCAGACAAACTCTGTCAATTAAATGCTTTAATATTTAAAACTGTGACTTGGGGAATCATTTTGTGTGACTTTTTTCTCTACCTATTTTGAGAGAACTGAACCGACATTTTAAGATATTGTCTTTGATTAATACCTATTGAATCCATATAGTTAACAGTACTTATTTTGAACACAGCAGGTCTTACTACTTTTGACTGCAACATCTGTGCTTTAAGGTCACTTCTCGTGAGAGATAAGGAAGTCGTTCACATGCTGGAGGTAGAGAACTGGTTCTGAGAAGGCAAAGTCACAATAATAGCTTTTAGGTGTTTCCACCGACGTGGGTAAAACATGGGAAAGGCAGGCAGACCTTTTGGCTTTTTCTGTAGTGGCAGTCACTGGAGAATTATGATTAATAACTATGGTTTGTTCTCTCAGGTTAGAATCTCATATTAAAAACAAAACAAACCACTCTCCCCCACCCCGCCCCGTCCAAGAAAAAAAAAAAAAAAGCCGAAACTGGAAACAAAAAAATCCCGCCCCAGTCCCCTACTTTGGAGGCTGCTGAGGGGTCCCTGTGCTTTACTTGGGGTTGGCCGCCAGCCCTGTGTGTGGCAGACAGAGACTGCCGCTGGTCTGGGGCTCAGCCCGGCCCAAGGCCGCCCCCTCTGCCTTGTGTAACCGAGTTGGTGCGTTTCTAACTGCTAAGCCAATTGCTCCTCCTCTCTGTGAAAACGTTTTGTGTCTGAAACTGAGCTTTGTCATAGCCAGGGGTGTGACAGGGAGGAAGGCGCAGGCAGGAAAGCACAGCGAGGGGGTGCGGGTGACTGCCGGAACGTTCTGGAAGCGGGGTGGTGCTTCCCGCAGACTGCAGATGCAGAGCTCGCCCGCGGGGCTGCCGGCAAGTTCTGGCATGGAGCTCCCATAGCGGACTGGAGCCCGGAACAGAAAATGCTGCAAGGCTCTTACTTTGCAGTATGTGTTTTTCTGTGTTGAGAACCATGCTATTATTCAGGTGTTCATGCATAAGGCTATAGAGCTTGGGCAAGGGTAGGGATATGGCTCTATTTGGGAAATCCAAGGGGTTTTCAAATTTTTTTTTTAAGTAGCACTGGCGCCTTTTCCTTTTAAAAATCTCAGAAGCTATTAATCCAATGATTCATTCTGCAGATGACAACAGCATCACTGAAAGATGTATTCTGTATGTGCTTCGATGTGCTAGCATACATAAATCAGTCTGAAAGTAAGGCAAGTCAAAAAATACAGCTAACGTAAAAGGGTTGTTAATGATTGTCATTTTAATGTGACAATCATTCTGGAAAAATAATTAGCTTTCCCTTACAAATCACTCTAGGATTTTGGATGCAAAAGGTGAGGATAAATTATAACAAGAAATGAGGAGTAATTTGCATTGCTAAATATTTTCAGACACAAAAATAGTATTTTTTTGACGTTACAGGTGAGCATATTGTGTTATGCTCAAATGACCTAGAACCAGCCATACATAAGTAAATAATGCTTGCAGCAGAAAATGGGACATATAATTCGACTGTATAAGCCTTGCCACTGTTGGCATTGTAAAGAGGAACAATGCAGGGAACTGGAAGAGGCCGGGGTGTAAAGCAGGCTCTTCTGGTCCTGAGATGCTCTACCTTTGCCATGTTCAAATCAACAAGCATCCCTGTCTTCATCACTTTGCTTTTTCAATAAATGGTGCCAGGCTGTAACTATAGCTGAATATTGCTAGATGTGTAGCAAGCCAAACTTGATTTTATTTAAGGTTTCACGAATTTGTGTTTATACCTAGTATAATAAATAGTGTACTTATTTGCATTGTTTTTTTCATGCTCTAAGAGTTGTTGTAAGGCAGCACATGAGGGGGGAAAAGGTATTGGTGAATTATTCATCCTTTACACACACATACACACACACGCACTTAAAGCCTGGTTTCTTTTTTCTTTCCCCAAAAAAACTACAGTGACTTTTAGAATAAGTATTTGTAAAATGTAACTTAAGCATTTATTTAATTGGAGTTTGACTGGAAGGAAAAAGGTAGGAATTTTTAAATTAGCTGGTAGAAGTCAAAGTGAGGCTGAAATCCAAGCTTCTGCCACTGCCTGTCACTGTACCTTAGAGGTACTTGAAAAGATAGTTCTGGTTGAGAGATCCTCTTTTTTTTTTTCTCGTACATCTAACTAATTACGAAAAATTAAATGTGAAATAGAGACAACAAATTAAGTGGTCAGACATGTTACTTGTCAGTATTAGGTTAAAAATGAATTTTTTTTACTTGGAATTAGTATTTATTTGTTGTTAGAAATTTGCAAAATACTGGAAATACTAGGTTAAGAATACCTGGCTGCTGAGCATTGTGCAGTTTTTCTGGTGTTTTACTTCTGTTTTACTTCTATTACTAGAGAATGACCATGAACAGTGTGTGTAGCATTCTACTTGAAACAGGCTGCAAGGTGAAATTTATTTTGCAGATGCTATTGTCAGTTTTCATTTATATGGACAATGAGAGCAGCACTTGACTTTTGACACGGATCTGGATTATTAGTAAACAAATACCTAGAAAAGTATATTCTAGAACCCATGGGGAGGGGGAAGGCTTTGCTCAGCAATATCCTGCTGCAGTTTAGTCTTGAAATGAGGCCCCTTTATGTAAATTTTTACTGGCGCCAGCTAGCTGTAACTGCAGTCTGGCTCCGTGTCGGCAGCAGCTAACATGTGTCATGGACTTCTCCTTCACACAGGTTGCAGGAGCACTCTGGTTTCTGGACAGAAAAAGCAACATCGATGAATGTGAAAAGATGTACAAAGGAATCTAGGTGTAATTAGACTGCTAGTAAGTGAAAATACTGAGGAAATTTCAGCTTGATTTTTTTTTTTCTTTTTCAGTGTGTTATCTTGCGCTGCACTGTAATAAATCTATGCTTGTTGGTACTACTGTGTGGTATGTGGGAGGTACTTCACTGCACGTAGTTGCTGCAGCACTAATAGTTGGCAGCACAGAAGGCAGTACAAAGAGTACAACTGGAGGCACTTGCAGTTGCAACAGTTTCCTTAGAGGCTGTGGCATGCTCAGTGAGCTGCAGGGGCACTCTGACACATACAGCTATTTATGTGGAGAAGTAGGAATTCCAGCAGGCTTTAACGAACAGATGTAGGCTACTAGCTGGGAGCTATAACAGCATAGCTCAGGCTGGCTAAAAACCAGTACTCATGCTGTTATGTAAACAAAACAAGATCTTAGTATCAAGATGGCCGACCTGGAAGTCTACTTGTAGCTCATAATACTTATGCAAATGAGCTGCATGTCAGTGGCTTACTCAGAGGAGGAAGCTCATTTTGCACGTGCCATCTTCTTGTCAGGTAAGAAAATCAACTCCTTTTCTGCATTCATGTTTTAGAGGACTTTGAAGTTAATTTTTCACTCAGGTGCCCATACCCCCCACTTTGGCATAATGCCAGGAATTAAATTTGAATGTAAGTGGCTTTTTCTGGGAAGCCCAGAAGTCATTTGTTCTGGCTATAATTATTTTGGGCTTACTGTTTTTAGGGAGAGTGTTACCTAGAAATTATTGTAAAATGTTTAATTTAGTAAAACTAAGTAGTTAAAAAACATTGGAAATTTGAGTATGTCATTTTTGTTGGTGATGTTACTGCTTTTGTTTGATTCAAACCTCTAGTGTTTTCCTATTGTGTTATTTTTGTCTCTGTAGTGACACCAGGTGATGAACATGGAGGCTTAGCAATAGTGAGAGTTTACCCTGGAAAGGGTGTGGAGTTGACAAAGCTGAATCTACCAATTGTGTTTCAGCTTCATGGTGTTACGAAGGATCTTCGTGATCCTGGTTGTAGTTTGAATTCTCTTCCGGTTGAGATTACAAAGCTGTTAAAATAATTGGATACTGAATTGTTGTCTGTGTATATTTTAGTATAAATACCTTCTTAAAAGCCTATATACGCATTTTAAATAGTTGTTTTTGTAAGTAGGGAAATAGATCAGAGTATGGTATTTTTATGATCCTCCCCCCCAAAAAACAATAACCTTGACTTAGAGCTGCAAATTTAAACAATTTAAGTATTGCTAATTACATAATATGGTCTATTGTGGTTATGCATGTAATGCATGAAATGGTTGTATGGGGCAGATGTGCTAGTTCTGCACCAATATATTTGTGTTGTTTCTATTTTATAAGTTGAAGTAGTGACAGGGTGGAAGACTGGAAAAGAGAGATGGTAAAAGAAAATTACTGGATAAGGAAGGCCACTGACCCAGAGAAAAGAGGTAACTGGAGATGCATGAACAAGCCAACAAAACATGGCCACTTAAAGGCAGACATCAGCTCGAGATAGGGTGTGGAACTGGAAGTAGACAGGCCTGCTTTGGTTGACGGAAAAAAAAGATTAATGAAGAGAATGAAACTAAAGAGGTAAAAGAACAAAGTAGGCAGATGGATTATTAGAGCTTAAAATGGCAGTGGTAGATACTGAAAATACTGGAGGCATTCTGAAATGGCCTGGGAATTAAGGCTTATAGAGTAAATATGCTAGGAAAGAGAACTGTAACTGGTTGACATTGCAGAGGGGGGAATTTAACAGTAACAGAGAAAGGTAAACTTCTGCATTCATATGGCAGAGAAAAATGCTGCATACCTACAATATGGGCCAAATGAGTTGCAGTTTGTAGTTAGCTCATACACTTTGAAACCTTCAATAACTTTGCAGTGCTAACATAAGATTTGATATGGACAGAATTTTGCTTGTCATTTAGAAGTCTGGTTATATGCATGTCCAGACTACAAAAAGCACAAAAATGGGCGTGTGTGTGAGAGAGTTCAAACGCAGGTATATGGTAGATTTCCCCAAATAAATTACACTAGAAATCACCGTTAACAATTATAAAGTTTTCCGTAAATGCCAAATTCCATTAGAATCGGTCTTGCTTTCATTGCTATATGAAGGAAGCAGTTTAGGGCCCCTCCCTCCTTTCTATGAAGTGTGAGTGTGAGGATGGTAGAGGAGAAGTGGCATTGAGTGGGGCATGAAGAATGTAGAAAACTGATTAAAATAAAATGTTCCTGAGAGGAAAACCTTGACTGGTAAAGCAAAGGATAACGAATGTGAGATTTGTTAAAAATTGAGAATTCTAACTGTAATATAGGTGATAATGATAACAGAATCATAGTGAAAGAAAAAAAGGCAGGTTACAGTAAATATTTTGGGGTTATTTTGATAAAAGTGAGATTATAGTATAAGGTCATGTAAGTAACTCAAGTTTTTTTCAACTTCAAGAAACCTTGAAGTTACAAGGAAGATACTAAAGACTCCATGATAGGTATTTCTTAGCAAAGGCTATAAGCAGGTCTTTGTAATCTGCATCCAGGAGTTTTAAAAGAATTGGCTGAGAATACTTTTCTGAGATTTTCCCCCCAGTAACTCAATATAAAATAGGAATTGTGGAAGACCCTGAAGACTTTTTAGAAAGGTCTGGAGAAAAATAGTGGAGGGTAACAGTGTGCAAGTGAACGTGAAAGAATATTATTTCAATTAACGTGGAGGTGGTTTAATTGCTGAAACACTATTATAAAAAGGATATGCTAGTATAATTTGTTTTAGAACAAAGTTCCTTAGTGTAAATACCCAATATCTATAATGTGGTTACTCCTTGATACAGTCTTTTCCTTAAATAACAACTTCCCCATCCCAAGCCCTATATCAACAAAACACTAAATTGATTTTTAAAGCTTTTGAAGGAGAGAGGGTAGCAATCATGCTCCAAGTAAAGTTTGTGATTGGTATTGTAAAATAGTTACTTTCTGTTAACTTATAGAGGATGGAAAGATTAACTCTGACAGAGTCATCAGGATCATTTGCTTAGTGACACCCAAACACCGTTTATTAGATTTATTACAATAGATGTATTAGCCTTGCACACCAAAATCTGATTTGTACATCTGTAGACCATTCAGCACAAAACATACCTGCTTGACAGGACACTTTGCCCTGGAAGTAGGTGGGGATCACACAGACAAAATAGTTAGCTAAAGCCCAAAATAGACAGGTAATGCGGAGAGACTGAAATTCTGTTGCATACAGAGAAAGAAAGGAAGTCATACTCTTTATAAAGAGATGTTCATGGGTGATACTAAATGTTGATGATGTGAAATTTGTATCAGTAGAGCTTGCAGTCCTGCTGTCTGTATTGGTTTTTTACAATGTTGAAAAATTAGGAGTCCTAGCAAAAAGCACAAGAATCACTCTGGCTCAACAATAAAATTGTAAGTAATTTTAAAGTTAAGCTGATAATTTAGGTTGGAAGGGACCTCTGCAGGTCTTCTGGTCTGACACCTTGTTCAGAGGAGGTTAACTTCAAAATTAGACCAGGTTGCTGCAGGGTTTGCCAAGGGTGAATCAAGAATTTTTGAGTTGAAGGGACCCACAAAGATCATCAAGTCCAACTCCTCACACTGCACAGGACCCAGGAATCACACCACATGTCTGACTCGGTTATCCAAATGCATTTTGTATTCTCGGTGCCATGACTGGTTCCCTGAGGAGCCTTCCACAACCACTGTGGACAGGCTGTTTCAGTGTTTGCCCACCCTTGTAGTGAAGAACTGTTCTCTGTATCTGCTGTGGAATTTCTCTTGCTGCAAGCCGAATCTGTTTCCTCTTGTCAGTGTGCTGTGCATCTCTGAAAACTGTCTGTCTTCTTCTTCTCTATGAATGCCAGTTAGGTTATTGGGGTTTTGGGGGTTTTTAAAATAATTTTACTGTTAGTGAGTAAATGAAGAGGAGAAATTTTATTGTCTCCTTCCAGAAAGACATCTCACTTTGATTTGAAGACAGGCTTAAAAGAATGGCCAACCTATGAAATTTAATGAGACGTGGATTTGGAACAACTGATGTATGGCTTGCCTACTATGGCAGCTCTGCAGCTGGTTAGATGGGATAATGTGCTCATGAAATCTTCCATGTAATCCAAATTTCTGATATTGTATACAGTTACATAGCAGGGTTTGGTACAACCTTTATTGCTAGTTTGACTTGGTGGTGATAACTCACAAAAGTTGTCTAGCTCTCTTCCCCAAGAATAATTTCTGGACTGTCTCATCTTGTGGCTTGTAGCCAGATGAATCTAAGTTAACCAACAAGCCAAGTGCCTTTTTGGTTTCAGCAAATGGATGGCTAAGGACATTTAGTGGTCTGATGAGCCTAGAAACTATTCTTTTTGTTGTCATGTTTTATGGTGTCTTCCTTAATTCTAGCAGTTTGTTATTTTTCACCAGAGGTGCTGCAATGATTTTGGATACTTAAGTTGTTTTCCTCCATCTCCTCCCTTCTGAAAGGACAGTGGGCAAAGCTTAATCTCCATGCAGCAAAACTTTTAACTGTTGAATGAAAACCTTTATGGTTGAGAAAAGTAAAACACACGGTAATATTCAATTATCCTAATGCCAGGCAGTCAGTGACCTTATCTTGTTCTTATTTACAGTTGTGTCTCTTTTGTTGTGGTTTTTTCTTTTCTTAATTAGTGGTCAGACCTGCCCTAAAATTGCACCTTATGTGATGTGTTCCTTTTGTACTTAAATCTGCTTTGTGGGTTTGCTGTGGTGGTGTTTTTATTTCTTTTGTTGTTGTTGTGGGTTTTGGTGGTGGAGGGGAGGGGGTATAATCAAAGAGAGCAGCATTTAAAACTGTGAGCAGTACAAACGTAGCTATCAGCTGCAGTATAGGCCTGTGCTCCATCAGTTCTGGGATGGGAGGGGAAGAGGTCCCTTGTGTTCTCCATCAGCAACCCCACAGAGAGAAGGGTGAAGCATACTTTAGCTATTCTGAGAAGATCTAAACAAGAGTTTTTCTTTGGAAAGATCAGCTGATCTGTGATGCGGAATTTTGTGCTGTCCTAATGGCAGCTATTACGTTTGACAGCAGTTCTTTCTGATGTCCTTTCAAGGATCAGTAGGTTCTTGTGCAGAGAGTTCTCACTGGAATTGTACATGATTTTAAAGAAGCTAGTACCAGCTTCCAGAGAAAATGGATTAGAAGGATTCTCAGGAAGTGAGCCAGTTCTATAGCTTCTGTTGCCCTTTCCTCAGTGTTTGATTATGTAGAAAAATTCTTCCCCAAGCCCCATGGTGACACATGATTATGACCTGGTCATATTCACCTTGGGGGTATGTGAATAAAATAGTTTTATGATCACAAATGCAAACTTGGGAGAGGTGGTCATGCATGTAAATTCATCAGGAGAGTCTGTAGTTAGTCTGAAAAATTATCAGGAAACAGTTCAGCGATGTTATGCGCCAGCACATGAAAAAAGGATGTATAGTGATGTCCTCACTCATTCAAAGAGAAATCTAGCCTTTGATTTTTTGGATGAGGTGAAATTGCAGCATGTCCTCTCCAGGAAGCAAGCAAGCATTGTGGCTTGCTAGCTCACCAGGCAAAAGACAGACTATGGAAGTGTGTTCCATTTGATGATAAAGGTTTCTGGGTGGAACCTTTCTGCAGGTTGACTTATTACAGCAAACCTTAAATAGTCAAAATTTAAGATGCTTTCCTTTGAGGCTTTTATACATTTTATCAATGGAGGCATTTTTAAGTATAATTCTTACAGTGTGCTTCTGGCATCTAACTCTGGGTCGCATTTGGGAAACTTCCTAGGCAAATGAAACAGAGTTTCTTGTAAATTGGTCGTCCTGAGTGACTGTGCAGATGCATTTTTCTCCATACGATTTTTAATGAAATTTGGGAAGGCAAGCAGTTTAAAATAGCTGTATAAATTATTAATGTATTTCTGTGTTTGTGAAATGGTATTACTGGATTGTTGCTTCATCAGCTGCTTTCTGCCTCACAGAATAGTAAAATTAAGGATGTTCTTTGTAGAAATGCTTGGAGTTCTTCACAGAAGAAGTCTTTTACAGACCAAGTACTATCAACTTATGAATGTGCTGGCAGTATCGCTACAGACTGGCCACTGTTTTTTAGAACCAGGCTCAAAAACTTTTTTATGGACTGTTCTGGCAAAATCATTGCCAAATAATGTATCAGTAGAGGTAAACTTGCAGCTCCTTTTTTTGGTTTTGTATAATACTGTGAATGCTAGTTTGATGTTCTGTGCAGACTCTCAATGCTTCACGAATTTGTAGTATTGTCTTCTTTATTTTTGAAAACTTGCATTAGCAAGCAAAACAATGGCCTCATTACTAGAAGAAATGTGTTTTGCTTTTGTTCACTTCCATCCTTTCCCCTTAGGAATGCGACACTGGCATTGGAGGTGTCTCTAGACCTGTTTTTTCTGGCATCCTAAACACTGGTTCACTAGGCTAGTGTGTATGATCTCAATAGTCAGCATGAACAAAACGCTGCTGGCTGACTTCCATCCACACATTCGCTGCCAGCAACCATGCAGAGGTGATGGTGCTGAGTAACTGCAAACTGGGGCTTATGGTGGCTTTGAAAAAAATTAATCAGGAAAAAAAATTAAAACCTGTCACCCTAGATGTGAAGTTTAAAGGCAGGAAAGCTTTCCAGAATTACTTGTGCATCGTACATAATGGCAAGCCTCATTGGGTTCATTAGTAAATAGACACAAGAAACATTTTGGGAAGTGTAAGTTGATCTCATTTGAAGCCTGTAGCATCTTAAAGACAGAGGTCTTTATTGATTATATGGAACATCTCTTCAATCTTCCTTTTTATTTTGCTTTTGTATCATCTAAGAAACCTAGTGTGAGAACTTGCTGACTGATGTGGTAAAGAGGACATTTTGCATATAACTTTCCTGCTTTCTTCTTCAAGGATCTTATACTAAGAAACTGAGGAAACACAAAGATGGATTCTTCAATGGTGATGGAAAAGAAATGCCTTCAGACTACAGATTTTCATTTCAGTTTCTTATGTTTAGAAGTTCATATTCCTCTGTAATATTAACAAGAAGCTGTAATGCACAGAAAATACTTCATATTCCTAGTACTGGGGTTTTGCTACAGATATGGCTGTTGGCATTTGGTCATCCCACAACACAAAAGATAAATGATAGTACTTGGCAGCTAAAGTGATACAGCACTTGCTAATTGACTCCCTTTTATTAAGATTCATATTGCAAGATGAGAAGGTCCAATAGCTGAATTGCTTTTAGATAATTGGTTTTTTACTCTACATCTTTGAGATATCTGTGTAACATTAGGTTTGTCATCTCCTATTTCCAGTGGTTAATTAAGCACTTGCTTTTTTCCTTGGTCATTTTAAGGTAATGACGTGAAGAGCTGTTGCCTGAAGTGCATGCATGATTCCACTTATTTAGTATTTCATAAAAACATAGCTATTTACAGTTCTCATCCCTAGAGCCTACACCTAATTATTAGCATTTCATCCTCTCCTCTTTCTTCCTCAATCCTTGCTTAATCCAAAGGGAGATGTCATAGTATATAGTTAATGTAACAGAACCCTTTAAGAAGACATTGAGGAGTATTTCTTAATGCTTAAGTGCTACTTAATAAGGACAGGAGAGCGTTTATGAGACTGGGACTCTGTGTATGGATATTGATTAAACTGTTTAAGATGCTACTGAATAGCAGTGGTGGTGCTTATTCTGCTAGAGTTCTGAAAAGCTTGTTGCCCCTTTTGAACATTATTACTGTATGCAAAATGTGCAGAGTACCTGTCCAGGGCATAGGATGCCATCTTGTTACATAGGAAACCCCTCTGGATTAGATGACAGTCAGTGTGGGCAGTCTCTCAAGGAGCAGTAACCTCATAGCAATATTATCCACAGAAATATGTTGACTGCATGGATTTTTGCAATCTTTTTTCTTTTCCTTCCACTGTGAAATCTGCTGCTTGATGCCAGTGTATTGGTAGAGTCACTGAAGGTCGTTTATATTGGTCCTTTTTTTTGTAAGATGGAAGAAGGTGTATGGGCTCATGTGTCACATTCTTTGACTGAGGGGGTTCAATCTCATTATCAGAGTAGCATTTTACTCCGTTGTAGAATAAATCTAGATAATATGCTAATTGCTCTTGGTGTGGATTTTTTTATGTTCCTGTTAGTATGAAATTCTCTACTTCCTGTCCTTGCTTATAACCTAAGTGGAGAAACCAGAAATCAGAAAAGGCAAGATAATTGGTGAAACTCACTGGGGTTTCTATAGCACTATGGTGACTGTTTCTTGTCACATGCAAATATTCTAAGATATTTTATCTACACATGGGTACTTTAAAAAGTATAAGAAAAAGGAAGCTTCCCCACCCTCCCCCCCCTTTTCCCCCTGAGAAATCCATTTGATTGCATTTCATAAAACAGTTGTGAAAGGAATGGAATGAGATGAGGTTTTTTAAAGAATAAGTATGGTTCCAATGAATATGCCAAAATGGTAAATATCAAAATTGAGATGAAACTAAGATGTTGCTTAGCAACTGTGGTGGTCTCTGGTAGCCACAGATGAATACACGGAATGTTTACAGCAGCACTGCTGCTATAAAGTGAGTCTGTCTGAAGCAGTATTTCTAAAAAAATTACTTTTCTTTATGAAATTTTATACCTATTTATTCCACATTTTGGTGAGCCTTTAAACTACCTTCATCAGGGATGGGAAACAAAAACCTGGCAATAAAACTTATTTTGCAAATTGATATTTTTCTAGTGAGATACAAGACTTTCTACGAAATACTTATTTTGTTCTTATATTTTATAATAGCAATAAACTCCTGTTTTCCTGTTCCTTGACTTGTCTTCACAGTTTGATGTGGGATTATACTGGATTAATTGTGCATGGGCTGCAGTTGCAGAACGGGGAGAAAAAAGTATTTCATTATATCTGAATAATATAAATTGGTTTCAGTATTTTTCCTTCTTGCACCATATTTTGACATCTGACTTCTAAGTTGTTGTGAACTGTTTTGAACATTCTTCAAAATGAAATTTTGCAGGTGGAAGATGGGTTGTGACTGTTAAAACCTACGTATGAAAACACAGTTTAAATTTGTGGGAATTTTAAGAGTGCTCATTTTAATCAAGTTTTGTAGGTATGAGGAGCTTATACAAAAAATGTGTTGTATTGCATTGCATTTCAAGTTTATCCTAATTTTTTTCACTTGAATTCTTTGAATTAAAAAACCCACCCAAAAAAGTGTTATGTTTTTCATAGGCACTTAAGACTTTGTCCATTGCTTGGCGTCCCCTAGTTTGGACTTCTGAAAATAACCTTCCCCTTCTAAAATGGGATTCTTGGGCCTTGCAGTGTACCTTGCCCTTAAAACAAAGACATTCATGGCAGTTTTTATTTGACATGCTGTTTGTCTATGCTGTTATTATGGATATTCATAAATAAAAGTTGAATATAACTTTGTAAGAGCCTGTGACACTTGATACTCTTTGCAATGTCTTTATTTCTCTATATTTTTAGCAGCAGTATTTACCGAATAGTTTATATCGCCATGTCAGAAGAGCAAACAATCAAAAAAATGAATTAAAGAAAAAGATGCAAAATGAAGCATTAATTCTGCTGGTTGACCAAAGAATGGGAAGTGAGGTGCTCAGAATTCATATCTCAGGTGTGACAGAAGTCTGTCTTATATGAATGAGAAATTAAGTTTCAGAAACAGTCTTACTTTAGTCGTATGAAATTTTTTTTGCCTATCTAACCAGAGATAGCAAACAAGATGAATTTGTTTTTCTGGGAGAAAATTGCCTCAAAGATAAGCTCACTTATGCTTATTTCAGCCTGATGGTCTACTGTTTCCATATGTTTTTTAGCTTCCATATACAAAAATTACATTTAAAATCCTATGCAAATAAACCTAGATCCTTGAGTTCACAACCTAATTACCATTTTAGACTTTTCTTACTGTAAGCCAGATGATCATGTCTTCCTCAACCATATGTATCTATATAAATACAAAATACATGAAGTATATAAAATGTGTCTATGTATATAATATATTCAAGAGAAGGGTTTTTTGTGTTTTTTAATGACAGCTTATTAGTAGAAGATTGCTTCTCTTGAAAGGTACCTTCTTAGCTGTGCAATTGCTGCTCTTGCTGAAGATGTAACAGTTTTTCAGAAGACTGGGGGAGTAGTCATCTGACCACCTTTAAAAGTCCCATTTTAGAGGGGTTTTAATATCTGACAGCTAATACTGATCTTCTGGTAATTAAGTCAGTTGTACAGCTAAGTTAATAGAATATCTTCAGTTGGAAAGGACCTTGAAATATCACATGATATGGCTGGCCTTTCTTGGGAAAGAGAGCCTAGATGAGATTATCTGGCATCCTGTCCACTTGCATCTTGAAACCTCTAGTGATGGGGATTTTGCCACATCCTTTGGGTAGGTTGTTTCAGTGAATCATTGTCTTGCTGTAAAAAAAAAAAAAAAGTGTCTGTCCTATATTGACACAGAAGTTCTTCGTTTTCCTGATTCTTTACCTACCAACTGATTTCAGCCAAACTTTAGCTTCTCCCTGGTAAAAAAGGATTTTCCCATCAACTGAGTAATTACTTTCAGGACATGACTCTCATCCTCCTTTGCTTTTATTCAGATATCTTTGTTTTTCAGAGTATGTGAGTTGACAAGAATTATTAGCATTAGGTGTAAGTCAGCACCTCAGAAATTAACATACTGTGCTTTGTTGCTTCAGGTGCTGCTGATGCAGATCAATACAACTATGCCACTTAAAACTAGTGTGACATCATTTCAAAATTTATTTCTACTGGTACTGAATTTAGAAGTGTGGCAAGAAGATAGTGATGAGAAAAGAGTATCTCTTATATGGTAACAATTAAATCTAGGATATTGCATTTGGTCTCCTAAGAAGTCAGGTAAATGGCATACAGTGAGATTGTAAGTCTGCTGGCTGTGCAGCAAGTATGGTGAGTAGGTGGGTGTGTCAAAGGTTCTAGAAAGGAAGACTACAGTAAGAACTGGTGCCCTTTCAGGCTACTTTTTGTCATCAAAGCCCCTTTCAAAGCTAGTTCTATTTTTATTATCATTTATTTCTATGATTGGAACTATATAAAGAAATCGTTGTAGGTTTCTTTACTTTCTGCTTCCTGTTCCTTGAACAGCTTAGCAAAGAATTAAATCTGGCAATCTGTGTCTGCAGAGCTTGTTCTAGACATGCTGAAGTTGAAGAATCATCCGTGCAATGGTTGCTTACATAGTCAATTGTGAAACGTTTGAAGGACAATTTGGGTGACACTTTGGGTAATTTTTGTTACACGCCTTTACAAGTGTGAGATGTGACAAATCTTTGCCTAAGAGCAAATACAGAAAAATCATTGTCCACCCACTGACCCAAGAGAATTTAATCTGCCATTATATACTTTTACTAGAGTAAGTAAGTCTTACTCTGGTTTCATGTTTTGTACAGTAAGAAATTGACTACCATAAAACTTTATTAGAAAGTGTCTGTTTATAATTGTAAAAACATGAATTACCTGCGTTATCTAGGATCCTTAGCATATTAATACAGTGTGCTACCAGTACTGAAAATGTGCCTTTTTTTTTTTTTTTTTTTCCCTCTGTATCTAGTAATGAATAGAATATTAGGTTGGCATTTTCTAGTTCCCATCATTCCACAACATCAGTTTCCTTTGGAAAACATTTAGCCTCTGATAAATGAAAAAATGTATTGTGGTAGGGGACACAACTTCTAGTAAAATGCATTAGGGGTAGCTAATTAACATCTATGCAATAAGTTACTTCTCGTTAAAAGAATACTTGTGACAAATAGTCCTAACACTAGGTACAGGTAATAAAGTTAGGGTAAACTCTAGCTTTTACAAAAACTTCGTGTGTTTTGGTTTGTTTGGTGGTGGTGATGGTGGAGTTTTCCCCCTAATTTTCTTTTTAGCTTTTTTATATGCAAATTTTTGTCTTACTTCACTTACTTCCTATTGGGATGTCTGGTTAATTTTTGTGATTCTGTTTTGTTGAGTCATTCAAAAGATACCAACTGTCTTCAGTGGTCAGTGTGACTAACCACCTGCTTTGGTCACTTTTCTCCTTCTCTCCTTTAATTGTGATAGTATTACAGAAAATACCTTTTTTCATACCAGCAGTGCTTATGTATGTTCTACGTATCAGATGGCACGTTTCAGGCTGCCTAAGAGCTGGGTTAGATAGCTGTACATGTCCTGCATGCACCTGGCGCTTCATTCATCTTACGATGTTGGCTTTCACCTGCCTTTAACCATGAAACAGAAACCTGAGGACAGACGCGTTGAATAGAAAGATGTGGAAATGTCTTTACTTGCTTCTGCTGCAGTCAGAAGCTGGCAGTTCAGTACTGCTGAAAATGAAACTTCTGTTTTGTAGGATAAAGTTGTAAAATGATGGACACCCAGATTATTGCTGGAGTTACTATCACAGAACATGTATGTACATAATATCTTTAAAATTTTGCACTTTACTAACTTCATTTTGTATTTAAATTTCATTCTCAAGATGCTTTCTCTATTTACAGATTTTTTTTCTTGGTTTATCCTGCTTGCCCTTCGAAATCCCACACAGTCTTTAGTTTCGAGTGGAGGAATTGTACAGGTGTGTTTCTGGTGAGGTGTGATTAACAAGGGGTAACTCAGGAGTCAAGAAGAACTTCGTGTAAGAGTCCACATCTAGTAAGGATTAGGTGACATTTGTTATGGGTGTTGTGGATTATTGCATTGCCATCTCACCAAACTGACATGGGGTGTTAAGAGTAAGAAAGGTGGTTTCTGTTCCAGCTTGCTTAGGAACGGGAGTTGAAAAGAAGATAGTGTGCATATTTTAATAGTTTATGTTTTGATTTGGAAAGAGAATTACATCAGAATTTATTTTTGTCATTTCAAAAGCCCTACCGAAACTCTGAGGGAGTTCAGCGTGCCGTGCCCGCATGCAATGCCACAGTAGGATGGCAGCGCGTGCCTTGGCCCCTCGCGTTGGCCGAGCCGTGCTCCCTCCCCGCCGCGGTGCCGCTCCCAGCAGCAGCGCTGGCTATTTTTAGCCTGTTGCCAGGCGGATTTGGTTTGTGCAAAGCAGCTCTGTGGCAACCAATCCCGAGCGGGAATGCAACTCTCTGGCAGTCCCCGCCATCGGGTAGGGAGCTGATGAGAGGACAAGATGGCTGCCAAAGTGCTGCATTGGCCTGCCTCAGACACTCACTGAAAGAAAACTCATCCTTTCATGTGGGAAACGGGAAATAGCCTCCCTGCCTCGCACATCTCCCCACCAGGCTTCAGCTGAATGAGTATTTATGGAAGAACTGGTTTCCTCGCTCCCTGGAGACGTGCCCCTTGCATCCGTGTGCTGCGCCTGTGCGGGGCAGGTCTGGTGCGGGCAAGGCAGCAGGTGCGTTGCCCCTGCTGAGAAATGGTGTCTTCCCCAGGGGAAATATTGATAACCATTCCAACAGCCACCTTACCGACTGCTGGTTTAGTTCCATTGTAAACTTGCTTTTTTGTTACTGAGAAAATGCAATCTTTGCAAAAAGAAAAAAAACCTCATAGAAGGCACTTACATGTGTGCCAAACAGTAATATTTCAATGCAGCATCGCCTTTTTTGCTGCAAATTTTCTTTTTGCCTCTGCTTCTTCTGGCGTTTGAGAAGCGACTCTTGGGAGCTTTGTCAGCATCAGGCAGCTCACCTCTGAATTCTGATGTCACTGAGCTGCCAGATGGAAAGCCGAGGTTACATCGCTACAGCTAGTTGCATATGTGATATGGGAACTAGTCTAGATAATATACCATTCAGGGTAAATATGTTTCTTCATTACAATGGTGTTATTCTGTATTTTATCTAACAGAAGACAGAGGATGCAAATGTGCATGTTAGTGATACCTTCTCAAAGTTGTAGCCTGTTGAATTACTGGAAATGAGACATTTAAGTTTATAAATATTATTTCCTTGTAAAAGGAAAAAATAACTATATTTCATGATGTCCAGAAAAGCCTCAGCATGATCAGAATATCTTGACTTTTTTCTAAGATTTTTCTTTTTCCATATTGTCTCATATTTTTTGATGTGCATGTGCATGAACAATTAATTCAGGTTGTTCAGGTTTTAAGTTTGGAATGTCAGAAGTTGGGTAAGTTTTTAGTTGTATATGTGTTTTGGCAGTTAGTGACCACATTTATAGAATTGTTAGGTCCCACTCATATTCAAGGATAATGATAAGGCAATTCAAGCTATTTATCCTATGCCAGAGATGGAACTGTAATATATATTGAGACTGTGTATAATAATATTCATCAAATGTATCTTAAAATGCACAATTTCGACTTCATATTCAGTAAATCTTTTTTTAAAATGAAAAAAACCTGATAGTGTTTTAGCTTATGCTAAAAAATCTTCCTGTAAGAAAGCTGAATTTTGCTGTTACTGCCGTTTAAAACAGCAGGATTTGTTTAGTGTTTGGAGATCTCACAGCTGAATTGAAAGCTAGTGTTTTGAGTTGTTGATAAAAACTGAAATCTCTTAACACTTGCAGGAAGTAAGAAAACATTATCACAGCCTTGTTGCTCTGGCTGAGTTCCAGTCATACAGTTTGACTAGTTTAATAATGTAAGTAGCTGTTAAAATTCAGTATAGAGAAAAAGATAAAACTCTCCTTGGAGAATCAGCTTAAGCTACATATGCTAAATAGTGGCTGTTTCTAAGGGACTTGAGTTGCTTGTAAAAAGTCTTTTAGGAAAGACTCACCACTTGTTTTACATTCTTCCATGTTCCAAAAAATGCAGTTATCTAGGCATAAAGTGATGAACATGTAAGGACAATTCTGCAAAGCCACCAGCAGATGAAATATCTTAGCTATGTAAATACACGTCAGTCATTTTTGTCCCATGAGGAATCCATTTTTCCCAAAAGGCATCATAGCCTCATGGGAAAAAACCTTGAAAATTCGGTATGAAAAACAGGTTCATGAGCCAATGTCAGAGGAGGTATTACCCTCCTGAGGTAGAGAAGACACAAGATAACTACTTAATTTACTGTGACACAGAAGTAACAAGAGCATAGTTCAAGTTTGTACATGGCACTGTCCATCATGTATACAATAAACAAGACCAATCTCTTTGAAACTGTACAGTGAGTTTACTCTGGTTTAAGAAGACTTTAACCATATGGTTGGGTGTTTTTCTTAGGCATAGATACATACATGGGCTTAATGTTTTGCTGAATTTCAGAAGGCAGTCTGCAAGGGTGGGGGAGACTGGCCTCTGCGTTCAAGGCAGAAGTCATACTGCAGTCATGACAAAACACCAGTTTTCTGTTAGAATAGTAGAAAAGCAGAGGCATTGCATAGAATCCGAAAAAAGGAGAGTTTTCCAGCTGCCATACTTGAACTCAGGTAGGATCTCAGCGGTTTTTTGGATTCAACATTTAACATCGCAGGAATTCAGTGATCGCCTAAAAATGCTCCTGCGCATTAAACACCTGTTCATTCTCGCGGCTGTGCACCCGCACTCGTGGGCCAGCGCTGTTATGCAGCTCCAGGTCTCAGACGGAAAGCCCTTGGCTTTCTATTGCGCCGTTTGGAAAATCCCGTTCGTTTCATGCGCGCCCCCGCGCTCGTGCCCGCGCCCGACGCCTGTCGCGTGGGGCTTGTTGCTGGGTAGGATTTAAGGAACTCCCGTCTGATTGGCTGCTGCGCGCCTGCCTGTCCGTCCCGCCGCGACGCGGGCTGCGGCCGGCAGGGCCCCGCGGGCGCCCCCTGGGGAGCGCTCGCAACACTGCCGGGCTCTGCCGCGGGGGAACGTGCCTCTCGCTCCCCAAACCGGGAACCGCAGTTCGGCATGCGGCGGGGACAAATAAGCTGAAGGGGTTTTTTTTACAGCTCACCTTGTTCTGCTGTGTGTTCACTAGGTGAAATAGGGCAGGATGGTGACGTAATTTTTTCTTAGAAAATGGCTTGTTTTTCTACTTACTCTCAGCTAACACTAACATAACTTTAACTTACAAGGGAGAAAACCTCAAATCGTCAGTGGTGGGCTAGAACAACTATTATTTGCACATATGATAATGATGTGACCTCTGTTTTGTTTATTACGTTTAAAAACAAAGGTACAGTTGTATGTGGAGCTCACTAGGCTGGTGGTGTGTATTCCATTCAGCCAGATCAGCAGATTTGTTTTAGTGGTAGAAAACCAAATTAGTGGCGTATTATTTTAGCACGTCTTCTATAAGAACTGGTCAAAAACAGTATTTTGTTTTTTCTTTGAAAATAGTTTTTAAATTTCTGACAACTTATATCAAAATTGCTATGAAGGATTTCAACTGAAAACTGCTTTTTATGAACCACTACTTAAAAGGTAGGTTTTATTCACCACTTTCATTCTCTGGAACTCTCCATCTAGAACACATTACTCATGACAATTTGCTGCTTCACTTTCTTTGATTTGCCTTTGCTTCATTTTAAGTAGGCTTGCACATTTGACTACTGATGTTCATGATCAGTGAACTTCACTTCCTCCATCTAGCTCTTGTGCTTTGGCAGATGTTTCATGGTTGCGGCACTTTTGGCTAGTGCTGCGTGCCCGCCAGGAGCCCTTTGCTGGTGCTGTTCTAGACCCATGATGTTATGCAAACCCCATTGTGCACTATTGTTTAGATTGCAGCTTTTCCCTCTCCCCCCCCCCCCCCCCCCCCCGTTTTCCCATGACCTTCCCTTTGTCTGCTGCCTGTCACTAGGCAGGATTCAGGCAGCTCCTCGCTGATTGGCTTATCATTTCAAGCAGCGCATGGGCTGCTTACCTGAGCACATGACCATAGGCTGATCCATACCAGCTAATACAGTCCTTTCTTGCTTTAGAGCTGCGGTCTCTTTAGAGAGTAAGAATAATAAAAAAATAAGTAGAGGGAAAACTTTTTAATTGGCTCAGAAAAGAGACCTTCCCATATTCCTAGCTGCGCTGACACATTTTGTGCCATTTAGCACACATTTCGTCAAGAGAAAAATTTAAGATTTTGGAGGGAGGTGTCTAATGATGTATTCATGTCTCACATGACTAAATAGGTATTCTTTTCAAGCTTAAAATGAAAAAGGAAGTTTCTGTATCTAAAGAAATGAACATAATGTGTCTGTTGGTCTGTCAAAATTATTGACTTAAATAAAATCAAAACAAAAAAATCAGCCCAAAGCCAACATGCAGGAGTTATTTTGTGCTGATGCACACAAAAGCCTTTCTTTGAAATAAAAGGTGCTCTTCCGTTGGCTTGGTGCCTGGGCCATTGGTTTTCTCCTTGTGACTTGGTCACATGATGAGTAAAAAAAGAAAACACCCAAGCATCAGATGAGGGAAGTGTTTAACAAATGAAACTTCAACTTTGTGTTAAGTATAAAAAGGGACTACCAAAATACATTCATTTAGAGTACTAGTAGCTTGATAATGTTTTATTTAGTGCAAGACTGAATTCATATAACTTACTCTGTTGCTCTCTGAAGGGCTGCACCTTGCCCCTTTGAAAGACTGGAAACCAGCATTTATCAGATGGTGGCTGATTGGCTTACAGTGGTGTGACCAAGCCCGTCTGGACTGGTTACCAATTGATTTGTTTCTCTTTCACTCAGCTCTCTCATGAGATCTGTTCTTTGGCTGCACTGTGCTCCCTTGTGGGTATGGCTGGAAACGCTCTTGAGACCGGTCTGTCCTGGTACAAGATATTTCGTTGTTAAAAGATGAACCAAAAACACTGGTTCATCTCATCTATGCTTACTATTTTGTCACAGTAGTTTTTATTGACTATTTTTTGGTAGCTTGGATCAAATATTCTTTGGTTGCAGATGACTGTGGGATTGAGTGGGAAAATATGTATGAGTTACTCACATAACCATTTAACAACAGAATTTTGAGAAGCCTGTATTTCCTACAGGTTCTC
This sequence comes from Corvus kubaryi, assembly GCF_017639235.1. NCBI lineage: Eukaryota > Metazoa > Chordata > Aves > Passeriformes > Corvidae > Corvus > Corvus kubaryi. Next base: position 18,129,327 of record NW_024582061.1, on the reverse strand, counting down.
TCTAGAACTATGTTATTGCTTTGTTTTTAACTAGATTTCAGATAATATCCTAACAGAAAAAGTAAACATAATTTTAAAATATACTAGCAATTTGAGTTTGTTCATCTAATTTTGGTTTTTTTAATAAAAAACTATAGATGCATCAATATAAAGGGATTCTAATGTTTGAATTTTTTAAGGGTACTTTTCCTGGCAAATGTAAAAAGAAGTGTCTTTTATTTTCTTTGTCTTACTCTATTGTTAAAAATATTACTGATAAACTGCTTAGATGACTAAGAAAATTAGGACAGAAAATATTAATTTATTTTAAGTTATATGGTTATTCAAGTGATGCACTTACAAATTTGATTTTAAGACATCTGTGAATGTTGCATTAATCTGTTGGTGTATTTTCTGGTCATAGGAAAAGTAAGATTGAGAATTTTGTAATATATTTTGTAAATTCTGGGTAATGCCTATAAAAGAAAACACTCCAGTCTGGGAGATCGAACTACTTGCCTATTGTAATTTTGATGCAGAGGCCCTATTCTCTGTGCTATCTCAGGACTCTCACTAGCGGGTCACCTCTTAGGAGTTCTTGGAATTTTTCGAGGTTAGCCAAGCCTGATTTTTTTTTTCCAAATTGACTTTACAAGATAAAAATCTGTAACAGCATGTGTGGTTATAGGGGTTTATATGCATGGAATGTGAGTATGATGATCAGCATTCTATTACATGACAGTCTGATACGTGCTTTTATAATGATGTGAAAAAGTGTGCCTTCCATTCTAAGTTCTTGGGAAGAAGGAAGGGATGTGCTTTCAAAAACTGCACTTGCACTTCTGAAACAGTAGAGATGTTTACATGCTTCTTGTACCTTCAGGTCTAAAATTCTTGCATTAAATGGTATTCTCTTCTGAAGGAATATGAACAAAATGTATTTGGCATGTAGACAGCTCTGGTAAGGCATTAACAGCTCACCTGGAGTTCATAATTCATCTGACTGAAAATGGTAATGTGATGAGAACCTTTTTTCAAATCAAGTAAAGTGATGTTTCAGATCAGTGTTTCTATAGGTGCTCTATTTTGCTCCCACTAGTGGCAATGCAGTAGTAGATAATCCAGTTCAGAAAATCTGAATAGTTCAGAATGGCAAAAAAATTGTCATAATGGTATTATTGAGAGTCCATAAATAGACCTGATACAACTTTCTGTCAAGATTTGTTCATCTGCTCCTGAGATCAAGTAGTGAGTGAGTCAAAGTATTAAGTACTATGAGTAACTCAAAGCTGAGGATTCTAGATTGTGTGCAGAAAAGAACTGGGGAAAAGTGTAAGGGAAGCTCAGTGTTAAGTTAAAAGAAAATGCAAAAAATTGCTTTGTGCTTTGTCCCTGTTCTTGTCAGGTCATGTTAACTAAGTGTAAAAGAGGCCTTATAATTGTAATGTGTGGTACATCATGATTGTGGGGTTTGCAGTTTAATTCATATTGTACTTTAGAATATATATTCTTACCTTACAATGTAGAATGTTGTAGTTAGGATAAATGTTCAATAATTTACTTCACAAAAAAATTGTTCCAAATAAACTAGGAAAGATCCAGAAGGCCAAAATGATAGGAGCTAGAGCATGTGACCTGTGATGAGATGCTCAGGGAGCCTGACAGCTTCAGTCTGCTGAAGAGAAGGCTAAAGGGCAGTCTTAGGACTGCCTAAATGAAACTTGTAGGTGAGATTGGCTACAAAATGGAGTGGAGTCAAATTGTTATTTAGAGGCTGTGGCACCTGTGTTCTGAATTTTGCGGCTTGGTTCATAGAATTGTAGAATCATTGAATATCCTGAGTTGTAAGGGACCCACAAGGATTGAGTCCAACTCCTCGCCTGGCACAGGACAACCCCAAGAATAACTCCACCTGCCCAAGAGGGTTGTCCAAATGCTCTTGAACTTGTGGTTACACGAAACTGTCATTGACCTGAGCTAGTGTTGGCAGTAATCTTGCTTTCTTTTACCAAAAATTTGTAAAATAGTTTATATGCCACCTGAAAAGAAAAAGTGCAGTTTATTAATTAATTTCTTATTTCTGTAAATGAAAATGGATTGGGGGCTGCTGCAAAATGAATCGTACTAAGTATTTAAAGTGCATCTTTTGTCTAATAGTTCTGCTGTGTCAGTGTTAAAAACATTTGCTCATCTGATGCTTGTGGGGCAAAAAGTCATATAGAGGTAACTGCCTGATTATTTTCTCTTTTAATTCCTGTTAATATAATTTTTGCATGATTTGAGAAATTTAATAAAAGCTGTATGCTTGACAGGAGTAACTTATGATGGTTTGTAGCTTCAGAAGACCTAAATTTGTTAGCACCAGCGGATTCAAGATCTTAGTTGTTGAGTTACATTTAGGATATAAGAACTTCCTTAGCTGCTTTCTGTTTCTGAACATTATTATATATAATCCTTTAAACCTAGGCCATTAAGCAAGACCACTTGCAAGCCCACTGGGGAAGAATATATTTTAAAAAATCCCTATGGATTTGTTTTGTTTAATGGAAACAGATGAAATCAGATTTTGTTGTATTTCGGCAAAATCATTATAGCTTTCTAGGTAATGCTGGATTTAACTCCATGTATTACTTGATGAAATAAATTTTCTAACATCTTTCTTACATTTTTTATAAACGTTTTTATTTTTCTTAAAACTTGTGTGGGTGGATGGAATGAATATAACTGTGTTGAAGGCAAACTCACCAGTTTTCCTTGAAAGAAGTTTTTCTACAAGGTGCTGCAATACTTTTAGTTTTTACAGCCACAAATAGTCTTAGTAAAATGTTATTGCAAACTGAATGAAAATGGTCTAAAAATCCAAGTTCATTTAACTATTGTATAGATATGGAGGATGAAAGTTTACTTTATTTATGCAGAAGAAAGTATCCTAATGATACATTGAGAAATTCTTTGAATCTAATGAAGTTTCCTTAAAAGTGACTTGATATAAAAATCTTGTCATTTACCCCAGTTCTTAATTCTGTTTGAAACTCATGAAATTAAATATTTTTAGAAAGATGGAAGTATTCTTGATCCATCAATTTACATTCATTTTTACCTGTGAGAGATGAGGCGATATTTTGCTGAAGCCAAAAGATTATTAAGTTAATGAATGAAAGTTGTTGGTTATATGTGTTGTTGTTTGTGGTTTGGATTTGTTCTGGTTGATTTGTTGGGTGTTGCTGTGAGCTGGGAGAGGGGTGGGGTTGAAGACCTGACTGAAAAGGAGGAGGTAGGATGAGAGGGGAGGAGACAGAAAAGTAGGCAGTCAGGAGAGAATGTAAATTCCTGAGTACCCAGCCAATGGGAAAGGGGACAGGGACCACACCGGGTGGGGAAAGGGTATAAAATGTAGCCATTTTGTTGGAGAGTGTGTGCATCCAGCTCTGGGAGGGGAGAGACAAATACTTGACTCAGCTGAATCATTACTAATAAGCAGTTTTCTTTTGCTTCAATGACTTTGTCCCCATTTAATTGTATCTAAAAGTTAGTTGATTTTTTTAACAATCTGGGGACTCATCCGGGATCCTTGGCCTCTGATCCTTCGAAGTAGGACAACGGGAGGAGGGGAAGGTGCACCCTGCTGATTTCAGCAGCCCCAACCCATTGTCATGCCCTGTGAGGGCTGCAGGTGAGACCCAGACAGGGGACTCTCGAAGCAAAAAAGGGGAGAGGAAAGGTAGAGAGAGGGAAAAGTCAGAGAAAGAACAGAGTTCATGTGCAGCAGCTGGTAACACCTGTGCACAGGGCCCAGGTAGGAAATTGGCTGTCGAGTATTACCTGGGCATCTGGGAGAAGCAGGACTGAGTGGGTGTGCTTGATACGCAGAATTGCCTGTGAAGCAAGTGTGGAGTCCTTCTAACTGCGGTGCCGTTATCCTGCGAGGGGTGTGGCCAGTGAAGGGACAAAACGAGTGGCTTTGAGAGAAGGAAGTCCTGCAGGGAGTACTAGGAAATGGGCACCAGCTGCAGCAGGAAGGTCAGGAGGAGTGGAGAGGGATGTAAGTGCTCCACTCTGAGCATACATCTGGACAGTCCCTTAGGGGGAGGATGCTCAGGAACTAGGGACAAGAGGAACTGGCTTGTACCCAGGGGAAGGATCATGGAAAAATTATCTGGTGTTGTATGTTTGAATAGACGAAGGAACCTATTGGGCCAGACCTATTGTACTGCCTGAGATATGGGTCATTGGACGAATGGGTATGTCAGGCACTAAATTTTTATGTAAACACAAAAGAACCTCAGAAGATAGAAGAAAGGAGGGACTATGCTGCTTGCTGGAGAAAATATTCGTCCATATTTGTGACCAAGAGCTTAATGGAGCTTAAAGGGGAGAGAAGGAGGGAAAAATGGGACCCCTTAGACCACCTGCCCCCTCCCTATGTGCCTGACAGGGGGACCGAATGGTCTAAATTTAGAGGAAGAAGCAGCAGAGCAGCAAAGGGGCGATAATGGCAGGGGCTGATCCCCATAAAATGGCAGATGCACATGGTAGGGCTGGTCCCCCTAAAATAGCGGATCTGCGTGGTGGGGCTGGTCCCCACAAAATGGCGGGCCCATGTAGTGGCGCTGGTTTTACTGAAGCAATAAAATCTCAAAATAGGACAGACCAGCTGTCACAGAGGACAAGGACTACAGAGGTAGCACAATTAAAGAGAGATGTCCAAAATTTCCCTTCCCATTTTCAAGTATCACCTCGGATGCTAACACAAATATGTCCGTGTTTCCCCTGAGAGAGGTATCTGTGTGTGGAACACAAGAAGGGGTGGAGTTTGTTAATGTACTTTTAAACAGTGTTGAAGAAAGAGAATTTAAAAGGGAAATGAGTACTATATTAGAGGACCCCTTGGGGCTAGGAGAACAACTGGATCAATTCTTAGGCTCAACTATTTACATCTGGGAGGAAATGCAGTTTGTTTTAGGAGCCCTGTTTACCCCAGAAGGAAGACAAATTATAAGAATTGCAGGAATAAAAATATGGGAGAGAAAAAATCCACTCGATGTTCAAGGGGAATACCTGGTGAACAGAAATTCCCCTAGTAAGACCTAACTGGGATCAGAATACAATTGAAGGAATAATATGTCCAATTATAGAAGATTGGCAATAAGGAGAATTAAAGAGGCAGCACGAAAAGGACAGAATTGTGAAAAGGCATTTGAAAATAAAGAACAGCAAGATGAACTGCCCACTGCCTGGTTACAAAGGCTCAGAAGAATATGCAGCAGTATTCTGTAATAGATCTTAAAAGTGTTGCAGGCAGAGAACTATTGAAAGTAAGTTTTGTTACTGTGGTGATGCGATACCTTTATTGTATTTTTATGTAAGTTTTCTGTACCCCAATGGTTCATCCCTACCTTCCCTAGTCCTTATTCCCAGTTGGTTTGCCCCAGACCCAAGCCGCTCCCCCGGTGCTCCCTACATGGTTGTTCTCCTCCCCTTGTTCTAGCTCTTTCCCTATCAATCACCCAAACCCCTCCTGTTGTTCCCGACGGTTCAGTGTCCATCACCTGAAACCTCCCAGTTTACCCTTATATGGTCCTCATCAATCCCCCGAGACCCTACCCTTCTAGATACCTCCCCCTTTGGAAATCCCCTAAACCTTGACGCCCCATTGGGGCTTGTGATCCCTTTCCCTCCTCCCCTTGAGGCTATTGGCCCAAGGAAATGTCTATCCTCGTCCATATCCCTCCCTTAGATATTTCTATTGGTCCCCAGTTAAGCCATCCCCATTGTAACACCTCGCTTTATAAGAGGTTCCCTGGAGCTGCTCGAGGCTTGTCTCCTGTGAGTTGCCTCCAGTGGATTTGGATTATCCCGTGTGGCAGGCCTCCTTGCTACTTTTTATCCTCTCCCTCGTCCGGACTGCTGACAGCCACTGTGCCTGGAGCTTCAGCTCCCCTGGGCAGAGCTGAACTCCTGAGGAGCAGCTTTAAAGCCGAGAGCCTCCAGCTGCTCCCCACTCCTGTCGCATACCGCTGGAGCTAGCCTGGGCAGTGGTCAGTGGCAGTCATTGCGACATGTTACCAAAGCATGGCCAGACATAAAGAAAAAATTGGGAAAAATAGAGGATTGGAGTGATAAAGAATTAAGTGAATTGTTGAGGGAAGCTCAGAAAGTTTATGTTAGAAGGGATGATGAAAAACAGAAAAATAAGGCCAAGTTCATGGTGGCTACTGTAGACCAAGTACTGAAATGACGAACTGGGAATGAGGCTGGAAGAGGCAGAGGAGTGGCCAAGGGAAGCCTTCAGTATGATGTTAGGAGACCCCAGGGAGGAGGATGGGGGATGACCACCTCGCAGACAGGTCCCAAGAAATGTTTCTAGTGTGGAAAAGTGGGACATTTTAAAAGAGAGTGCCCAGAACTACACAGAGAGGTTAAAACTTCCCAAATGATGGAATCAGGAGCTTATACACAAGATTGGGGGTGTCAGGGTCCTCTTTTTGGGGTCCAAATACCATGAAGAGCCCTTGAAAAATTTAAAAGTAGGACCCCAAGAAGAGGAATATGTGTTTATGGTTGATTCAGGAACTGAGAGATCAAGTTTAATTCAAATCCCCTGTGGGTGTGTGAAAGGGAGTGACCAAACTAGAATAATTGGAGTGAACAGGGAGGGATTTCATGCCCCCATAGAAGAACAAGTGAAAGTTTTAGGAAATGGTAAAGAAATAATACCTAGTTTTGTAATAATACCAGAGGTTGGCACCAGCTTATTAGGGAGAGATCTACAAGTGCAATTGGGGATTGGGGTGATTCCAAAGGAGGATAGAAGGGTGGTAAAACTATTTAAATTGACTATAGAAGATTAGAGGGAAATAAATCCAGTGGTATGGGTGGCTAAAGATAAGAGAGGTGGGCTGAATATCTCTCCCCTGGAAATAAAATTGAAGGAAGGGAGCCAACCCGTCCATGTGAAACGGTATCCTTTATCTCTGGAAGGAAGAAGGGGATTACAAAATATAATTGAAGAACTTTTAAAGGATGGATTGTTAGAACCCTGCATGTCCCCTTATAATACCCCTATTTTACTTATCAGGAAACCAGATGGGACATACAGACTTGTTCAAGATTTGAGGGAATTAAATAAACTTGTTCAAGTACACCACCCCGGTAGTCCCTAATCCATGTACTTTACTAAGCAAGATACCCCATAATTACGTGTGGTTCATTGTAATTGACTTGAAAGATGCATTTTGGACATGTCCACTAGCAAAAAACAGCAGAGATATATTTGCCTTTGAATGGGAAGACCCCACTACTGGGAGAAAGCAACAGTTATGATGGACCTCTTTACCACGGGAATTTACAGAATCTCCAGATTTGTTTCAGCAAATTCTAGAACAGGTGGTTGAAGAGTCCCTATGTAATGGTATCTGAAAATAAGTTCATTTCTAACATACCTTTCTGTGAGAAGAGAGGCTGCTGGCTCTTACCTTAGTGTAATATTTATTTTTAATAGAATACTATGAGACAAGTGGTCTAAAATGTGTAGTCGGAATATTACTGCATGATATTATAGTGTGATCTCTGTGAGCTTTGCAGAAATGTGTTTGTGCAGCATATAGAGAAACTTGGATTCACTTTTTGGGAGGTCAAATAAAATTTAAGTGTTGACAGGTGGGTTTTTTTTTTTGTTTTGTCAGTAACATTTCAACTGGTTTACTTTAAAATGTGCTAAACATTAGTCTTTCTTAGTAGCAGTGTAATATGACAGTGATAAATTTTTACCTTCACAGTTCTTTCTGAATTTTTTTTTTTTAAGGGCTAAGATGGATAGCACAGAGGAACCTCAGAAAAAAGTCTTTAAAGCACGAAAAACAATGAGAGTAAGTGATCGGCAACAACTTGAAGCTGTCTATAAGGTTAAAGAGGAGCTGTTGAAGACAACTGAAGTGAAACTGTTAAATGGAAAACATGAGAATGGCGATTCTGATGTAAATTCCCTTTTAAGCAATACAGACTGTATGGAAGACAAGAAAGAAATTAATGGCATGGTTGAGTTGTGTGTTAACTCTGAGGAAAGAAGAACAGCTTCTGATGAAATTAGTGAGGCCAAAAGCCCTGAGAGTAGGGCAGGAAACATAGTCAATGACATAGAATCCAAACCTCTTATGCTGTCTTCAGAAAATGTTACTCCTGAGCAAGCTAAAGATACTGACACTGCAGTAAATCGCGAGGCTGAAAATGGAGTGATTGGTAACAATAAAGATAACTTCCATGAAGAAAATAGTAGAAAAGATCATTTGGACCAAAGAAAGAATGATATACCATTGGAAGGTGAAAGTAAATCAGTCTGTAATATTAGTGAGTCTTCTGAAGCAAAGGGGGACGTGAATGATTTAACTGTTAATTCCAGTTCATCTGGTGAGGAAAAGAGGACTGAAGAGGTAACTGTTGAAGAGGCTGTTGGAGAAGCAGCCATCTCTAGCAGTATGGAAGCTGACCAGGAAAAACAAGAAGGCAGTGCAGGACTTTCAGAAACCACTGTTCCGAAGACAATAGATGAGCCAGGTGAAACTATCTTGGACAATACTGACTGTATGGAAACAGATGAAATTATTCCAATTTTGGAAAAACTAGCCCCTGCTGAAGATGATCTGAGCTGTTTTTCTAAAAGTTCTCTGCTTCCAGTGGATGACACAGTCCCAGATTTAGAAGAGAAAATAGACAACTGTTTGGGTTCACCATCCAAACAGGAAAGCAATGAAAGTCTGCCAAAAGAGGCTTTCTTAGTGCTGTCTGATGAAGAGGATCCCTGTGATGAGAAGGAGGAACATGTTGAAGGAATACTACCAAACAAGCCAAGTCTTCCAGGTAAGAATTTTCTAAATTGCTAGTTTCCATTGAAATTTGGGATTTTGTTCATTTCTTAGTGACACGCTTGTGGCATGTTTCTAAATCAAAAAGACAGTCTTACCCACCAGTAATGTTATGTAGCCTTAGTTTTCAAGGCTGGTATTTGAGGCCCAGGAAAAAAAGATATTAGCACCAAAAAATGGTCATCTTTGAGATTTGAGTTGTTTTGATTTCTTTGTTTAGGGTTTTGGTTTTGTGGGTTTTTTTGTTGTTTTCTTGTTGGTTTGATTTGGGGATTTTTTTCATACTCTGCAAATTTGGGTGCAAACTTGGGTGAGGTAGTGGGTGGAAAAAGAGGAAAGATGAGTAATTGTCAGAGAGGGAACAGAAAGATTTGTGAGAAGAGAAATGCATTCATTTACTGCTCTCAAGAGGAAGAAAGGATTTCAGCTTTCTTCAACATGCAAATAAATGATAAGGAAAACATGCGTGTAATCCAGATGTGCCACAACTCCTCTTTTACCTTTTTTCCCCCCCTGAAAGACAGTATTGGAAAAGTTTAATGAAAAATGCATGTCACTTATTGTTTTCATATCATGTAGCTTTCATTCATTTAACTCAGTGGTTTTTATCTAAGTTTTCTTCGATGACTATATCAACTGATTGATGCTTTTAAATGTTAAGTGTGGGATCTCTTCATGTAGTTAGCAGAACATTTTTCTAAATTAAACTGAATGAATGTCCTCTATAGTTTACTATTTCATACAGCTTTGTAAGCTTTTTTTCTTTTTGACAATGGGCAGTCATTGTTATACTATTGCACTTCTGAAAATAAAACAGATTAATAATTCACAGAAAAGTTGACACTGTTCTTTTATCTGTAATTAAGAAAGATGATGTTTCAAATTATCTTGGGGTTGGAGTTTTTTTGTTGGTTTTTCTTCCTCTCCCTCTTCTCCCTCCATCCCCTCCATTGTTTAGCTTTTATTAAATGATTACCATAATAACCCAAGTGTGTTTAAATATGATTGACTGGGTAGAAATCTCATAGCTTAAACAAGATTCAGATTTTTTTAGTCTCTGGGAAGTTAGTAACCGCAGTTTCTTGAATCTTATTTTACTGATGGTGAGACTGGTATTCTGAGTCTTCAGTTTCTGAAACAGCTAGAGAAACAGAGATAAGACCCAGCTTTGCAGCCCTGTTTTAGACTCCTTCTTTCCTAATATTTACCTTTAAATTTAAGCTAGTTAAACAGAGATAAGGTAAGTTCCATTAGTTTCTGCTAAGGATCTTACTTAGGTGTTACCTGTTGTCAATGAGATTGAAAAAGTGATACCATTATTGTGCACTGTTGATACCATTGTGTGTTCCACTGTTCTGGAAGACTTAAAGTCTTCCAGAAACTATTGGAGGTGGGGAAAGCAGGGGGAAAGAAGGTTGTGTGTCAAAAATGTAGTGTGTTAGGAGTCTCTTTTATGAAACGAACATTACAAATAAATTGATTGTCTTTGTTTTCACTGCATTTTAAGCGTTCTCTCATAGAAGACATTAGGTTTACTTTTTTCATCCTTACACAATGAGAAAACACTCTGGGGTCACAGAGGAGTTTGCTATGGAGCAAAAAGACTGAAGTGAATATTAAATACTGGACTACAGTTTGCAGAAGTTTAAAATTAATATATCCAGCAATACTTTTTCAGATTTTTCACTTTGGTGACAAGACAAATTATTTTGACTAGTTGTTTTATTTATTGGCTAATAACAGTTTATGACTTTTACAGTTGTGTGGCAGTAACTGAGACCGTTCATGAAACAAAAATTGGTCATTGTGATGTTCTGTCCTTAACCAGCAACAAAGATAATAGCAGAGAGGTTGCATAGGGAGGAAACAGTTGTATGAGAAAACAGGTAGAGTTACCTTATAAAGAGTAATTTTGGAAAGAATCTGTGAAAATTAAAACCGTGGAGACCATACAGAGATCATTTCAAGATGCTGTGTTGGAGAAACAGGTGCAAACTGCTCAGTTAAGAAGTACGATTTCAAAAAGTTCAGATGGAAAACCAGCATGGCTAAACAACAGTGAAAGAATGGTATCAGAAGACTTTATTCAAATGGACAGATTAATAGAATGTCTTTTCCAAATGGAATATGAAATATGATAGCTATGTAGTCATAGATTTTTGTAATGAAAGGTCATACATCAGAAAACCCTGGAGCTTTTTGCGTAAGCAAACAAGCACATGACAAGGAAGCACAGAAACACATAATGGAAGCTTGTTTCATACACATATGTATGAAACACATAATGGAAGTTCGTGGAATATACAATAAAATTTTTCAGGAAGTGCTACCATTTTTATCTGTGTGTTTGGGGCTTCAGGTTTTTGTCTATTTAAGCATTTCCTAAACAGTATAATTTTAAATGACTAGTCCTAAATTGTGATACTTTGTATTACCAAGAAACTTCAAATTAAAATTCATATTTGCTAACCTAAGAAGAATCTAGGCCTTTTCTACCATTAAGATTATGGTTGAATTTGCCAATTGAACATACTAGTATTTTGTTACTGAAATTTTTATATTTTTATATAAAATTTATATTTTATATATTAATTCTTATAGGGAGAATTTATACTTTCTCCCTAAGTGGAAAAATAAGCTAAAATAATTTGTTGAGAACTTTAGCTACATTAAAAATACATCACTTTGTTTCAGAGGTAACTGAAACATGTTACCCTCGTAATTACAGTTCAATTATTCTGATTTAAATGCTAAGCAAATTCAGAAGTGAGTCTTAATGTGTTGCATGATAGTTCAAATTTTCGTTTTCAGGGTATCCCCTTATTTCTTTCATATCTGCATTCCCTTTTGTCATACTTATGTCTCTTGCCCTCCCTGACATGTTTTTTCATAAGTTTTCTAAATTCATTAGTCAAAATAGGACTGTTACGAGACTTTTGTAGGTCTGAGTAAGTGTCACATGGATTTTTTTCTTCTGTTTATAGAAGAGGTGGAGGGGGAGAGAAGAAAGGAGTGTGAAGATAAAGAAGGAGAAGAGGCCCACAAAGAAGAGGAGAAGCAAATAGAGAAAAGTATGTAATGTTAAAACCATTATATTTCACTGGGTGGTATGTTAGAAGCACAGAATCATTAGGTTTGGAAGGGACCTTTGATGATTATGTAGTCCAATGCCACTGTTAAAAACCAGGTCAACTAGAGACCAGTTTGCTCAGAACCATGTCTTGACAAGTTTTGAGTATTTCCACAGATGAAGATTCCACAAATTTCCAGTTTTGTGATTTCAGTGTTTGACCACCCTCACAGTAAAAAAGTTTTTATATGTTTGAGTGGAAATGCCTGTATTTCAATTTACATCCATTTCTCTTGTCCTGTCAGTGCTACTCACTAAGAGTCTTGCTCTATCTGTTCGTTCTCTACCTGTCTGGGTAATTTACACACATGATAAAATCTCCCCTAATGGCCTTCTCCAGTTGAACAATTCCAGCTCTTGATGAATCATGCAGTCTCTAAAACATCTTGGTGACTCTACTCTGTACTCTATTCCAGTATGCTCACATATTTTTTGTATTTAGAAACCCAGAACTGGTCAAAAGACTCAAGGTTCAGGCTCACATTCCCTGGTTAGAGGGGAGTAAGTACCTCCCTCAGCTTGCTGTCAGTACTCATTCTCAGGCAACCAAGAATGTTGTTGGCCTTCTTTGCCAACAGGGCACATTGATGGCCCATGTTCAACTTCATGTACATGAAGGCCACCAGGGCTTTTTCTGCAAAGCTGTTTTCCAGCCAGTGAGTTCCCAGCCTGTACTAGTACATGGTTTTATTGCTACCCAAGTGTAGTACTTGGGCATTTCCTTTTTTTGTACTTCATGAGGTTCTTGTTTGCCCATTTCTCCAATTTGTCAGTGTGACCCCAAATGGCAGCATAACCGCTTAGGAGTGTACAGGTCGCTCCTTCCAGTTTTGTATCACCTGCAAGTTGCTGCCTGTATCATCTTACCCCATTATCTAGGTCATGAATGAAGATGTAGTGTTGGTACCATTAGCATCTGCTGGTGTACATTACTGAGCTCCAGCTGGACAATGTGTCAATAGTCACAGCTCCTGGAGCCCAACAGTTGAGCCTGTCCAATTATCTAGGCCATACATCAGGACTTAGGGATGTTTTGGGTGTCAGAAGCTTTACTAAAGATGCTCTTCTCTCATCCACCAAGACAGTGGTCTCACTGTAGAAGGCTATCAGGCTGATGATGCATGATTTCCCCTTGATAAATCCATTCTACTCCCCATCACCACCTTCTTAATAGGCTTGGAGTGGATTTCTATCCAGACTTACTTGCTCCATCACGTTCCCAGGGATTGAGGTAAGGCTGATAATCCTGTAGTTCCCTGGGTCCTTGTTAAATAATCTGAGGATTATTTAAAAGCAGATGTCCCTTTTGTCCTCAAGAACCTGCTGGACACATTGCCAGAAGCTGGAGGAGTGAATGAGGTCTCTGGTTTTTTTGTGCTTCATGACTGTGATGAAAATTACTTTTATAATCTAGTTCTGTTTTGAGCCTGTTCTTTTGTTAGATTTTTACTTTCCTTCTTACCCAAGAAGTAAGAAAAAAGTTTGAATGTTTTTTCAGTCAGGTGTTGGAGGTACAAGTTAAAACTTCATTGCAGGTAAACACAGTTAATTGTTGGCACAGTGAAATGAGATGTAGTTTTATTTGGCTGGAATTCTAAGAAGCAGATTTGTTTTTCAGAAGAAGGTTTTGGTTTGCTTCTCAGAAGCCATGTTTCATTATAGGATGGTGCTGATAGGAGCAGGAAGAACTGGAGGGAAGTTCCAGAGAGGGCAATGGCGGTAGTAGAACCATTTTGCATTTGGGGAAATCATAGGGTGAATCACAAAGCAGAACTCACTGATAGGGCAGTAATGTACAGATACAAAAGGACAGGTTTTGTCCTGTGATGTCATCAAGCATGTTTTTCCAAAGGCATTCTTACTGGTTTAGAATGAAAAAGCTTAAACTGAGAACAACTTCATAGTAATCATGGCATTCTGAAGATACCTGTTTTTTAAGGAGCTCCTCATGAGCAGTTGTATCTATTGTTCCAGGTGAAGCATCAAAGAGAAAGCGTTCCAAATCTGATGACATGGACAATGTTCATTCTAAACATCGTCGGTACATGGGAGAAGATTATGAAGCAGAACTCCAAGTAAAAATTACAGCCAGAAAGGATGTTGACCAAAAATTACAAAAGGTAGAAGAGAGGTGCAGAGCAAAGAACATAGACACACACCTCTCACTTGGGGGTTACCATCTTTGAATTATCTGTCCTTCCCCACACACTCTGTGTCCCCAGACACTTTCTCTTTTTTGTAGTTGAATATTGGATGTAATTCAAATAACAAAGGTGCTTAATTCATATAAAGTACTGCGCAGCCCTCCTTTAAGAAGAGACCAAATACCATTTGAAAACTATGCTGCAGGAGTTATATTTTAAATGTATAAAATACTTGAAGTCTCATGTGACTCTAGACTGAAAATGAGTTATTTCACCATGGTGAAGTTTATACGTGATGCACTTCATTGTGTGCCTAGATTAAAAGAAAGGCTGTTTCCAAACACGAGTATAATCAACGTGGCATTTTGCAGATTTTTGTAGAGCTGTTAATAGCCTGACTGCACGATTGCTGTATACGGAACTTATGGTCTTGAAGAAAAGAAAATCGTGCTGTTCTTCCATTAGTTAATTAGCATATGTTGTAACTTCATTAATTTAGGATGGGAAAAACTAAACCACATTTGTAGCTTATTTATTTTTGTTTCTTAAGAAAACATTTTGCACTGCAATTGGTATAGAAGGGAGCAAAACATGAAATAATAACTTTATCAAGTAAACTTTGTGAAAACCAGTCTTCTTTTATTTTTAGCTTCTGCAAGAAAGGCAACAGTGCATTTTTGCTAGGGGAAAATACATCTCAGAAAAAAGTTTTTGTTGAATGTCCTTAGTTTCTATTCTTTGAATGCCAATGTCCCTCTCAGAAATAGAAAAGAAGAGCAATTAATTTGTGTAAACACTGCAGTTTAAGAAAATATCTTCTGTTGTTAAGGTTCTTTTTATATATAGCAAGGTTTTATACACTTATCATACTGCAGGGAAATGAATTTGTTGAATTAATGGCAAACCATTTGTATTTTCCAAAATTGTCACACTTAGCTGTGCATCCACATGCTTATTGCTGACTGTAGATTTATTTGATTGACAGGGCACAAGAGTTGTCATTGTTCTATTTATAGCAGGATATTTAAGAGTTGGTAATATTTTTATAGATGGTCTCCCAAATTTTGGGATTGCATTGTTGGGGTTTTTTTTTTTTAATATAACAATTTTGCAGATTATCCAGAGACTTTTAGAAGAAAAGCTTACCGCTTTGCAGTGTGCAGTATTTGACAAGACTCTGGCAGACTTGAAAACTCGAATGGAGAAAGTAGAATGCAACAAGAGGCATAAAACAGTGCTTACTGAAATGCAGGTGAGTGTTTGTGTGTTCAGCTGCATACTAGGGTCGAATTCAAAAATAACTTCCTCAATATTTAGTAGTAAGGTTCCTATAGTTGCCAGTAGGGAAACCATTTTGACTCCGCAAGGGGAGGAGGCGCTCGGGGGAGCAGCAAACACTAATGTTCCTTTTGAATTGTAAAACTGTGTTTTCCTACTCAGAAGGAGGGAAGCAACCAATTAATCATACAGAAACCCCAAAGTGGATCTTCCTTTTGGCGAACTGATTCATTAGCTGTTAGTGGACTGTTTTTCCACTCTTCTGTTCCACTTAGACATTTTTCAAAAAAATGCTAAATATGAAAATATCTATGGTCTTTATGAAGCTGGAAATTTGCTTAAAAATGGGAACATGTAGAAACGAGAGGACAGTAGCACTGGACTTTGAATATTCTGCATCACATGTTGTTTCCCCAGAAAATAAATAGTTGATGTGTTCTAGCAAGGAAGCAAATAGCTAGTGTTGAATGCAGCATGCTTTCCTGCATTCTTTATAGAACATATGTACATAGTGGTAACATGAGGAACATCACAAAATTCAAAGAATTTTGTACTGACAAAACAATTAAAAGCTTATGTCATAACAAATTCAAACAATAAGGCCATTTTACTTTTTGCATTAAAAGAAATACACAGTTTGCCAGACGTGTTCCCAAGATACAACTCTTTCCTCTTGTTGCCAAGACATTTTATGTAGACTTTTTAAGTGCTTTCTAAGATGCTTTCAATATACTTGTTTACCAGTATCTTTAGCCATCAACTAGAGTGTCAAATTAATAACATCATATAAGGCTTTCATTGATGTAGTTTTGTGTGAACATGCAAGATGGATTCAGTTTGTGCAGTTGTGAATAGGAAGGAAAATAATTTAACTTGTCTCTAACATACCTCGATTGTGATGCATACATTTGTCCTTCTGCTGTAATATAGTTGAAAATAATATATGGTTGTACTGTATTTCAAGGAAGAATAATTTCCCTGATATGAAAATAGCATTTGATGTCTTAGTTATATGTCTTTCAGTTTGTAAAATTTCTGTGATGGTTCTTAGGGGAATATTTATGGTTTTGTTTGTTTTCATCTTCTTCCTGTTTAGGCTAAAATTGCGAGATTGACAAAGCGGGTTGGAGCAGCCAAGGAGGACTTGAAGAAGAGACAGGAAGTAAGAACTAGATCTGTTGGGGTTTGGGTTTTTTTCCTGAGTTAGCCTAAGCCTTGTATTGGAAAATAAAGAAAATTTATATGCAGAAAGATGTGACTTGTTTATTCAATGGCATTAACAAACCAGGCTTGTCTGGTTTGGTTAAAGAAGTCTTAACATCTGTTATGTAATTCTGATTTGTAGAGAAGCTTCTTTAGCCATTTATTAGTGTGAAAACACCTTAAACTGTATGTAACTGAGTCTAATTTACTTCAGTAGGAAGAGTACAGTGTAAATAAAACTGAATTCCACTACCTTGATTCTGAGGGGGGAGAGGAGGAAGAGGAGAGAGAGGCTGTAGGAGAGGGAGGCAGTAGGACCAAGGAGATTTTGGATAGTTGTAAAATATGTCAAATTCTTCTGCAATGTTGGCTTCAGAAAATGAATCTCTCACACAGCAGTGAATGGATATGAAATAGAATGAAAGCATAAGTTTGCAAGCTGACTTAGAGTTGTTTTGTTATGGCCTCTCTCTCTCATTCTGTGTAGAATGTGGCAAATGCCCCTGCATCTCCAGGGAAAGCAGCAGCCGACACTGCAAACGTAAACAACGCCACGTATCGGTAAGCAAAGCACACCACTGTGACTGTGTTAAAATTTGCAATAGGACACTTCAGATACCTAATGTCATTGATAATTTCTGTAGTTCCTTTTTTTTAAATTAAAGTGTTCTTCCTTTTCCTTCATTGCTCTTCACTCATAAAATTTCATTTGCTTTCACAGAAGTCATAAATTGACAGAATCGAATCCATGCTTGGGTAAATTTAGAGGTCGTTTAGCATCAGTTTCAGTGTTTAAAAAATTATGGATAAAAGTGGAAGTTTAATTTCAAGACCATGAAAATTCTCATGGTGCAAGGCAAACTTGGTGCAAGCACTTGAAAATTCATAAATAATTCCGTGCTTTTCTTTAGTGGGGGAATACCCAAAGCTAATTTCCTGAGAAGCAAAAAATGGGTTTAGAAAAGAAAATCTCAAAGAAAAGAACAGCTGTAAAATTAGGGATTTTTTCACCATTGTACTGTTCATAAATTGACCTTTTTTGGCTTATCGAGAGAAATGCCAACTGAAACTTCATTCCTTAGAAATGCTGGCACAGTGAGGCAAATGCTGGAGTCAAAGAGGAATGTAGGAGAGAGCACACCAGCAACTTTTCAAGCCCCTGTGAATCCAGGTAAGAAACTCCCTATGGACTATGAACACATTTCTTAAGAGTTTTATTACTTTCCAGTGAAGAAGTAACTAACTAAACAGAGCAAAACCGATTTTATTCCTCTTTTCTGACATGAAAAATCATTATTTTTAGCTCTCTGGCACATTCCCAGTTTGTATTTGTGTAGTGTGCTTACCAGGTATGGGAAAAAATGTGTTGATTTGGCCAAGCAGAACTTGTGGTAAATTAGATGCTTCAGGAGACTGCATACTGAGTATGGCAGGAAAACTGGCTGCCAAGAACTGAAACACATGGCTCGGGCCCCCTATTATACTTGATCATAATAGAATGCTGACGATATCCTTCCTTCTACCTAATGACTGCAGAAATTGAGTGGGAAACTAAAGAGCAATTATAAACCCTGTTTCTTAAAGGAGTCATGTTGAAAAATGGAATTTCTAGATTAAAATTTTATAAGGAATATAGATTCAAACTCACCATTAATTATATTCATTATAGTCTCACTGTCCTTGGTTGTAAAAATAGTTTGTTTAATATTGAATGCTGGATCTTTCCCACAGGATTATCTCATAATTTGCATGTAGTGGCTTTCAGTAGTGTATTTTGCTCCTGATCTCTAGAATTAATCCTGAAATTTTGTTGCATAAAAGTGAATATGTTCTCTGACACATTAATATTTGGTTTTGGTAGAACCCTCTGGATACAAGGTCCTACCTAAACAAGGCAAGTTAGTCATAACTGGCATAGTTCTTCTTTTCTTGTGTTTTGTGAAGCACCAGTTGCTCTGCCATTTGTGTAATGGGTGTTTAAAATGCTGTATTTTGTGTTTTCAACAGTTAAATCCTGGGGCTTTCTTCAAGCCTGTGTCATAATTCTTTATATATCTTTTTTTCTGGTATTTCTTATAAACAGAAATGCAGTATTGACTGTATCTTTAACCAGGCCATTGAATATCAGTGTTCAACAGAAAAATTCTATCTATAGCATTTATTTGCAAAAAAAAAAAGTAATTATACACCACCTTTTTCGTGGAATCATAGAATGATTTGGGTTGGAAGGGACCTCTAAAGATCATCTATTCCAACCCTACTGCCATGGGCCAGGATCTCTTTCACAAGATTATGTTGCTCAAAGCCCTGTCCATCCTGACTTTGACACTTAAAATGATGGGGCATTCACAGCCTCTCTGGACAACCAGTTCTAGTGACTCACTGCCCTCATCATAAATTGCTTCCACTTGTGTTGCAGTGAAACTTCCCACTTGATTCAAGTGCTTAATTTTTTTATTTATTTTTTTGTGTGTAGTGCCTGCTTCCAGTCTTGCTGCTTCTCCAGCAGTTGTCAGTGGACATCCTAAGCTTCAGACTCCAGTGTCCTCCACCAGCTCTTTGACAACAACAGTGCTTCCCACAGCTAACACGGCTACGGTTGTAGGCACTAACCAAGTGCCCACTGGCAGCACTCAGTCAGTGGCTGTCTCATTGCAGTCTTTGCCCGTAATCCTGCATGTACCTGTTGCAGTGTCATCCCAGACTCAGCTCCTGCAAGGCCACACAGGGACTTTGGTCTCTAACCAGCAGTCAGGCAACGTTGAATTTATATCTGTACAAAACTCGTCTACAGTTGGTAGCCTTACCAAAACTACAGTGTCTTTGGCATCAACTAACACGACTAAACCAAATAACATCCCACATGTGCCCAGTCCTGGTATTCAGAGGAACTCTACAGTCAGTGCTGGGTCAATAGGCACAACGTTGGCAGTACAGGCTGTTCCTACTACACATCCTGTTGCCCAGACCACAAGGACTTCTTTGCCCACAGTGGGTACTCCAGGACTTTATAATGCAACCGCCAGTCGAGCGCCCCTACAGATGAAGCTTCCCCTCTCTGCATTTAGTAGTACAGCTCCTACTGAACCACCCACTGTTGCAGCACCCAAGATTGGTAAGTTATGCTTGAATGTTGACACTGGGAAAGGAAGATAGTGGTCAGAGGGAAACACAAAACGGCACTCTGTGGAAAATTGTTTGTTAATGTGTTTTACAGAGATGGTTCTTCTAGGTTACGTTTCTGCTGAAATTTTCAAGATCAAAATCATCTCTATGACAGATCTGTTTCAGATGTTGTAAGCTTTGTTGTATTTGGAATTTGATTTATATAATTCCTAGCATGAAGTCAGAAACGCCTATTCTACCATTAAGAACTTGGTATTTATTTTTAATACAGCCTCTCAGAATAATATGAACTGCCTTTCTAAGCAAAGGCATACTGAAAGTATAATAGTAACTTAATTTTCACAACACTTAAAAATAAACAGAACAGGAGAAAAAAACAACTGAACACTAGTTCCAAAGGACTACACTTACAGTATTTAAATAAAGTCTCTAAATACAATAAATGTTCGAATAACAATATTTAGATTAATTATTTTAAAATACTTCTTTTCAATGGCCATGCCCTGATGGTTCTCTGCACTTTTGATTTTACATACCTTGAATTTTTTTTTCTAAGAGGTCTTCAAGATTTGTAAGTGAGTTGGAGTTACAGCAAGTTCCTCATTGGCACAATATAATGTTAGAAGGAACTCAAGCAGAGCTTGACATCAGAAGTAGTTTCATTTCATTTTCCTGTATCTACATTACCTGTGCTGAAATATGTGCTCCCTAGAGTTAGACATTTATGTTTTGTATTGATTCTTAGCTCTAAAGTAAATGGAAGTGATTTAAGACATCATAAAAAGGGTTGTGACTGATGAGAGACAGTGACAAATGGGAGGACCTATGTGTCCAAAGAATGTCTCATTTTATGCAGTTCCCATAGACTAACTTTATACCCCAGTAGTTTTCCCACCAGAATTAAAACACTGATTTGGGCCAACACTGTTGCGAATAAGCTCTGGTTAAAATGAAAAGGAATGAGAACAGAATTTGGATTTATATATTTACATCAAATATTAAAGCAACTTCTTCTTAAATTGCTAGTTTAATGTTTGGCTGAGCTAATAAAGGTAGTCAGTCTCCCTGTCTCAGTTATGTATTTTGCAGTCTGTTTAACCATCCATTTTTCAGTCAGGTTTTTTTTGTACAAAAATATTTACTAATTTTATTAATTTTCAGTTTAACAGCTTATATTTTTGCATACAGAGGGAGGAGAGGTTGGAGTTATACTTTGTCCTCAGGCAAGGAAATTGTTCATAAAACACTTTTAATACACTGTCAAACTTAGAAGGAAGGGAGCACATTAATCAGACGTGAATACTTGTAATTGAAAATTGGGGCTAAATGTAAAATATGTTATTATTTTGCATACATACTGAATGTTTAGTATCAAATAATTTTGAATATTGCCTTCAAATTTGTCTAGTGGGTAGCAATAATTAGTACTGATCAGATACTGCAAATGAACAATTTCTTGACCCCTCAGAAAACCAGACAAGCAGGCCACCAACAGATACTTCGGCAAACAAGCGACCTGCTGAGGGAACAACACAGGTAGGCTGTTGATTGTTTCTATATAAAATTCTAAAGTTACAATCCACAGGAGAAAAGTTCTTTACCTTTATTGCTTATAATGAAACAATTTTAGTTTCTTTTGTGTCATCCTTTCTAGTTTCTCTCAGTTTATATTTTTCTTCTTCTGATTCACTCTTATTTGGAGCATGAGCTTCTGATAATTTTTTCAGAAGTTTTCTGATGGGGTTTTTGTAGGTAGACGAGTTGGTAAATCAGGAGCAGACTAAAACTTGTCTGATACAACAGAGCAAGCATACAAAGAAAAGACTCCCCAGTCTTTGTCTGAATGGCTTGAACTTAAAGTTACAAATATTTTATAAATTATTGCAGTGCTCTCATTTCCATACTAATTCAGAACTTAAAATTGGAATTCTAATGTTTGGTTGTCATATATCATGGGAGGGAAAAAAAAAAAGGAAAAGAAACCTTCTTCAGGAATAGCTACTTCATAATAAAGGATAACTTGCAGTACTTCTGGATTCCTTGTCTAAAATTTGTTGAACTTGCTTTGAAATTTCAAGTCTGAAATTAAGCTATTTAAAATTCTTCATAAATAATTTTCTTTCTGTTTACAGATGTTTCACAAAGCACCTCATACTTAACTATTGCTCTTAACCAGAAGTCATTTTATTAAGGGGAATAAAATTAATTTCTTCCAGCCAACATTTCCAAATTCGTTAGTGTCTCAAGGTACAGTTAATCTAAACTGTATTTCAAAGCAAGAAGAAATATACTGGACAATATTCTGGTTTTCACCTGTTGAAAGTAGTCTGGCAAAGGTAGCCAGTATTTTAGAGTATAAACTGTGCCTCACTCTTACCTTTCTATTAAGGCATTTCAAAAAGAAAAGTTGTTTGGAACCTCATTTTTCAAAGATACCTGTGGATTATAGCTATTAAAACTCTTGTCAGTACTTAATATGTAGGAAATCCAGTGCCATAATGGATGACAGTAGTACAGTTTTAAGATTTATTTTTCAGTATAAGATGCATATTCTGGAATTTTTCTTCAGTTAGAGTCTGAAACCTGGAAAAAATTTGGAAAGACAGATTGTGTATGATAGTGGTATTTAGCAGTGGAAGGTGAACTAGGAGGAGGGAAATAAAAGGCATAGGTTGTTTTCTGGTTTTCAGTCTTCTGTTGTGTAGTGTATGTTCCAGGTTTGCTTTCCGTGAAATCAGTTAAAGCATGTGTAATGTCATGGTTAGAAAAGAAGGACCTGATGCATTTTAATTGGCTAGTGAGGTATGGAATTGACTTGCCATTCATTTGAAAAATCCAGTTAATGCCACCTGCTTTTTCTTACGTAAAATCCAAAATATTGTATATTACTCCACACTTCGCAGCTCTCAGATCAAAAAGTAGTTCGCTGTGTGCCGTATACCTGTGGCATGTTTGATGGTACAACTTTGATCAATTGTTTCAAAAAGCAGTTGAAACAGGAAGAGACTTCATCAGAAAATAAAGAAGCAGTAGAAGCAGCACAGACGAATTTTAACTTCCCTGAGGATGTTCTCTTTGGATTGGAGGAAGAGGAAGAGGATGCTAAGAGCATCAAAAACACCCACAAGCAGACTGGCTGGGCAGCTAACCTGTTAAAACAGTGGCTGGCCAAAAATGGCAAGGATCCTAGCTTTGAATTGGTTCCAGTAAGTGAACTCAATGATATCTTAAGAGAGTTTTATTACACTATAAGAAATCACGATGGAAATACCTACAGCGTGGCAAGCTACAAGTCAATGCGTGCTGGCTTAAACCGGCATCTCAAAATGCCACCTTATAATCGTCAGATTTGCTTAATGAAGGACAAAGAGTTTGCGAGTGCAAACATGGTGTTTGTGAGCGTGCTGAAGATGCTGCGCATGCAGGGGAAGGATGAGACTCACCACCATCCTCCTATAGCTGCCGAGGACTTGCGTAAGATTAAGCAATCTGGTGTGCTGGGTTTGCACAGTCCACTGGCACTCGTCAACAAGGTGTGGTTTGATTTGCAGTTGCATTTTGCCAAGCGAGGGAGGGAGATTCTAAGAGATCTGGCTCCAGATGCATTTGTTGTTGAGAAGGACAAGAATGGGCGTCGATATGCTATGTTTAGGTATCCTGGTAAAGGAAAAAATGGCGAAGATCCTCATAAAATGGGTAAAATGTATGATATGCCTGGGGACCCAAACTGTCCTGTTTTTTCCTTGGAACTTTATTTGTCCAAGTTGCCTCCAGAGCCCCCTGCCTTTTACCTGCACCCTCTAAAGCTAACGTCAGAGCAAATGCAAGAACAGCCTGTCTGGTACAAAAGAGAACCGATGGGTGTGAACTACCTGGGCACCATGATGCCCAGGATAAGTGTGGCAGCCAGGCTCTCTCAGCGGTACACCAATCATTCTCTCCGAACTACCACCATCCAGCTACTGTGTGAAGCAGGACTGGGGCCTAGAGAAATAATGACAGTGACAGGCCATCGCTCTGAGTCTGCTATTAGACACTACTGGGGATCTGCAGAGGTTCACTACAGGGCCTGGTCAGATATAATGGGAAATAATGCCCCCAGTTATCGATATAGCAAGATCCCAAATGAAGTGATAAAAGAATCAGTATCTGGCGCATCCACCTCTTCTGTGAAACATGTTGTTCTAGAACAAAACAAAATTTTATTCCCTGCAAAATCTGTGGTGCCACCTGGCACTAACTCTGTGGCTTTAGTCCCTGAGGGACACCCAGCTCTGAATTGCAGAAGCCCCATCCTGTTGAACCACAGTTCTTCCAAGGTGTTTCTCCCCAAGAGCATGACTGGTGGGAATCTAACTGCCGGTCCCCTTCAAGGCTGTTGTAACAAACCTGTCTTTATAAAGCGTGTGATAAAGCAAGAACCAATGACTTGATGCTTCTGTAATAGAGTCGATTTCAGATGAATTGCTAAAATGGAAAAATTATCAGATTTGGTTTTTTACTTGGTCTACTAAGGAAATTTCTTATGGTCTAGTTCAGCAAGAAGTATCCTGTTTGCACTCAAGATATGAGCTATGGAGCAGAAACTTAAACAGAGCAGGGCTTGGAGTTTGTATGACTTTTTGTGGCAGCTGGGACTCTTTCAAGTGGCTGAGCAGAGCCATTTAAAAAACATTAAAGGGAGATACTGATTTCCACTTAGCTGAAGATATGCTTTCTTCACTAAGAGTGTGGCTTTTCTGTTTTGTGAAGAGTGTTATTTATCATACCATTTTGTGCCTGCTGGCACTAATGTAGCATCTTAAAAATCAAATACTTGATTACTGAAGAGCACCAAGAAAGTAGAAGTTGAATGAAAATAGACACAGATGCACTACAAATATATACATACGTGTGAAAACACCTGGATTTGCTTAACCACTGTCACTCTCTGTTCAAATTATCAGACCTACCAGAGGACTGTGCCTTTATTTTTTTTAAAACATTCTTCTAAATTGATTTTCTCTGTGAGCTGCAGATTTGCAATGCAGGTCTTTTCCTATTTAATATTTTTGGCTTAGGATTCCAGTCATTCTGTTCTCCAAAGGCATTATTAATATGTGTGGTATTAAAATTGGGATCTCTCTGGTTGTGCATGAAATGGGGAAAACATTCTCAAAAGAGCTGAAAACAATTTCTTGCTTAAATGCCAGGTAATTAGAGTTTGAGTGTTGTCTCTGTGCCTAACTTGTGAGAGGCTTTTTTGTATTTCCTCTCACCAATCCCTTCACTGCATTTCACATCATCTTTGCGCTCTAGTCTTTGTCAGTGTAATATAAGTACATCCTGTTCTGCCCCACTGAATGCTGTCCAAATAATATTTTTGATTTTATCTTCTTCAGATTAGTAAACTGATCCTGTCGTTATCTTTTCCATAGATTTTTACATGTTAGGAATTCTCAGGATAGTGGATGTGAATAATAATTTTCATCATAGATTCTGACAAGAGATCGTCCTGTAAATAAAAATAGAATACTGGTTATAGAATCACAAATTATGGTAGGCCCACTTTGGAAGAAGAAACAGTGTAGCATTTACAACTGTTTTCCATTATATTAACTGAGTGAAACAGACATTGCTTTGTCCTTTTCAAATGTGTGCACACATGCACTACATATTCATGGCTTATCACACAAAGGATTTCACTTGAAGTGTTGGTTTTGCTCAACAATGGACAAAATAGAGAAAAATCCCAGCAGAAATGACAAATTGACCATGATAAACTCTTAATTCTGTGGAGAACTTCCTTGCAGGGATAGGCTTTCAAATACTGAATGAGATTTATCACTCTGTTATAGTGTATACTCTATGTAGACACTGCTATAGTCTGTACAGAGGACTTGATGCCTGAAATGTTGGAGTTTTCATCTTTGCTTATAAGATTTACCTTTGCGGCTTTGTGTAGGTTATTCATACTTACTGCATCAATTTTCCAAAGTGTAAGACCAACACAGTGCTCCATTTTTTAATGGAACACGTTTGAAAGGTTTTAAAAGTTCTGTAGTGATCTTAAATTTACCTATGATTGAGATAGTTGATCTGATGTAATTGTTAATATAAAAATTACTTCTGCACAGTCCTACTTCCTTAGTAAGAGCATTAATTTATGATATCAATGACTAGAGGAAAGAAAGCATGGATCATTTTGTCAAGCCTAAAGTAAATCAATTAGAGATGGTAGAGAAAGTGATCCTTTCTAACAGCTAGAAGAAAAAGTAGAAAAACAAAGGGCAAACAGTTCTCAAATTATAGAAGAACTGTGCACTAACTTATTCTAGGATATTTTAGGGTAACACAGATTTCCAAATTTTTGGGATTCATAGAATTCGTAAGTCAGCAAAACTAAATTTAATCCAAACTTTCACCAGGATGGGTATGTATTACTATTGCCCCCCAAAAAATGTTTCCATCTTTGTCTTAGGTAGTTGCTTCTTCCAGCATACTGGCATTGAACATTTATCCTCCAGAAACAAGAAAAGTAGGTTGCCAGGAGATGATTCTGTGTTCCCTCTTGCTGCATACCGTGATCATACTGACCACACGCCCTGCTCTGGTTCTAACTGCATCTGGGTGACTTAGTGCAACAGCAAATTGCTGGTGGCTTCCTTCTTCAACATAAATCTAGTTGGTGATTAAAACAGGAAGAGGGACTCTCTTGGCCAGTTTTGGCATGTCTCTAATTCTTTTTGATTATCATTTGGCTTCTAACTTGACTTCCGTTCTGTTGGCTTATAATTGGGTATTTCTGGATTCTGTTGGCACCAACTATACGGCGTCCTCTTACTACCTTCACTTTGAACCTGATTCTTCAGAACTACTGCCTGCAGTATAACTACTATACTGTAGTATAGTAAGTAGGTTTTGTATGGGAGAAGTTTTTTTAAATTAGAAAGTATTCCTCGTTTGGGCTGGAAGTATTGTTGCTTCACAAGACCCGGGATCATTGTTTACTAAGCTTTCTGGTAAAATTTGGATTAATTCTAGTTAGTAGAACATCTTTCTAACCTTCCAGAACTGAAAAATCTTTCTCCTGTTTCCCCTCCCACCTAAAGTGTTAAATGAATCTTTCCTACATGTATTTTATGTCTAGAAAAAACTGAAGTAAACCAAATGCATATTTTGCAGCTTTTGTATACTCAGTTTTGGCTGTGAGTACAGTAATGTGGGGAGCAAGGGGTAAAGTTTCTAGTCAGTGCTGTTCATGGCAGTACAAGTTATGCTGTGTGAACATAATGAATTCTATCAAAATGGACATGAATTGTACTCCTCAGTTGCAGTATCAGCAGAGAACCTCAAACAGCAGAATAACAGAGTTTCTTGGGTTTTTTCCCATTATTTTTCTGCTATAAGCGAACCTGGTTGGTGAACCAACAGGTTAAGAATAGTTGGTTTAAACTTAGATTTAGACTTTGGCTGCAAATTTAATGCAAAATTGTCAATCATCATTGAAAATTCACTTTAAGAATCTGAATTTAACATATATTCTTTGATAGAAGTTTATCATCTGTGACTCTTGAATTTTCTAATTAGATCTTGTCCTAAAATAAGACTGTTTCATTTCAGTTGCAAAAAAATCCGTAAAAAGCAAAACCAACCAACCAGCCAATAGTCCCTCACCAGAAAAAACCCAAACCAAAACAAAAAACCCAACACAAACAAAAAACAGCACTTAGTCTATGTCAACTAAATTAATACTGGCCGCTATGTTATTGATTAAATTCCATTTCTTTTGATGGAGGTGACCCTGAAAACAGTAGAGAATGACTGGTTCCTTACATAATACTTCCATAAATTTAGTTTTACATCTCATTTTCATAATTCAGCTTTTGTACTAGTGTTGTGAATCTAGAACTTGTTTTCTCGGTGTTTTCCTGTTAAGTTTGGAAATCTCAGCTGTTACTTTAAGGGCAACTCTAACTACTTTTTGTTTTTATGAACTTAGCATGGTATCTTAAAGTATGTTAAATTTTCTTTGCTATATGCACCTTCTCTGTACCATGTGAAGAGCTCCACTGTACATAGTGTCAAATACCTGAAGGCATTGGAAGGATGCTTTGAAATTGAATTTGTTCTTGGGTTTGTTGTGGTTTTAGTCTAATACCTCTGGTTATCCTGAACTGTACAGCTTCTCAGTAGTTGCTGTTTAGGTCAGCATAGTCAAAGTTTTCAGTATGCAGTTTGGACATGCGATTTTGCTGTATGACTGTTTCTTGTTTTTCAGCCTTTCTCTCTGCTTCTTGCTCCAAAAGGAGTGGCTGCAGGGATGTGGGAGGGGGCATCTTACTACTTCTGTTAGTCTTTCATCTTCAGCTTTTTTCTGCATACACAGAAATTTAAGGGTTGTTACTTGGTCCCAGTCATTTTACCAATGGCCGTTCCAGTGCCTCGGGTCCTTGAGTTGCATTTGAAGACATGACAAGCACTTTTAATGTATTGGGGTAAATATTACTGTTACAGAGGCAAAGGCATTTTTAATTATGTAGCAAATCTTTACAATGGTTTTAAAGTATTTTAGTATGTATCCCAGTTATAGATACAGGAGTTATATATAATATATATAATATATAAATATAGCTATGGTATACTGAGAGAATCTATGAAAGCAGTTTTATTATACTGTAACATAAAGTAACAGGGAACAAATCTGAACAGGGTTTGATGTGTTCAAAATGTCTGGCATAAGTCAATGGTCAAGAATGTTTGCATTATATTTATCAAAACACCAGGTCAGGTGAATAGTCTTTTGTTTCTTGTTCCCTGCTTCATGTGCATCTTATCCTCTTAAGGAGTAAATATCTTTTTCTGTCTAAATTTCATCTGTGCATTTCACTTTACAGCTACTATTAGTTTATTAAATAAAAGTCCACCAGCGTCCTATCCATTTCCCATTGCTTCTGACATACCTTGATTTGTTTGGTTGAACTACAGTTTAATTTATTTTGCTGACTATTGGAAATTCATCTGGTACAACATTAATAAAATACATTTATAACTCCTATCTCTTTACTCTGCAATGTGTAACAAACTTTGTGAGTGTGTCTTGGGAAATAATGTGAGCAAAATGGATATGTCAGCTTACAATTTATAAGCAGCTATTAATTCTATGTTGTTGAAGCATTATTGATGAATATGTTTCCTTGAATTTCATGGTTTTGTCACTGAAAATAAACATATATAGTTATATATGTAAAATGGGCTGCTTGGCTTTTGTCTATGACCTTGGGGTTATGTTCACGCTGTTTAAAATGCCACTAGCTCTCGTCTGTTAGATAGAACCTTTGCCCAACACTAATTAGAAATCTGAATTATAAAGTTGTTAGCAGGGCATCAGGTAGCTGAATTGGATGGCTGTTCTAAGAAACACAGTTAAAGTGAATCCCTTATTGTGTGGCTTTTAAAGTGATTTGTCTTTCCCTGTGACTTACCTGCGTTACTTAAACCACCCCCAGCTACTGAGAGCAGCTTTAAATGGGTAAATATACTTGTGTATTGTAGGCCCAAATTTGTCATTTGGGGCCAAGAATTTTGGAGGAGATATTAAAACAATCTAATTGATTATGCCATTACTCCAGGCATGGAGCTTTAAAAAGCTGTGGTAAACTAATCTGCAAAGTATTATAAATATATTTACTTTTCAATAAGATGGTCTTCCACCATCCAAGACAGCCATCCTACATGATACTGTTGGGAAACTGTCAGTGAGTTTTGGGGAAATAAGGTACATGTTTCGCCTTCAAAGAGTAAGAACCAGTAAAGAGATGTGTGTGTGTGTGCACGTATGTTTGTGTTTATTATATACCCTTTTAACTGGCTGATAAAGGAAAAAGAGAATCACAGATGCAGAAAAATACTTCTAGCATTGTGTGAAGTGTTTCTTTGTAACTTCTAATTGGGACTAGGATTACTAGCATCTAAAACCAGCTATGCTGGCAACCAATCTCTTATTTGTGTTCTTGTTAATAGGGGTAGCCAGACCATCATCTGCTCTTTGCACCAAAGAAGTGAGAGGGTATATAACACTTAGGGGTTACTATAACTGGTTATTCACTTTTTCCGTGCTTACATTGTTCTTGTTCTGTAGGAAGTGTTGCACAGTACCAGTTAAGGGTAAGGGGAATGTAGCAATCTTGTGAATGCAACACATAAAATGTCTGTTAAAAGAGTTTTTTAGTATTATGCAAATATGCAACCACACACTATCAAAACATGTATTGCAGCACTGTGAAATTTTGTGTAAACTTTGATCATGGTAAACTGCTTCCTTTATTGCGTTATCGTTTTCCTTTTTACCTTGATAAGAGACGACAAATATATTTGGTACGTGGTTGAGTAGATTCTCATGACATCTTTGCAAGGCTGGAATAATTATTTCAGTTTTGTGGGAGTTATTGCATTGGAAAAAACAACGGTTGAGGAGTGATAAATCTGACCCTGAAGTAGTCTGTGACTGTAATATGCTCAGAAATGTATAAAAAAAATAATTTTCACAATTGCTTAAACTGTGCTTGCAATCTGTAGTTTTGTATATGGATGACTAAAAATGAAATATTGACTTTATAATTACGCATACAAACACAGTTTTACCACCCTCTCTATGCACATCCCATTCCCGAGACATATTTTTAACATCACCCCCCATAATTTAAGATTGATTTTGCTATTATATAACGCCTTGGTGCATCATGTGTTATTGTGGTGGTATGATGCTTCATGAATTGTCTGGTTTACAACTTCCAGATTTTCTTCTAGTTTGGTCTTTTTTTCTAGTAGAAACTTAATAAAATTGTCTCCACTGTGTCAGTGTGCCACACATAGTCTTCAGAAATTTTATTTACTACCCTGAAATACGTTTTTTATTTTGCAATTTATTTTTTCATTGTTGCATTTTTTCCCCTTAATTTTTCACTTTTACATACTGAAATGTTGCTTTATGAAAAGCAGGTGGCATTACAATCAATAACCTTGTTATCTCTCTGTGATGAACTGAACTGTGGCGTTATATAATACCAAAACTTTTAAAATCGTATCTATCATATGTGAATAGAGAAGTGAATATTCAGAACTTTCTTCAAAAATACCAACTTGCAGCTTTTGGTTTTTCATGTGGTACAATACATGTGCATGTTGTTGAGCTGTTCAGTTTGAGCTTTAGAGGTTTCTTTCCCAGTTTTTTACAGTAGTTTGCCATTGGTGTATATGTGCTGTGGTGTTTTAACTTTTTCTCTGTTAAATTTCACAGTTGCAGTTACGGTGGGAGATAACTTCTTTTCTCAATATCATGTCTACCATATGTGCTTTCGCCCTTAAATTGTCTCCTTCCTTACATTTGTTTTCCTTGTGGTATTGGAGTAGAAAAAATTGTGGAGATAAGTGTCTGTAAAAAAGCTTTTTCTTTCTTTTCAAAATTGCAAATGACAAATCAACCTAATTTGTAGCAGTAATGATCTGAAAAAGTTGCTGGCTAGCAAAGCTAAGGTGATATTCTTTCTCCCACTCCAGTATTTTACAACAGTGCGAAGCAGTCTCTGCGAGTGGAAAAACAGTGTAGTGGTAGTAGCCTGTCTGAGTGTCCACACTTTCGTAGAGGCAGATGAGGAAACTGCTTCAGAATCACTTGAACACCAGAACCAGCCCTTCATTTTATTGCGAGGCTGATGCCCTTCTGATTCCCCCTCATTAATATACTGTTTGCTAGTGTGTAGATTAATTATTTGATACTACAGTCAATGGCATAGGGGATATTATGACAGTCTTCCAAAAGAAGGAAAAAAGTTCTTAATTATAAAACATTTACATTGGTTTTATTGCAAATCTTAATTGTGACTTCAGGTTCAGGTGACCCTGTATTTATCCATTTTTGACACGTTCCATGATTTTTATTACCTCTAAGAACCCCTTTTCTATTATACTTACTGTTTAAATTTCTGTAATATCCATATGACACCGGTTTTAGAAAGTCAATGTGCAATTATTTTCTTTATCAAGGAAAACTGTATTATTGCTGCTTTTTCCTAGCAATTATCCCCATACGTATATCTTATATGTCAGTCCATCTGTTTCTCAGTACTTTCTTCAATGCTTAAAAAGACTTTAGTGGCTGGGATTGGAAGAAAGCAGATACTATGTATGCAGTGGAAAATGCATGAAATTGTGAGCATAGGTAATTTTTACTGATTCTTTGTAGAAAACCCTGAAGTGTAATAACTGAAATATGAATAGCAATTTTATATAATTAGTTAATACAAAGTCTTGTTTCTAGTAGTTTTCATGGTCAAGAAATCTGAAAATGTTAGTTTTAAGCAAAAGTTTTGCAGTTAGTAGACACTTAGAAATACCAATTTCTAATGTGAAGCGGTAAAAAATGCACAAACTTGAATAGTTGCATTCATTTTATGCATACTTTCCATTGTTTTAACTTCCATATGCACTATAAAGCAGTTTCCATGTAACTGATGAAGAGGAATTTAGAAGAGGTTATGACGTTTATTTCAGGACTTGGCAGGTTACACTCAGATACTTGAAAGAGATAAGTGTTTATGCTTTCAGTTTTGCCCTCTCTTCTAGGGTCTTTCAGTTGCTGCTTTCACAAGTTCTGTGCTTGCCATTAAAATACTTTTCCTTCACACTTGCCAAGTGAGCTGCTTGCCTGGGGCATCTTACACACAAACAGATCATTTCATGTTGGTAATTGCAGTAGGTGTGGACATGACTTTGCAGACTAAAGCAGCTGGGGCAGAGGGGCTGCAATTTGACAAGATTTTCTTAAAAGAGCACACTTTTCAAAACAGATTGTAAGTGTGAAGGGCCTTCTCCTTGGTGGGCTGTTTCAGGAAAAATGCACAACACTGAGAACAGCGAAGTAACTTTGCAGTACACTTAACTCATCCTTCCATACTTGTGGTGGTGCATGCTCAGATGCTGCATGGCTTGTTATTTTCTTTTCCCTTGCTATGTTTTTTCCTCCTCCTGCTTCTTTGTTTCATCTTTGTTTCTGCTCTTAGTTATACCTTGTGTCCTCACCCCCCACTTAGCCTTGTGTTTTGCCTTTTTCCTGCAAGTTGTGCTCCTTGTGTTGGGCTGGTCTGTGTTAGACTTCAGTATGAAGTATTCAGTTACAGGACATACTGCTTTTATGCAAAACATCTTAATTGCAAATTGAAGTTCACCTACCAGCTGAAGACTAAAGATGTGGTTATATTAAAACTGGGAAGTCAAGAAAAGATGAAGTCTTGTATTTTTCTCACTTTTTTGGTAAAGATTTTTTCACATATATATTTAAAACTGGCATTTTAAAGTGGGATTTGTTAGGCTGAATTTTTAATTCAATTTTTAATTCACTTTTCTCATTCCATTGTTTTATGTTAAGATTTTTACACTGCCATGTAAAAAGAGAGAGATATTTAAACTAAGGCAACTCAGACACAATTGTGGTTAACTGGATGGTTCAGCCCATGATGTTGCTACTTCCAGGCTATACAAACTTTACTCACCTGCTATGGATAAAACAGATCCTAAATGGCAATATGAATGACAGTATTTTGGAGGATTTCTACTTACTTGGAATTTAAAGGCACATACATTAAGATACATGAGCTGTAAAGGGATGGAAAAGGGGGTTTGGTAGCTTACATTTCTTTTAAATCTCAATGTAAACCTTTTTCTGCTAGATTACTTGAAATTGCCCAGATGCTGTTGTAAACAATCAGTTTTAAGTGCAGCTTCTGTTTGGTATGGAGACAGGTGCTCTGGTTATGACAAATGATGACAGGTTGGCTTAAGGGGTTGTGATTTTGTGTGCTTTTGTTGGGTTTGGTTTTGTGTTTGTTATTTGTAAGTGTGACATTTTAAATATATACAGATCACTTTATATTGCTGTGATTGTTTTGTTTCTGTTTCAGCTTATTTGTATTCTAAGGTGTGTAAATCCTTTGTTACTAAGACTTGCTAGGCAATATGTGAACTAAAACATCAGGCATATGTTTAGGGGTCTTGTTAATGGTTTTAAATATTTTACTAATGTGGCTGTACTGATAGAAAGGTGTTAAGATGGCATCATCTTGTTCTTCTGCAGAGATAAGCTGAAGCAGTTTCATGTTGTTGGCTTCCTGTGTTTGGAGATAGCTAAAAAGTGATAGCAGACCAGAATGCTTTGACTACACTTTTCTGCTTTACCAGTGTCTACCCAAATGCTTGCTGAAATCTAATCCTAGGAGCTGAAAGACCTTGTTCTCTTGTTTCTGTTTTTGACACAAATGGAAGTGTTGTTCGTACATGACCGAAAGTCCAATGCCAGGCTCCCCCTTTACTTCATCAGGGCTGCAAGTGTTCTGAAGCTGGGTTCTAATTTTGCTCAGAGCAGCACATCTGAATCTCCATTTCTAATGTGCAACATGGCAGTCTTCTCCAAAGAATCCGATTCCCTCCTTTTTAAGGAAGAAAAGAGCAGTTGTTTCTCTGTAGTCTTTCCTCAAACGTAGTGCTGTTGTAAACTAGAGTTTTCACAAGTCCTTGTACTAGAAAAATTTCCCTGAGAGAATTTCTGGGTAAAATAGTCACGATACTAAAAAGGGGTGGTTTTGTTTTCTTGTTTGGTTCAGCACAGGGTTTTCTGAAAACACTTTATTACTTGCATTTCAGAGAGATGATGCCGTGTGGTTAAATTTGTAGGTCTTAACCATTCTTGTGGTATCAGTACAGCAAAAACATCTGGGATAAGGTGATAAAGTTGCTCTCTTAGATCATGGAGATGCTTAATTTTACCATGGGAAAGTAGTGTGGACCAATCTTCTAACACCTGATTGCCAGTTCTTTCTGAATTTCCTTTTCATTCCTGAATTTGAGATATCTGCAAGTATCTGAAAACTGTGTGTGCCAACACTACAAAATACAGAAATGGATACTTCTCCTCCTTTTGAGTGTAGGTGGATGCTGCAAGTAGTCAAAATCCTGACTGTTATGACAGGCATAATGAGCAGTCTGTTTTGTGTGGGGATACCCTGCCTATACCATGCTCCCCTAGGTAGGAAACACAATGTTCAGCTTTTTTGTTTTTTCAAATTTCCTTAAGATTTTCCTGTACCCCTGAATTTCATTTGAGGGAAATGCACAGTTGGCGAAGTAGGGGAATCTATCTAGTTGGGGAGGCTAGGGATACAGGACTTCATGGTGTGCTGCATATTGAGTACAGCATCTGCTTGGAGTAGCTGGAATGTGTGTCCCAGAACCAGGACTGGGGGTGTACCACAGAGCTCTGCTTAAAGGCTTCCCTGCAGATCTGTAGCTCCTAGGATGGGCTGCAGGAAGAGCCTAACTACTTCTGGATAGCTCCTGTTGAGGAGGTTGCTATCCAGGCTAATTTAGTAAAAAGCCTTGAATAGTGTGGTCGGCTAAGAGGTCTTTCTTCCTGAGGATTACATGTATGAGACCTTGTTGGCTGAGCTGATTTAATAGTTGCCTGTTTAACTAACTCAAGATTTGGCCTTCCAGACACACCAAAATAAAGAAATGCGTGCCATGACACTTGCTGACATGGAAATTCAGAGAACTTTCTCAAGTGGCACAGTCAAGTAGGGCTTCAAAACAGTTAGCTGTCATACAGAGTATTTTTCTAAGGATTTTGATTCCCTTGCAGAGGAAGAATTGAAAGGAAATTACTTCTGACTAATCTCTTTTTTAGTGATAAGAAATCAGTAGCTTGGTGTTAGTTTTTTTTTTCTTTCTCCAGTTCCTTATAGATCTCCCTTTCCATTTTTCAATCTGCTTTCTCCTGGCAGAGAGAGCCGTGGTTCAAAATACACATTGTTGGCTGGGAAGATCATCAAGTTGGAATGAAATGCCTCTTGACTTTATGCTAATCAGTTTATCATTGATTATTTTAATGTGCCTTTTTCTTAAGCTTCAAGTGGTTAAATCAGCTCATCATACTAAGAAACCTGTAGCTAGAAAGTATTTTAAATAGCAATCACTCAACAGAAGAATTCCATGGTTAGTAATTCTGAAATACGTTTTTCTGTGTATAGGAAAGATGAGTCCCTGTAGAGCTCTGTTCTATCACCTGTGAACACAAGTAGTTAGATATTTCTTACTCAAATCTTGTATTGTATTTTATTAGCAGCATTTCATCAGTGGCAGCATCAGAACTTAAGGCAAAAAGAAGCCAGGTTGTAATAATGCATAGTAAAGAGAACTGTCATGCCAGGCACTCCAGATTCAGTGAGTGATAATTCAGGCAGCTTCTGCTTGCATTTACTAATCGTACAATACCTCTTTTTGCTTCTCCTCAGAGCCTTGCCTGTGTAAGAATTGCCTTTCAGACTTCCTTAAAGGCTTCGTTTTGCCCAAATGAAAGGTCACAGAGCAGATAATCTCAGTGCTTAGGCTTTGTGCATCTGTCACCATCTGACTGCACAGAAAAATCTCTAATATTCTTAGGGACCAAGTCAGCATTAGTACAGACTATGTGGGTCTGATAACTTACGCTTTTTTCCATGTTAATTGCTCAGAGATTTTTGATAATTACAGTGTTTTTGTAACTCTTTGTGTTAAGGAAACTTGTTGACTCTAATTCATAAATCAGTAGCAGTTCAGTCCAACAATAAGTGATAATCTCTTCCACAAAACAACAAGAAGGAAGATACCACAACTAAATTTTGTAGCAAGTTTAAGGAAGTAGAAACTGATATAATCACGATTTTTTTCTAGAAAGTATATTTAAAACCACAGAAATATGTAAGACCTCCCCCATATTATTTTCATCACCTAAGGGAAAATGCTGATAATCCCCACAGTCTGACCAGCCAAGGGACAGCAGTTGATCTAGAAGATAAATGTTGTTTGGTGGTCTCCTAGGGCTTTTTGTTAAAACATTTAACCTCTGCAATAGCTTAGAAGATCCCTTTATGCTCTCTAAAGGGATGGTTAAAAATAGATTTGTATGTAGAATAATAGAATGCTAAAATTTGTCATAATGGGTGAGAATACAGTAATGAAATTACTGGATACAATTGGAGTTTTCTGATGGCTTTTGATATGTTTTGTAAGCATAGAAGTTCCAGCTTGTATGCTTACAAAAGCTTTCCCTTTTTCTTAATGTGAAGTCAGTGTCTTTTTAAGTACACAGGCCAAGCTGTCTCAAAATAAGTAAATATATTGTCCTCATGACTGCTCTGTCAGAAAGTTACACCACTACAGAGGAGAGCGCAGATTACAACTGGATTAAAATGTTAGGAGTCATAGTTGAAATATACTTTATAACAGCAAATTGTTATGCATTGAGCTGTAAAACAGCAATATGCTACTATTCATCAGGGTTTTTACTCCTTCCAAAGCTGAAAATAGTTTAATACTTGTTACTGCAATACAGTCGTTTGGTTATCGCCCATTTTTCAAATCCTGGGATATTCGTCTGAAATTACCTTCTCTTGCTCTCATTTCATCAGTTCCTTTCTAATAAGTATCTGAGACCTCTCCTGAATGTTTAATATGTGTCCCTTTTCCACCTGTGCTCCCTGGATTTGCTTTTGCAAAACGAAGGAGTTTTGTCTTTCAGAGCGGGAAGTTCACAGGAAGTGAATCAGGAGGTGTCATTGACCTTACACTGGATGAAGAGGATGACAGCGCTTCTCAAGGTACGTGAAAAATACTTTGCTAGCTGCAGGGATAATTGAGCTGCAAGTGTTATTTCATCCCGTGAATGACAGAAAGGAATAAACTTCTCTTTCTGCTTAGTGTATTTTTTTCCTTGGTGTTTCAGTTAAATAGGACTCTTGTTTAAAAATTCTCTTAGATGTTAAATAAAAGGACTTTTGCTTACAGTCTTTTAAGATTTTTACTGTTCCTTTAATTTAAGTATTATCGGTATCTATGTTAAAATACCTCAGACTTGGGGAGTAGTTTGAGATGTTTGAGTTCTTGATATTTTAGAAAGCTCTTCTAGATGTATTTATTTTTTCTGTTTACTGATTATAATTAAAGCCCTTTTAATTCTACAGCTGATACTTAGGCATTAGAGTATTACAGCTTCTAATCTTTTGTTTAACTAACACTTTGTGTGCAAGAGTTTACAGACCAAATGCAAACTGTTGTTTGCTTTAGGACTGTATGCCAAGAGCAGAGTAAATATAGTCATGCTCTTATATACTTTGGCAGTTTGGATGCACTTCATCTTGTAAAAAAACACATTTCTTTTTATGTAAGTCTTGTGTAAATGTAGGCCAATCTAATTATAGTCAGCATTGGATTAATGAAGAATGAAGTACTTCAGAGAAGTAATGAGTCTCTACTTAAAACCATGTATTGTGCTGCCATTTTCGTTGGAAAGAAACATATTTCTACTACTGGAGATAAACTTTTCTGTCTGTCTGGTCTCAAAATGCATGTCCCTGTGCTGCATTCTAAAATCCACCCACCAAGAAGTTTGATTCCTCTGGACAACTGTGATAGTTATTTCTCTAGCTAGTGCATTCAAGTTCTACACAAACATTCTTAATAGCTTGACTTGCTTTGTATTTGTACTACACAAATGTAGAAAATCGTATTGGCATGTGGTAGCATTTCTTCCAGTGAGGAAGAAATTGTAGAGTTACAGAATGGTTTGGGTTGGAAAGGATCTTTAAGATGATCTCCTTCCAACCCCCCCCTGCCGTGGGCAGGGACACCTCCCACTAGACCATGTTGCTCAAAGCCCCATCCAGCCTGGCCTTGAATAGTTCCATGTGATGTTATCACCAAAAGGGGAGTGTGAGGTATACAAGTATTAGGAAAGCATGATGCAATTCAGATAGCTGTCTGGTTCTCTTATCAGTAGAGGATACGTGGTGCACAGTGAATTGAGTATGAGCCAACAGCGTGTTCTCATTTCAATTTAAGTATTCCCCCAGGCTGGCACTGGTGGAACCGCAGCTGAAATACGGTGTCTAGTTTTGGCTCCATCTTCTTCAAACTCAGAAGAATTGTGGTAGCACTGGAGAGGGCCTCACTCATGGTGTCAGGATGGTGAGGGCCTGGAGGGCACAACCTGTGAGAAGAGATAACAGACCAGGGCATGTTTGGCTAAGAGCAAAGCAAGAGATGAGGTACTAAGCAGCCTTACAGCTACTTGGAGGGTACTTACGAAAATGACAGAGCACAGCTCTTCTCTGCAGTGCCAGATGATACATTAAGGGGCAGTGGCCATGAACTACAAGTTCAGGAAGTTCAAGTTCAGCTTCAGGAGGAAAGAAGTCACCATAGTGCTGCACAGAGGGATGGTAGAAACTCCCCTCTTGAATGTTTCTGAGATTCAGCAGGGCAAAACCACAAATCATTTGAATAAGCTGTTATTGACAGTCCAACTTCAACAAGAAATCGGACTACACAGCCAGTAGAGGTCCTTTTCAGCCAGGATTTTGAATTGATGAGCTGAGTGGCAGAATAGCTGACACAATCAAGTCTTTATCACTGTCATCTCTTCTGAGGGTTAGTTCTCAAAAAGATAAAAGAGGTGGTTGCTTTGGGACTGTGTAAGGCTGCCAGGTAAGGTTAAGCTCCCCAGTCCTGTTTAATACTCTGTAAAAGACACCCAGCAGATAGATCAAAATGGATTTGTGGTATGTTTTAAAGTAGCATGTCACAGTACTGTGATGTACTTCAGCTAATCATTTTCTATTTAAAAGTTTCTCAAAGTAACATTTTCCACAGTTTTTTTCCTTCCTAATTGCATTAAGTAGATGTTCACCTCACAATTGCCATAGAAGATAAACACCACAGTTGCACATACAACTGTAAGACTGCTTCTCTAGGTAGAAGTGCTACAGAGTTGTAGCCTCATTACAGCTTAATTCTTCCCCAATTTCTTTGTTGGGGCTTGAGCCAGTGTCTTAAAAATTTCTCTAGTGGGATATTGTGAGATTCTTCCCCCTTAGTTGTCAGGTGTTAGAAAATTGTCTTTCCATTAGGAGGAAGGTTAGTGGGGTACTTCCATACTAGGTTAGCTCCTGTGTGTCTCTTCACTGCAAAGCAGAAGCTGATAGCCTGAAGCCAATGCAGATGAGTTCATCTTTAGAATTTGTGTGAGAAGTCAGTGGTTTTTTTACATAAGCTGTAGAAACATAGGAACCAAAACCCTTATAAAAGCTTGAATTTCACCATGCAGTGAGAACACAGCATTAGGATTTTTGAGCAAGTTTCTCAGGAATACGTTCTGATAAGAACTTCAAGGTTAAACAGAGGAAGAGTACACTTGTAACAGCTTTTGCATAATCATAAGCATCTATATACCTGTGGCCAAATATTTTTTCCACTGCACTCTGTTTACAGCAAATGTGGAGCAAGTTTTATTTTATTCTAGATTTACACAACCTCAGGATAGAAAATACCTTCAGCATTACGGTGTTTCCTGCAAGAATACTAGTTCAACACTAATTCAAATAGAAGAGCAACACTTACATAGTGTTCTTGGGAACACTTAGATCCTGATCATTTTCTTTAAAGCATTGTCACCCACATAAAAAGTAAACCTAATTCTGCTTATTTAAATCCTAATATCTACTAATATATAATAACATCTTCTGATGTGTGCAAGAATTAATGAAAATTGTGTAATTTTTGAGAAACCATGTTAAGAGTAATCTAGATACTTTCTGTCTGCAAATATCTTGCAATACTTGCACTTTGGACCTTGCTGTCTTTTTTATAAAATACTTGTGTTGCACGCTGTATTGTTATTTTGTATGAATATTAAAACAATTAATAGATTCAGTCTAAAGTGGGTCTGTAGTCTAAGATACATACATAAATGTACTCTTAACAACAGCTGTGTTCTGCTTTTTAATTATTTTGTAGGAAAAATTATGAAATACATAATCAGTTTTCTATTTTATAAGGTGTTTTATCTGGTTAACAAATCTGTAGTTCACTGGATAATTTTTTTCTTATTCTTGAACATGCCTGTGGCATGTTTGCTGTTCTATAATCCAGCTATACCAGTTATGAACTAGTACACTGTTCAGAACTCCTTTGTGCTATAACTGCAGTGTTATAGGCTGTTTCTGGCGTGGAAATTAGCCCCTCTTCTTTTCCATTTTTGTTTTAGATTAGGAGTTCTGCTTACACCTCCAGTAGTAAAAATTTCAATTTTATGCTCATTTCCATAAATCATATTTTTCTGTCTCCTCTAGGTCCACATTTGTTGTGAATATGATGCTGTGTTCATTTAATATTGCAACTGTTGCATGATTACTTCTAACCTTAGCCCTGTGCTTACTATGTACCCAGTCTTCCTTGCTGGTTTTTTTACTTAAATAGCCTTTGCCATTTGTGTCCATTTATTTAATGAAGTCTAGTTGGTTATCTGTCATCATTTCCAGTGGCTGGTGCAATGCTGACCTAGTTTCCAGTCACTGGAATGTCAGCAGGGCTCTTCTTGATTTGTCAAGGGTAAATGAAATTGCTCTGTGTGAAATTCAAGACAAAAGCAGAACTGGAAAAGCCCTCACATTTGTCGAGATTGTCCTCTTTCCTTGAAGCACATTTACAGCAGTATTCTTTAAAGGTTTTTGCTTGTTGGATTGTAAGTGCATCTTCCAAGTCATGACTAAGAGTGTACTCACATCACTGGAATTATTCAGTGGTAGTTGAGCTGTGCATCAGTCTGTAAATATTTGAAGTAAACAGATGTATGCATCTCTGTAGGAATCCCTTCGGAGTCAAGTAGTTTACTGAACACTGGGAAAGTTCTCATACTTGGGGAAAACAAAAGAAGCTTGAACCAATCACAGGGCCTGTTAGTTGATAGAAGCGCAGGAAGCATCTCACCTTTTGTTTTCAAAATGAGCATCCCTTCACAGCTCCTTTTAGAGACTTCAAATGAAGAAAAGAACATTATATTTTCATCAAATGGCTTCAGTGAAGTAGCTTGGCTGTTGAGTCTACAGAAAGACAATATGGGCTGCAATTCATACTGTGTTTTATTTTTGAGGTCTTGAATTTTGGGGATATGGTCTGGGCATGGTTATGCTGGTGCTGGGTTGATGGTTGGACTAGATGATCTTGAAGGTCTCTTCCAACCTTGATGATTCTGTGATTCTGTAATTGTGTCTCATAGAATCATGCAGCAGTTTGTGAAGGGTACTGCTACTTCAAGCTGTAGTAGTTAGTGTTAAACACAGCTCAGTGAGACTATCAAAATAATCTCAAACTGCTAATATTTTGAGCTATGGTGGCATTAGCCCTGTTCTTAATGCTTTGAAATCTAGTTGGTATACTTAATTGAACATTTTTTATGTCATCCTCACTATATTGTTATATTTTCTCAAGAGTAAAATGAGTATTTATATATTTTCTTCTTTATATTCTATGCTCTTTTAATAAATTAGTGGCTGATGCATGTACAGTTTTATTAGGGAAGAATCCTTCTGAGTGACTGCCCTTAAAATCTACTCTTCTATCTTGTGTGTTTTAGCTCTTCAGTGGTGCCTCCTCTGCCCATTACTAATTTAATGTAGCTGAACTATCCAGATGAAAGCTTCTCAATTCTTCTTTATTCAACTTGGGCCAAGTCTTAATTAGATACAGACTTGCACTCTAATGAATATTTTATGTAGTCACAAACAAACTAAAGCAGGAAGAAGTATTGCTGTGGTAAACTACAGACACAGGCAGTATTTGTCAGTATCACAAGTCAGTAAGTCATGACGAGGAGGGTGTCAGTGTGATAAAACAGATTTTCTTTTTAAAGTTTTCTATAAATAATAAAGTGATTTCACCTTTTTTAAGTAAATATCATGAAAATTCAAAATAGCAGCAACAGGACTGACAGATTGAACAAAGGGAAACATCAAAAGTAGGCAAGACTTCTTTAGGGAACTAAATTTAATTGAGTACTGCAGTGTTTAGGCCTTTTAAAGGTTTTAGGATTTTTTTTTTTAATAGAAACTTTAAAGACTTTGGCATAGTGTTCCATTGAATTCAGGTTTCCAAATTGCACTGAAATATGCAGACTTCATGATGATAGAATAAAACATTGTGGAGTGTGTCTGGGCAGGGGAGAGAGTGCGGTGGTGAAGACGAGGAGAATTGAATGAGTTTTCTTCAGATATGTTTGCATAAACAAAAAGGTTAGAGAAATGTCATGCTTTGAATATCCTCACCAGTCTGTAAATGGGAGAGGGACAAAAGGGTTTCAAACAGTGATTCAGAAATGAAAATTTCTGTTTGCTATTGTCTATAAGTTCCATTTATTTTAAAGCAGATGGCAAGAAGCAGAAGCAGAACCAGAGCCAGGTACCTGTGACAGGACTGAGCATACCCACCCAGCCCTTGACTCGACCCCTGCAGCCATTGCCACCTTTGCAGCCGAGCCCTGTACAGCAGCCAGGTGTGCCAACAAGTGGCCCTTCACAGACCACCATACATGTATTACCCACAGGTAATTTCATTTGACATCACTGTGTGAGTGCAGTGGCTGCTTTTCTTCTTTAATTAGACTGCTGTGTGTTCTACATTGTGCTAATCTTTTTAAGTGAATATTCAGGATGTTGGAGTCACTTCATAATCTTTCATTCTAGTCAGTTTCCCATAACATTTTTTTCTTTTAAACTGATAAAGGGGAAAGATAGTACTATTGATTTGGAAAGAATCCAGGATCAATTTAATTCCATGGAGAGGAAGAAATCATGCTAAGGATGGTCATGGAAATTATTAAATATACTGTTGTTGGTAAAACTGAGGGAGAATAAACCTGTACCTTCTTTAAGTAATGGTGGAAAAAACATTATCAGCATCACTCCTACATCTGTTCCTATGCACTTGGCAGTTAATTCTTCTGGCAGAGGGAATGGCAAGGCTGACATTGAAGTTCTATCCCTACTTAAATATTACTTTGTAGTGTGATTATGTTTTCCCCTTTCTAAAGAAACATAGATCTTCTTTTTTTCTTTCTTTTATTCTTTTTCTGTATATGATTGTTGAAGATTAGTTGGCACTGGAATTATCTTATGACTGCTGTGTTCTGCAGACTCTTTGGTGGATTTTATATTCTCCCACTGTGCTTATATGCAGGACCTTTGCAGGGAGTGGGGAGATACTATCTTTATCTTTCCAGTTAGGAAGCTGTATATATATAGACTTTATTATTTCAGGTGAAAATACTGTTTAGGCTGTTTTCACTTTTCTTGCATTACCCAAAGCAGACAGAGACAGTTTTTATTTTACATGGCGCAGATGAGTCAGTTTTCCAGAGGAGATGTGTACTCTGGAACAGGCATATGGCTTCGACATGGAATTCAGGTTTATGGTGTGCTCTGTCTTTTTCAGCTTCGACAACAGTGAATGTAACTCATCAACCCATGGCTCCAGCTGTTCCCAAGCTTCCTATCCCAAGAACCCCTTCTAAGCATCAGGTGGTCTATACCACTATTCCTGCACCACCAGCTCAGAATCCTGTAAGAGGAGCAGTCATGACCAGCCCAGGCTTAAGGCCAGTCACGCCACAGACTGGAGGTAGGGGATGATTCCTTCCATGTGCTTCTTACTGTGACACAGCTGGTATGATCCACCTGATGGATGTGGCATTTAGTTTTTTGATTTGGGTTTGTTGTTTGGTCTTTTTACAATACTGGTCCTAGTTAGAGAGGTTAGGGGTTTTTTTCCCCAGCTTACAGACTTGAGAAAATTCTTAGGCTACTAAGAAATTCTACCTGCAGCTATGTGAATGAGGAAAAATTGGATTTAAGTCATCCCAGGCACTAGCTCTGCCAGTTAAGCATCTGTGATTGACATGTCCCATACTTTACAAGGTAGTGGAAGGTAATGAGACATGTGCCACTGTTCTGAGAAAGATAAAGAACATTTTTTTATTATGGTGGAAATTTAAAATATACTTATGTAGAAAATCTTGTTTGATTTCCTGTCTAAAAGTTACATTTCTATCAGGCATCCTAATGTAATTCCTTAACAATCTCTGATGTCCTGTGCTCAGCAAATTTTCTTCCTGTCTCAAGGCCTGAAGAGATTAAATTTCTCACTGGATATATCAGAAATTAATACATGCTTGAGTTTCCTTGAGGAGAGATG
Organism: Corvus kubaryi; assembly: GCF_017639235.1. NCBI lineage: Eukaryota > Metazoa > Chordata > Aves > Passeriformes > Corvidae > Corvus > Corvus kubaryi. Next base: position 18,084,517 of record NW_024582061.1, on the reverse strand, counting down.
TTGGCAAATTCCCCTTTACTTGCAAATGCATAACTGATACCTTCTTCTAGCAGTAAACTCATTTTCTGAAATGAGTAATAGATGCCAAAAATAAAGAACTTAAATGATATTTTGTTACAAAGTGGTGGATTTTAACTGCCCTACTTTTGCTCCCCACAATTTCTACACTATGGTTATTTTAAGACCTTTGTGTTCAACGTAAATTTCCCTATTTTAGTGCACTGAGTATGAGCCTACTTTAGTGATGTCCTGGTAGTGATGCTGCTACTGATGTGTATTGGTTTATATTATCATTGCAACAGCCTTTAGTGCCAGTAGCAGATGCTTCTGGTGTAAGATCGCTGCACTTTGTCTTTGAAAGATTGGCTGTGAGAACCCATCCAAAGTGTTTTGGAAATTGCAGTTTTGTACTTCTGCCTCAAGTGAGTAGTATACCTATCCAGAAATGATGCTATGTTTGTATCTTATATCTTATTAAGGCATTTCTGACCATGTTCAGATGGTTGTAATTTCCTGAGACAGAACTACAGTCATACTAAACGAGCATATCTTACTGGATTCTCATAGATGAGAAGTAGCCAGCTCAGATGACTGTTTATCCCACAGGAGTTTGCACAGCTTCATCAGCTTCTTAGATTCCAATAGGAAGAAGATGTAAGGCACCTACCTGGTGTTTAGCACTTTATAATAAAAACATTAAGATTTAGCACTCTGAGCTCCCTGCCTTGGACTTGCAGATCACACAGACTTCTGACACTCATCCCCTACGGACTGTAGCTTGATGAGTGTTTATAGAGAGAAGAAATTGCCATGTAATAGCTGTGGTTTCCCGATAATGCGTTGCTCTGTGAGCTTGTCTTCCGGAGTATTAGAATGCTTCAGTCACACACAAGTGTGGAACTAGGGTGTGGTAGAGATTGCCCCAAATCTTGTATTTCTAGACAGAAATGGAAGGACACCCTGGGCAACCCATAACAATGAGCAAAAGCTTTGAGTTCATAGAACATACACGTCCAACAGTGAGTAGATAAAATGTTACTTAAGAGAATTAGCTGTGATATAAAATGAAAACCTGGTAACTTGCAGGAGTTTTGGATGTTAGTTACAGGGCTATAAAACTGTCTGATTTATTCGTGCCAGGCAGGTCAGTTTGCTGGGAACAACTGAAATGGTGATGCCTGTGAGTAGTGTCCATCATGGAATCTGACGAGAGATGTTCTGTGAGGGAGGACAAGCTTCTTGGACAGTGACTTAGCTTTTTTTGCCTTCAGTGCCATCCACAGCACAGCCTTCTGAGTGGATAACATTGTGCTGCAGCAGCATTTCTCTTTTCCTTTCTGAATCCCAAAATGATGTAATTTTTCTTTTCATACTTAAGCTCCCTGTATCTCCCACACTTCTCCTCACTATAATATTCTCACAGGTAAATTCTGACTAGTTTCAGATCTGATTCTGTGAGATTGTCAATCCAGCTGTCAATCTCCTCAAACATTATGTCCCTTCTGCAAACACAAGCGCTCACTCTCTCTCACTTTTACAGCTTCAGGGGCTGGGAGGTGATTTTGTTGTTGTGCAGTGCTTCATCAGTCCGCTGGCAGCCGGAGGAGTCTGTCTGAAATTTGGCTTCATTCAGCTGCTGAACCAAGGGGCTGGTCTTCCAGTGTTCTGTTTAGCTGCCCCTAAGTACTGAATACTCACAGTGTTTGTTGTTCTCCTTGCAGGTATGACAGTGCGAATGCCTCAGACAACCTACGTGGTGAACAACGGGCTGGCTCTGGGCTCTGGAGCTCCTCAGCTCACGGTGCACCATCGACCGCCGCAAGCGCACACTGTGAGTGGGGTGTTCAAATCACCTGAGGCAATGTACAGCCTTGTCTCTGCAGTGGGACTCTCAGGCTGCTCTTAGTGTGAGCTGCAGAACAGTGAAATGCCTTGTTAACACTTCTCAGCCAGTTCTCATGCAGGGCACCACCTAGCCAGCTACAGCAACTCCTGCCCAGAATAGTACAAGCTGTGCAATCTGTTAGCTCACCCTGGCCTTCTCCAAATTACCAGAACATACTGAGAAATAGTGCTTGAGTTGTCTGCAGGTGACTCATGGAGTCAAGGGTACAGAAGAACTGGCAGTCAAACGTTTAGTCATGCTTTGGCTATGAATTGGATGACCAGTTTTTCAGTACAGCAGTTTGCAAAACTGAGGTTGGAGAACAAGGTACACACAAAATCCCCAAGGTTGCCAACTCCCAAATTTCAGAGTTTTTAGTCAATGTTGAGGGTGATTACTCCTTCATCACCTAAAACCCCCTTTGATAAGAATTTGAGAATTTTCTCTGACTCATTTAATTTAATTGCAAATACATTGCCTGTACACTCACTGTTGGGCAGTTACATTACTTATGGTACCCTGAAATGGTAAATATATTGCCAAGAAGGTGGCTTACCATCCTTTCAGTCTAGACACCGTCAACTTAATGCACTCCCCGGTGATAAATAATGAGAATAAATGAAGCAAATATTACACAGAACACTTAAGATGCCAAAAACTACCCCAGATTCCAACCTGAAAGACCCCAGGCTTGAAGCATGGTAACGACATTCCTGAATTCATCTTAACTAATATGAGACGTAGGACTGTTTTTGCAGTATAAAAAAGAAATATCACTGAAAAAACACATTTGTGCCCTTATTTCAAAATTTTCTGGAAGGTGAGGCTGAGCTTTTGTGATCAATTTAAGGTGATAGGGTAATGGTGCCACATTCTTTCTTCCTTCTGTGGCTGAATACCTACCTGTGGAAAAGATGATGAGTTGTCAGCTTAATGCCCTGCCTGGGGTGTGTTGGGTAATGTGGGAACAGCAGCTCAAATGTAGATTGGCTCAAAGTCATTGTGAACCTGCCTGCTCAGTCCTGGTAAAGGGCACAGCGTTCAGTCCATCTCCTCCTGGCTGGGAAGCAAAGAGGGTATAGGGAAATTACTGTGGCAGTGATCATTTGCACAACTAGGGATTTATATGAGAATAACTTATGAATTTATAGTATCCTTGGTCCCACCCCTTCTCATCATTTGCTGCTGCTGCCTTGCCTCCGCACACAGGACTGAGAGTTGGGATGGCTGGGTGATTGCAGGCTCATCTGCTTCCAGTTATCTGGGAAATTCTGAATTAAAGCCTCCTTCCATTGCTGTAGACTCTGACCTTTCCCTTATTGCTCTTATGCTGCTTAGGAGCCACCACGCCCCGTACATCCCGCCCCACTTCCAGAGGCACCACAGCCACCACGTCTGCCCCCCGAAGCTGCCAACACTTCTCCGCCTCAAAAGCCACAGCTGAAGCTGGCCCGGGTACAGAGCCAGAACGGGATTGTGCTGTCGTGGAGCGTGATGGAGGTGGACCGGAGCTGTGCCACTGTGGACAGTTACCACCTGTACGCCTACCACGAGGACCCCAGTGCCACTATGCCCTCGCAGTGGAAGAAGATCGGAGAGGTGAAGGCCCTGCCACTGCCCATGGCGTGCACTCTGACACAGTTCGTGTCTGGCAGCAAATACTACTTTGCAGTCCGGGCTAAGGATGTCTATGGACGCTTTGGACCCTTCTGTGACCCCCAGTCCACAGATGTGATCTCTTCCCAGAGCAGTTAAACTAGAGATCTTTGGACCCGTTAAACCTGTCCTGCTACCAAGAATTACCCCAGTTTTGGGAGGGGTTGATCTCATGCATGTAATTCACCTTTAAATCCACTCTGCAGGATTATTTTAGACAGTTGTGTGATACACTACATCAGTTCAGAACCAAAAGAAAAATAAAGTTTACCCTGCAGCAAGAGCCTGTTTTTTCTGAATAGTTCATGTCATGGGCCATTTGAAAATTTTGGTTTTCCTTCCATGACAGGTGTTCTACCTAGATACCTACTATCCTTTATCCAAGGGCATCCCAAATGCCTGGGATTCTGCTTCAGAGTGGAAACAAAATAGTAAATTGCAATTTGTCTTAAGCAAAACATACACATCTGTAATGTCTATTGAGACACCAACACAAGGGCAAGAACGATCTGCCTCTTGCCCCCCACCATTCTGTGAACAGGCTGTGACATGAAGGGTGATTCAAGGTCTTTTTGTACTGGAGGCTCGAGCAGTCTGGTCTTACCTTACAAACTGTAATAAGCTCTCTGAGGGGAGGGAAGGGAACTTGAGTCTGGCCCAGTATGTGTGTAAATTTGGAGGTGGTGGAAAAAAATAATAAATCACCCCACAACCTCCTACCTCTCTAAGTAAGAATGCTCCTCTGTTTTCACCATCCTCCCGCACTCGCCCTGGGAGCATTACCAGATCAGATCTGAAACTGGATTGGAAAGACTGCATTCAGACCTCACTAGTTCAGACAATTTCTCTGCCCCTCCCCTCATACATCCAGCCCTATTTTTTAGATTTATTTTGTGCCTTAAAGAATAATTTCAGAAATAAAATGTAGCTGGATACCTTGTGGTGTTCTTTTATTTGCTTGAAGTTCTTTTTCCCTTTACCTTTCCAGTCGTTATCAGTGCTTCTCATTTTTCAGGCCTGCAGTAGTTATTATTTCTGTAAAGACAAGAAAGTGTAACATCTGCTGATGGTGAATTTGTTCTTATCTGCAGTGTCATTCAACCCTTTCCTCACTGTAATTCTTGAGTAGTTGTTTTTGTCCTGTCAAGAATATTGAGTATACAGACATTCTTTTCCACCAGAGCCTTTCCTGGTTCTTTTGGGAAAGCTGTATGCTGCAATTCAGCCAAAGAAGAAACCCCTGTGGTACAGCACCATGAAAGCTTCTACCTGTTTGCACTCATGTGGATGCTAAGTACAAAAGGAGGAGTTGGCTTCCCAGTCTGCTTTTGTCTCCCATCACCTGCCTGCCTCTGCGGAAAGCAAACACAGCCAAGGGAGTTTAGAAACTATTTTAGACCAACTGCAAATGTTAATAGATGCTTTCATGATGCTTTTGAGATAATAAATTGGTGCATCTCCCCCACTATCACTGACATGTTAAACTTGCTGTTTGCAGAACAAAACTGTAATACACCTGGATAAGAAAATACATGGAGGGTTTTGATTTTGGCAATTTTCAGTTGCACTGCTGCCCAACAGAACCAAACAATTTAGTTTGGAGGGGACAGTTTCTTTTTTTTTAATCCACTTCATCATACAGCAAAGCTGCATTTTTCCATCTCAATGCTCTCTTTCTCAAAACCAACATGTTGGAAGTGTGAAGCAAGATTGGAAAAGTGTCAGAGAAATTAAATCCCCAAACAGGGCTCATGAAATATGCTATGAGATTATGGGTTCTGTAGTTGTTCCTTTTTTTAGAAATTTTACGGTGATAGAAATGGCACTGTAGACCTCTGTGTGGTTTACTGCACTACTTCATGTAGCTGGGAGTGTCACTTCTGTCAGGTGAGTAATGGATATTCTCTGTATGGAAAATTGCATTTAAAAATATAACAGTTCTGTCCATTTGGGCAAGCAAAAATTCTGGCTAAATCCAAGTGTCATCAGAGAAGGTTCACACTGTATGAAAAATACGTAACCTTTCCTTTGATCTGCAGTGGTCCCAGTATTTCTGGTGCCAATAATCAACAATACCTTCAATTTTTCTATGTTCAAGTAAATGTTCTGTTTGCTTATTTCAAGGAATAATTATTTAATAATGTATTTAGTCTGTCTATGGAAATAGACTAAATGTGGGTTCTTACAAAGACAGTTCTGTAGTAGAGATTAGAACAATTCTTTCCAGTTAATGGCTATCAAGTCCCTTGCCAATTTTTTGTTAATGTGTCTTTGAGGTGGTACCAAAGAGCCATTGGCTGTATCAGTACTATGAATTTTTATGGTTTGAAAGTTAAAATAAACATGAGGATACAACCTTGAACTTACGCCATTTATTTAGTTGTGATTCCAGCCCAAACTATACATGAGCTTTGCTGTAGCTTAAGTTTGCATTTAGATCTCCTTTGTTCTTAGGTTTGTCTTGTTTGGGATAGGCAAGGGGTGCAAGTCCTGCATTAGAATTGTTTTCTTTCCTCCAATGAAGGTATTATTAGGGATGGTCTGTCATTCCATTTGGAGGTTTTGTGGGCTGCATCATTAGAGAAAGAAAACTCATATTTATTTAGTAAAGATTTAGTTCTTCACTGAACTGATTGTAAAAACTGGCTTCTGTCTTAATAGATCCATTTCTGGTCTGTGTGGCAGCAGTTCCGTTACTTTGGCAGGATTTTGCAAGGCACCATTGTTGATCAAAGATTGCAGCTCCAGGGTGAAAGATCACTTCCCTGTTTTTTCATCCCAGCAGGGCTGTTAAAGGTCTGATTTCAGTATCTTGAGCAAGTACTGGTGGTGAAGTACGTGATAAAGCATGGCTTGACTTTGAGATGCCCAGTTTGGTGTGGAGACCTTCAAGGGAGCTGGTCCCTAAATCACTGATGCTCAAAGAGAGAACGATGCCATTTTTGTGAAGTCACTGTCACCATGGAGCAGATCTCTGCAGTGAGTTTGCTAACAGGAGTAGTGCTTAATTCCTTACCTCATGGCACTTTTCCCCATGTAGTTGAGTGGCTGGTGGTTTTATTATCCTGTACCTCCCAGAAAGAATAAAGATACTGAGAAACTAAATTTCTGCAAGCAACAATGAATCAGAAACAATTTGTTTCATTTGGAAAACTTTATTTGAAAGTATTACCAAAATATTTGGCAACATTCAGTACAGGTGTGTTAATAATGTGCTTCTAGACTGGTCTCTTCATTAATGAAAAGAGTCAATCGCTGAAGCCGTCCAATAATCCACTTTTAAATATGCTAAAAATTTCTATATGGCTTTTAAGTGGAAGTGTTGGGTTTGGTTTCTTCTCTGCACTTCATGCAAGTTTTTCCATCTTTCAATAGCTTGGTATAAAGTTGTTCCTGACTGTGTTTTGCTGCTGCCTCCGGGTACATGATATTCCAGCAGTACCACATTGGACCGACTTGCCCATGTTTTAGCAAACACAGCACTGGCTACAGCTGTGTTTTCCATCCTCATTTACTTTCTGGTGTGTTTTAGGTTTGGGTTGTTTTCTCTGTGTGATACAAGGGCATCTGGATGTCCAGGTTGAAAGTAATTTGAGTTAGTTCATCTACTTGGGAGAGGAGCCCTGCTGTGGAGTGCTGATGGCAAAATGCTGTTCTGCATTTCTCCTAGTTACAGTTTCACTGGCCTCCTTTATATTGCTGTATGTCTAAAAAAGTTTATTGGATACAAAACCATAAATCCTAGGAAGGGACAGACTGCAGCTACAGCATCTGTACTGTGTCTGCAGTGGCAGCTTCAGAAAACACAAGCATGCAGATCTTTCAGCCTGCAATTATTTCCATGCTCCCAGCAGCTTCCCTGTGAGTAGCAGTTGGTCTCAGACTTTACTCCTTGCAATTGTTTGTGCTGCCCTTGGCCTCGTTAGATCACTGAGCACAAGCACTGAGACACCCATTCCCAAGGCTTTTAGCACGAAACATCCATGACATTCTCCCTGTAAAATTAAGGGGTCTTACCCTGCTTCCTTTGAAAACAAAGGCAAAACCCCTGAGTCTTCACTGGGACCACGACTGAGCTCAGTAGTAGGATCTGAACATCATTTTGTAGTGTAACAAACAGTCACTTCGGCTCTTCCTTGATGCTGTTTGTCTCAAATGTACAGTAAATTAAAATTTGTATTAGATGTAGGGATGGGTCATGTCTGTTCCTGCTCCCTAAACAGCCATTCCCCAGGATGAGTATTGCATACACTGTACAAAATCAAGCTGTGATTCTGCCTTCTTATAAACTCTTTGAGTATTCTCCTTTTGTCAAAAATATCTATGCAGATATTTTAAATAGAAGCTTGATATATTAAATATATATTTTTTTAATTTGTTGATTTGGGTAGGGGTGGGCGTTGTATGAAAACATCAGAGGGAGAAGAGATCAAGTGACACTAAGCCAGCCCTGCCATACAATCTATTCCCTTCCAAACACCTTCTGAGAGGAGAAGGAAAAAAATAAGGATAGGTAGGAGAAAGCAAATCAATTAATTTTCCTTTTCATCCCTTTTAAGTTAAAAATGCATCTTTCTTTCTCATTGTCATTAAGCAGGCTGAGCATTCTTTTCTTCTCTTTTATACACATATACACATATATATATGTATGTATATATATATATATACACATATATATATTTAAAATGCTGTCTTAAATAAATAGGGTATAGCTGTAAATAAGATAGCTGAGTAGTAGCTGTTCAGGCATTCCTGTTCAGCTTTAGTAATTTATTGGCTATCAGGAGTCAAATGTGCAAAATCCTTTGTTGGGAAACTCCAAAACTGATTTCTTGTTTTGTTTTGCAGCTGGACTTGTAAATACAAAAGAAAAACTGTAGGACTGATTTAATGTCCAATTTAAACTGGGCAGTTGCCAGCTTTCCCCATTTTTGTATGTACTGTAGATTAGTGTGTGTCTGTGTTAACTGTAGTGGGGTTTTGTCTGACAAGCCTGGAATTTATACTTTGAAATAAAACTACTGGGTTTTTAACATTTTGAGTCATCTGTGCTTAATTTCTGTCACCTCAGGAGGCAACTCTCTCAAAAAAAGAGCCCAAAGCCTGCTCCTTTTCTTCAGAGGTGTTGCCACCTTTCTCAAGTAACATTGAGCAGCAAGGGTTTGGCTCTTGGTCAGTCCCAGCAAGCCAACAGCATGGTGTTCCCCTCACAGAAGGAAAAAACCAAAGCAATGCTCTAACTTCAGGAAAGTCACCATCCGTGCATTTCTGCAATGCTTGGACAGACAGAATCAAGTGGCTTGCACCCCAAAGTTGCCCCAGACGGATACAGGAATGGAAATCCTGTTGCTGGTGCTACTCTCCTTGCCCTCCAGGAGGCCGGGTTTGACTTGTGAAACAATGGTCATTCTTTCAGCACCAGGCTTTGGACAAAGCGCCGGAGTTTTTCAGAGCACCCTTCAAGCATGAGGGCTGACTCACCCGGCCAGGGAGCAGCTGCTGTGCACAGCACTAAGTGCATCACTCGGGGATAATGAAATCAGGATTAATAAAAGCATGTTTCAGTGCAGGCATCATGAAGGGCTCTCCCCACCCACCTCTTTCTCAAGGGCAGAAGCCAGGAACAGCACCATGAGAGATGTTGTGCAACTCATTTGGGACCAATAAACAGCTGGACTAGAAGGCAGTCTGGGAAAATCTGCCTCTTGGACCCAACTCTGCTGCCAAATGGTAGAGAACTCAAAGTACTTAGAACATGGAGTTACTGACATGCCTACCCTGAATTAGTGCTGAGCCTGTACTTCAAGGGCATATAATTAATTTGTGATGGTAATAATTAGTTTCCTTGCACTTACTAAAATTGGCTTCAAGTCACTGACCAGAAGATGATGGACTCTTGTGAAGTGATGCCTCAGCACAAGCCCACTTGAAAGTCCTGAGTTTCTCAAGCTACCTATTTAGACCGAGTATATGTACTGCACGTAGCATAGAACCTGTGTTTTATCATCAAATACAGCAAAACTACTCTGCTCAAGCACTGCTGTAATTGCAGTTCCTGCAGAAGTAAAGCAAAGTGAGAATGTGAACCTGCAAGAACACTTGCTGTTTGCTGCACGGTGGCTCTGGCACACACTCCATGGTAGGTCTGCAAAGAAGTGCTACAGCCCCAGAGCAGAATGTACAAACAGAAAAGTCCATTTCTGCACACCACTGATGCCTCTACTAAGGAAACTGAAAAATACCCCAGCAGCTGCCTGAGAAGCAAATCTGAGCCAGCAGCACAGCACCAGGACACTGCCAAAGGAGTGCTGTTGGTTTCTCCCTGGAAGTACTGTGCAGTCTGGCCTGGGCAGGCACTGGTAAGACCTTACCCAGGTGTCTCCTGCCACAGAGCAGAGGGGGCTGTGCCAGACTGTGGTCCCTGTAAGAGCTGAGGCCGTGCAGGGTATGACCAGTAGAACCAGGAGGGGTGAGTTTGCTACTGATTTCAGAAAAGGAGGATGGTAAAACATGTGAAAGTTTGCATTAGATGTGACAATTTTGATGGTCCTGCTAAGAGGAGTAATTTCCTCTAGGCATTGACTGAACAGGATTTTTCATTATGGCAAGAGAGATTTATCCCAACCACCTCCCACCTCCATCTCTGCACCAAGTAAGTCCCTCTTCAGCCAAACCTGGAAACCTGATGTTAAAGAGTCAGAAGCCACAGGACTTGGAAAAACCTGGAAGCAGGGTATGAAAAAGGGGGCAGCTTCTGCCACAAATCCTCTGCTTAGAGCATGCCTTTTTTTTTTTTTTTTCCCCCAAGTGGGATCTGCAGAAGGAAGTAAGATACTCAAAGAGACCTTTAAACTTCACACAGCCATCTGAGACTGAAGCTGTCAGTTCTTTTGCACCTGCCTACAGGGCCATGCAGCCCTATCAAAGCCTTCTCTTCTGGTCACTGATGCAGCTGTACAGGGAAGAGGAACTGGCTGCTGTGGTCAGGACTGGCAGATCAACCCTGGCTGGCCTGCCAACAAAGGAAGCACATAGGACAGCACAGCAAGAGGAAGGGCAAAAAAAAATAGTCACAGGCACATGGATTGGAGTCCTAAGGCTCACAAGGTCCCACTGATGTAAATACTTATAGAAAGGGACTCTCAAAAGTAGAGCTCTGTTCTCCCACAACTCTGGCTTGGAGCACAAAGCAGGACACGCCTCAGGGTAGGTGGCTCAAGGTGAGAGAAGGCAGAGCTGCCATTTCCAGGCATATTTGCCATGTCATGGGCACTTCACATGTACCACATAGCTCCTCTCCCTGCACGTGGAAGCATCTAGCTGGGTGAAGAACACTGTTCACTGCAGTAATCCACTGGCAATTTCCTGGTTCCTGGGGACCAACTTTTAAACAGTATATAAACTTGTCTGAAAAAGCAGTAAATACATCCCGCAGTGTTGCTGCATTGTCTAGGAGTGACAGTGAAGTCAAGCCATCCTCCAGCCCCTCTGTGCTTCCAGTTTCAAGCAAGCAGCTGATTCTTGGGCCTCTGTTGCTGGCAGCTCAGATCCTTGCTCTGCTCTTTGTGACCCAGCTCCATTCCTTATGTGTTATCCTTAATGCTTGTTGCAGCCTGTTCGATCCAGGTCAATTCAATCCAATCTGTGGCAGTGGCTCCACCACCATATGGAGAAGGTCTCTGCACACAGCATCTCACACCTACCTCCTTCTACCTCAGCAAACAAATCACTTCAGTACCTTCATGGATTTTTCATCATCAACAGCTTTGCTGTAACTTCTGGTCTCCCTCTTCCCTTGGCAAAAATCAGCCTACAGTCACAGCCAAATAGTTAGGGTAGAACCTCACCCATATTGCAGTAACTCACTCCCTTCCCCATCACAGAAGCTAAACTCTAGAGGCTTCATTAAAACCTCACACTGCTCGTCATTCTTCACCTTCGTAACACAGGGCAGTGCTGTGCACTGTTTAGCTTGGACCATCAAGGACATGAGGAAAGAGCTGTTTATTTTTTTTGACTTAATTATACATAAAGCATCTAGCACAAAACAGCCCAGTGACTCGACTCCTTGGCGTAAACACAGGTAACTAAGGGTCATGTGCACAGCCCTGGTGCTCACAGCCATCTGTCACATTCCCCTGCCCCAGCCGAGGGAGCAAGCAAAGATGTTACCGAGCAACTGCATGGGCTGATCCCTTCCAAGAGAGAGATCCCTTGTAAGAGATCCATTGTGTCACACTGCTGTCTCTGCAGCCTGGGGCAGGGGCATTTCCAAAGCATCAGGCTGCTTCCCTTCACCCTCTTTTGCAGCCTGACATTGCCAGCTGCTTTGGCCACTCAAAGGAAGTCTTGACAATGCCACTGAAAGTCACATCCTGTACACTCCAGACTGATCTGCCATGGAGAACACACCCTTGACTTTCTCTGCTAGTGACATTCCTGGATGGGAAGCGACTTGCAGCACACTACTGAGACAAAAGGCAGACATCAAGCCAGCACTGAGGTAAGGCCATCACGGCCCAAAGCAGCCACCTGGCTTGGCTCAGCCCTGAAGACAGGTCCCATGTTGCTACTAGAAACAGATCACTCTCACTGGTGGCACTGCTCCTCACTCCTGCTCTGGGAACAGCTGTGATGATTGCTCAGATCAACAGAAAGCTGAGCCACTTGCTTCTCATCAATCCTAGTCAGAGGAAGGGCCACCCAAACAGCTCAGAAGAAAGGAATGTGCATTGGGCTGCAGTGGGGCAGCCAGTATCAGTACAGAGTGCCCAGCAGGCAGGACATGGGAAGGCAGGTAAGGCACAGGGATGTGGACATCCAGGTCGATTTATTACATACAAGAAATAAAATTTCCATTAAAAAAAACTCCACTTGTGGCTCTTGATGCTGGTTTTACAGGATTGGCCTCATGGTGACAAAATCGAAGTTGTATGACTCCGGCAGGCCCTGGTGCCGTGTGCGGTTGAACCGTCTCCAGGTGAAGACAGGGAGACCGCCCTGCACCGGAGGGCCATTGATGGCAGAGGCTGTGAACGCTGCAGCCAGGCGGAAATCTGACACCTGGAACAAAGGACAGGAACCCGGGGCAAAAGGGCAGCGTGAGGTTCGACACGTCCCCATCCCAGACAGCAGGAACAGCTCCAGGAGATTTGATAACAGTAAGGTGAGGGAAGCGAGCAGAGGGAAACACACACATGCAGCAATTCCTCCCCTTCGCAGAGGCATCTCCGGCCATGCAGCAGCCAGTGCTGAATGACAGCAGCAAAGCACAAGCCCACACTTGCCCTCTAGCCCTTGCACTAGCCAGGCTGAAAGAGCCAGTTCGTGCATCTGCCCGCAGGGCAAGCCTCCCTGGGTTTATGGGGCTACAGCAGGAAGATGAGGGTGTCTGGTCTAAACTCTGCTGCATGTTGAGCACTTGGGCCATCCTCTGGGGCATATCAGGGTAATTCAGGAATGGGGAAAGGCAGCACAGAGTTAATATTGCTACCCAGACTCTGCCCTGTTCCTTCATTGTCTCCAAAGAGGTTCCCAGCCTGCTCTACCTTTCCAAACTAGGACCCTAAAATTGCCTGTAGGGTTTACGGCTAAAACAGGTTTGGCCTCCGCTCTGGGTTATTTCTTTCAACACCCTGTTCCACCCCCAGCCCAGCCCATTCCCCTTGCCTAACCATCTGGCTAAGACACCACAGCATGCACTGATCACTCACTTACCAGACCCCTCTACACACCCCTTTTCTGCATTCCTCTTATATTACCCAGCTCTGGGAGCCTCCCACTACTGTCCACTGCAACAGGCAGCTCGCTGGATGCAGCAATGGAGATACCAAAATAACCTCCCCAGGCCCATCCTAGCAACCAAACTCGTAATCCAGAAATGCAGCAGGCTGGGCCCCACAGGATAAAACACTGTACAACTTCTCAGCACACCAGGGCTGCACAGTTGCTTACTTGGGCATTGCTCTTCACAGTGAAAATACCATATAACCTGCCTAAAATAAATGCTGCTTTCTCCAGGACAGTGGGTCTAAGGATTTTCCCACACCCCCCCTAAAATGCAAAACTTCACCAAACTTCTCAGAAAGCAGTTTTGCAGAGAGGTGGAGCCCCAGAGCAGAGTGGCTTACTAGAGGAGCTAGGCTGCTGTAAATGTAAAGCTAAATTGAGACCGCATTCCTGTGGGCTCTGGGAGGCACCCACACAGTCCTCATGAACAGGAGGCTGAGGCTGTACAACAGTCTCCTTCCCTGAGTGAGCTGAAGACTCATTTCCTGCTGTAAGGCTTTAGGGTTTAACCCCTGAACACCACAGGATCCCATGGATGTAGTTGTTTCATACACCTCCCCCCCAAATCCTCTGCCACTGTGCCAGGACTGATGTCAGGGACAGGAAATGAGACTGCAGAGAATTCCCATCTGAGGATGTGCCCAAGAACTGGGACAGCATGAAAAGAGGGAACAGACATGCCTGGCCATGCTTGCTCTAGTGCAGGGAAACATGCTACAGGTCTGACAGGAGCTCAAACAGTCTGCAGCAAACATTCAGCAGATGTTGAAATTGAGGTAATTTACCTTGGAGTCATAGCAGCCTGCAGGCACTGGTAAAGAAGGATTCAGGTCTTCCCGGCAGCAAATGGTGTTGCAAGGATTGTGTTCAGCATAAGGATCACGCTGATAGTCTGGGGTGAAGTGTAGTGGGAAGGGCAGGAAGGAAGGAAGGAAACAAAAGAAGTTAGTCCCCTAACAAGAAGGTGATGCTGAGTACTGGAGCCACTAAAAGCTGGGTAATTGCACTCTGTCACATTGCTCTTGTGCTTCTCCCCAGGTACAAGTCAGTGCTCAAGACAGGACATTAAGTAGACAAGCTCCTAATCCAAGACCATACAGCTACTTCTGCATCCCAGGGGCACCACTGCCAACCTCTAACCACAAGCATCTGCAGTTCCACCTGATGAAATTCCACATGACGAAAGCTTGTAGAAACTTTGTCACGAGAGAAAAGCAGAAGAGAAAGGGAAGTGGCAGGTAGGGTGGGGAGAGGGGGAAATGCAGCAATGAGAGCCTTTTTTTTCCTGCTCTGGATTAAAATAAGTGTCAAGGACCAAAACCTTCGAACACCCACTGCAGTAGCTGCAAGCCAGGAGGGGAAGGTGGACAAGTCTCAGCATCTACGAGCTCACTGCTACTCACAGTCCAGACAGGAACGATACCCCACCCTGGGAGAGGCCTCCCAAACCTCAAGCCCAGTAATCAGCAAGCTCCCTATAATTGGGACTGAAAACACAGCATCTACAGCTATCAGTACTGTGAGATGGGTTTAGCCAGAAGTTAATTAAGCTGGGTTTAATCCAGTTAAGGAGAACCCTATCAGGGAAAAACTACAGAGCATTACCTACTGTCCTGGTTAAACCCCTGCTGGCAACTAAGTACCACACAACACTGCTCATCCACTTCCCTCCAAACCCCACCCCTCATGGGATGGGGAGCAGAATCAGAAAAAGGTAAGAACCAGGGGTTGAGATAACAACAATTTTAATAACTGAAATAAAGTTAATAATAAAAATTTAAAAGAGGAGGGAGGGAGGAATAAACCTCAAGAGAAACAAGTGATTCACAATACAATTGCTCACCACTTGCTGACCAATGCCATGCCCATCCCTGAGCAGTAATCAGCCCCTTCCAGCAAATTCTCCCCAGTTTACACAATAAGCATGAGGTACAATGGTATGGAATACCCCTTTGGCCACTTCAGGTCAGATGTCCTGGCCATGCTCTCCCAGCTTCCTGTGCACCTGCTCGCTGGCAGAGCATGGGAAACTGAAAAGTCCTTGACTTATCAACAACTAAAACATCAGTGTGTTAAATAATGCTTAAACTATCAACATTATTCTCACACTAAATCCAAAATACAGTACTGTATTAACCACTAGGAAAATTAACTCTATCCCGCCTGCAAAAGACCATTTGCCTGACCATGGAAAAAGACCTTAAGTTTTACAGTAAATTCTCTGGTCTGATCTCATCTAACTGTTGCTTAGGATTTAAGGCTTTCAAGATTGACAGGCTGTAGATGTATTAGGTGACAGCAGCCCATAAAGACTCTTGGAGTACTCTCTCTTGGAGTCAGAAGATTTCTGGAAAAGTCAAACGGCAAGCCCAAGGAGGCCCTGTTCTTGATAGAGCAATTTTAGCCCAGTTTCCTACCTCGAAAATAAGCTTGTGTTACCTTTTTGCTTTGTGCGTATTCTGCGTTTAGGGCAATATAACTGATCTGTAGGAGAGGCTGCAGCTTCCCACTATAATCCAAGAAATAAAAGTAACACTGCTCATGAAGATCAGCTCCACAGTACACAAGCATGTGTCTTACTGTTGTATCTCATGATGTACTTCATGCTTTCCAAGCTGGTCACCTTGCCCTGGTCTCGACGGAAGATTTTTGCTCTTGGAGCAAGCTCGTAGGAGAAATCCATGCCATACTTGACAACGTATGATGCATACCCACTGAGATTGTAAATCTTTTCATGGAAAGGGATATTGTACGAAGGCCAGTAACCTGCCAGAGACAAACCCCAATCTGTTAATCACTTAGAAAAGCTGGATGCTCTTGCTTATATCAGAAAAGAAAATCAGTAATTTTCCATGTTGCATTACTTTAGCAGCATGTCGAGGAACAACACAGAAAACTGGTTTGAACACAGTAAGGCAACAGTCACTTGCAGCATGACCAGGGTTGACTCCCAGTGCAACACCACTGGAGACTGTGTGTACCCAGGCAACCCGCCCCCAGACTTCCACCCTCAGGACTCATCCTGCAAAACAGCTGAGATCAGACTTGCAGGAGCCTGAGGTGAACATGCAGCGTGGCCACAGCCCTCTTGCAGACGTTTCCCTGTTGAATCTCAAAGGACTACAAGATCGTTTATCTCCACCAAACTTCAGAGGGGTTTGAATTCAAACCTTGAGAGGTTTGAATTCACTCTGGTTTTGCCCCCTTCCATCTCACCAAAGCAGAGTAACACACCATGCTGAGATGTCAGGGATGGACTGACACACACAAACACACTCGGACCACAGAGCTACTTGGAGTGAACAGCAGGCATGCCAGCACACACACGCTTTGTGCAGTGGGGATTGCACAGAGTGATAAGAAAGAAAGGGGATTGCTGCACAGTTGCCAGTAGCTGCCTTTGAAGGTTAAGTGATTCATCAGCAGAGCAGAGCCCTGCTCTAACTTCTCCAAAAGCAATCCTGCAGTTTTGTTAACTCTGAAGAGCAAAGGATGCCAGGCAGAATTCCAGAGAAGAGTTTTAGGTAGGTGACATAAAACTGCCTGAAACAAGACCACTGTAGAAAGCTATTGTAAAGAGCCCAGAGACCTTCCAGGTCAGAATCTGGGTATAGGAAGTCCTGGAATAAGTAAGAATAGATACCTATACCTTAACATTTAACTTTTTCTGGTTTTTACGCAGCAAGTATATAACATGAGCTAGGCCCAAGAGTAGCACACTTTCAAATTGTCTCCAAAGCACTAACATTCCCTGTTGTTCATTCTCAAATCACACACATCGGGATCTGGCTTAGAGATTTACTATCTAGGCACTGGTAAATGCAGGGCTCCACATATTAACATCAGCCCAGCACAATGTGAGAAGTCTGGCTGTAAGGTGCTCAAGGAACTCACTGGGAGCAATACACACAAATACAAACCAGACTTCCTGAAGGACAGATACGCAGACAGCATAAGCTATAGAACACTGCCGGAGTGGAGGCCTCACCAGCTTGGGTCCTGCCTAGGATAGGGAAGACAGGAATACCCTGTCTGCTGGCATTTGCTTACGTGACCTAGAGCCTACCTGAAGGAAATAGGTTGTGTACAGGCTATGTTGTAATACAGGCGTCCTTCAGAAATTAGCAACTTTCCAGCCTCTAATGATGCAGGCCAGAGGATACAGATACATCAGCTTCCGTTTAGTTGTGATTCAAAAAGGTGCTATTGTCTCACATGAATGCAGTGCGTACAGATGACCTCCTTCTCCCACCTGGAAAAACTTTTTGTTAAAATTGCTAAAACAGAGGAAGCTATTGAACTTCTCCTCCAGCAAGAGCTCTTCTGTGTCTCAGGCTCTGCAAGACTGCAAATCCCATGCAGAGAGTGCAGCAGTCAACCTAAGCCAGGCTTTATGCAAGGGCTGATGTAAGCAGTGAAACCTGGTAGGGTGCACAGCAACAAAAAAACAAGTCAAGAGAGACTGGAAGGTTGAAAGTGGGGGAAGGGGGATGACATGAAGGCAGCAAAAATTCCCTGAATCAAAATGTTTTCCTCCTCTGCCCATTCAGAGCAAAAGGTATCAGTAATATTGAGAGAGAGAGCAATGAGAATATTGCACGTATGGTGGAAGACACTCAGATCCCAGGTTTTGCTCTGATGTGTTGCTTTTGATGCATTACTCATTCATCATCAAGAAACATGAACTGCAGCCTGCTCCTGTGACCTGTTCTTTCACCAAAGACAGTGTTGTCCTCCTTCACCTCTTCTAAAGGATTCCTGCATTTTTGTTGTCAATATACAGAAAGCACCTGGACATCTTTGCCTGGAAAGGACAATATAAGAGGTGCCTGGTTTTGAGAACTCACCTGCACTGGCCTACAAAACAAGATGACAGAAGCCATAAAGAAAAAGACTTTCGATTTTCAAACCTGTATAAGGAAATGCTTCCTTTTTCCTCAGTACAAGGCTTACTACAGCAATACCTGCCTTTGTTCACCTGAGATTTCAATTCTCGTTCTCTGTTGTTTCTAGGTTTATGTTTCAAAGAGATTTAAAAAGGCAGTGCTGATGGCAAACTCACTCTGACCAAACCAGAGTGCCCAAATTGCATTATCTTTGGACACCAGCAACATAGCAATGATGGAGTGTGCCAGGGTCAGCTATTCTACAAACACTAGGCCAGCACTGATCTTGAGAAAGGTAAACCTCCTTCACTTGAGCTGCTCCAAGCATCTGGGAACAGGGCAGGGGCCTTGATGGGACTTGTCTGGTGTCCTGCATGGCATGGAGGACAGATCTGCTGCTTACAGGAGCAGTGTCGTCTTACAGCAGCTGAGGTCTCCAATGCTGCACTTCAGCAGCTTAGCCCACCTTGTGTGCTGAGGGCTGTTCTATTGTTTAAGCTCCCAGAGACTGACTGCTCTGATATCGAACACACACAAGGTACCTTTAGGTATCTGGGAAAAGACACACTGTAGGTGTGAAGTAACGTGTAACCTCTAATATGTGCTACCACCTTTAAGAATAGAGTAGCTACAACATCTCAGAGGGAAGAAGTGGTCACGGTGTGCCCAAGCCCAGGAGGTGGGCTCAGTCCTACAGGGAATGCCACACAGCTGCTCCAAAATCATTGCTGAAAAGGAACTCGGGGTACCTGCCAAGCCCGGCCTCTCTGCACAGGTATAACACTGCCATGACAGGGTTGCAGTATTTCCAGTGCCAGAGCTAGAGGGTCTCCATCAACTTCTTTATCTGCACCCCACACACAACACAGCTCTGAGAAGCCCAAGGCAAAGGAAGCCAAAAGAGCCAGATATGCGTAAGGGAGAGACATGGGACTTTTCCAAATTATCAGTATCTTATAAAACCATACTGACAATGTGGCAGTGCCTGGAATAAGCCAGAACTTTCCAAGAAGCTAGACACAAGCAAAAATTTCAAACAGAAACAACCCCAGCTGCTAATATAGACAAATTTCCCATCATTTTGATGATGAGCAATTCATCAATTTATCCCCTCAGCATGTGATTAAAGGAAGGAGCACAAAGCACCAGACACACTTAAGGCTCAGGCTTTTTGTTGCTGACGTAAGTGTCTAGTAAACACTTGTGAATTAAACCTGACAGTGAGTGTTTTGCTTCACCAAGATTTTTGTTTGTTTTCCATCAAGTTACTGCTAGTCTTGCTAGGGAATTAAAGAACCTTTTAAAGAGCAAATATTTATCAGAAAACAGAGATGCAGAAAAGTTCAGGAGATGAATTTAACATAGAACTTCTTCGGTATTCAAAAGTTCATCTTCTTGCAGGGTGACCCACTCAACAACCATTTCAAATAGCATTACAGTTATTTAGTACTGCTCCAAACAGATCTCACATTTTCCCTCATCAGTCTCTACAACAGGGCAAAATATTACCAGAAAAAAGGCAAGGAGGCAAGCAAGCAAGGAGACAAAGTCTATTTTTCCCTCCTCTGCTTCTAGGAGACACAGATGCTCACTGCATTGCTGCCAGAGCGTACCAGATAAATGAATACATTGCAATTGACCCAGCTATAGAGGGCTGCTCACACAAAGCTTCCTTACTTTAAACTCAGGACTAGTGTTCAACAAACCCTTCCCTGGTACAAAACACAATTCTTAGTTGGCATCAAGAGATGGTTTTCCTAAGCCAATAACTACTGTAGGAGCTATTACCTTTCCGGAGAACATTTGTTTGATCAGAATATTCCACAAGGGTTGGGATCTGCTCAACAATGTACAGTGCACCATCATCAAGGCTCCTCTGCAGCTTGACCTTCTTCAGGTCTAGAACCATGTACTGATTGTTGTAGGTTCCTAGGTATGAGAGCAGAGAGAGTTACATGTCCTGCCAAGGGAAGGAAACGAGTACAAGAGGTAGAGGGAACACATCTCTTTTCCTAAGATGCATATGAAGGCGTACTTACCAGAGTTGCACTTTGAGAAGGTCTCTGCCCAAGTTTTGCCATCCTTTGCCATCATGTTGGCAATGCGGACCCTCTGCCAAGCTAACAAGGATTCAGGCACCACTTGCTTAATGAGGGTTTGGTTGAAAACACTGTTGGTAGTCTGCAACATTACCAAGCCGCTGCCTAGTATGTAAAAGTCATCCAGGGACACCAAAAAGCCTTAAACAGGAATAACACAAAACTTGTTATCTTTGTGAAGCTTTGATATACTCATAGAACAAAACAGAGAGACAAGCCATGAGGATATGGATGAGTCAATGCATGTGTGTGTGAAATCAAACTGTACAAAGATTAAAGATGAGGTGGTAACTTCTGCAAGGGCTTTAGTCCCACCTGTCAACAGAGTTTGAAACCAGAAACTGTCACACTTTCAAGACACCTAATTCTTTGTCTAAAGCATTTGCTTTGTATTTGTATGCCAAGCTTGGAAGCTGCTCCATAAGTCAACCTATGTCTTATTCTTATGCTGAGGATTACAGACACTAAATGCCTATCGAGTGTTTCTAACAAAGAAATGAACTAAAAAAACCATAAAAATTCAACAATGAAAACCAAAGCAAAGTACAAACTCCACAAAGACATTTTCATTAACCGGTTTCAGTTTTAGATTTTTACTCTGTAAAGACAACAGAAATTAATTTAATTAATTTGAATTAATCCCCTTAATTAACCTCTTCTGTATTAAATCAAGCCGAAAAACCTTTCTTCTAGTTTAATCTTTTCCCATCTAAGTATTCTTAAAAGCATCTCCAACAAATGGGTCTCTCTTAAATCATAAACCACATCCTGTATATGAGGAGAAGCTCTACCTATTCCTCCTTCTGACATATTGTCACTGGGTTTTTTTATGCCTGCCAGCTCTGCAAAGTGAATACAGCGATGGATCTGTGGGCAGTATTCCCTTCCAGGTTACATGCCAACAGAAGTACTAAGTCCAGTTGCAAATCCTTCGCCAGGAGGTGGCATACAGAGCTGCAAAGGTCAGCTGTGCCTTGGATAGTGTGGGGACTACTTGTACAGCAGAAATAACCTGGCTTTTAGATTACTCAGCAGACACGTGGCTGCCAGGTTAGGGAAGAACAGTTGTTAACGGAGCTCCTGGTGGGGAAGTCATACAGAACCTAAACTCTTGTTAGGAAGTTTTTAATCGTATCAGTCTTCAAAGAGTACAAAATGCTAAAATGCTGTGCAACACCATAATAGCCAAGTTCCTCTATGAAATCTCCCACAGCAAGCTTTATTAATGCAATCTGCAAACAAAGGTCACCAACCTATGAAAGCAAGAAAGACAACCCAGCTCTGCCTCCTATTCCTGTGCTTTTATCAAAAGGCAGACCACCTTCAAGCAAAAGTAATGTTTAAGGGCTCTATTTCAGCAAAATTTCTTTCAAGTAGCAAGTTCTCAAATTAGAACAGATCCAGGAAAATACACTGTGTGGTCACCTGTTCTCTAAAAAAATATCAGTATAGAATAGACTGAGCACCCTGGCAGCTGGTATTTTACTCATTGGAAGAGAGTCAATACATTATGTACATTATCAGCAGAGATCTCTCTCAAGTAAGTAAATACAAGAGAAACATCCTAAACTTGGCTCTGACAGTCTATTTTATACAAAGACATGGGATACTCTAGCAATAATCTGCTGCATAACAAGTCAAGTGGTGCTTGCCCAAACAGAGACAATAATTGAAATTGTTAAAACAACTGTGATATGAATTGAGCATCAATTCCTGTGGGTGACGATGCCAAGTGCCCCACTTCAAAACAAAGTAGTTTCTTTCTTCGATTTCAATTAATAGCTGACATAGAACAGAAAAACTTGACTCAAAGCAAGTGCTAACACAAGGAATGATGCTGAATTAACTGAAGGCTGAACTCCACAATTCAAATAAACAGCAAAGCTCAGCTAAGCTGAAAAGAAGGGGATTTCCTTCTGGGCCTTAGTATTTACCAAGTTTTATTCTGCAATGTTTTATAACACAACATGCCCTCCATGATACACCATTACTAGCCCAATTATTCCAAGATGGCATTTACCATTTTGATTTAAGGCACAGGCAACCCTGAAACAAAGGGAAGCTAAAACACAAGCAACAGGTTACCCACAGTAAAGACATCCACAAAAATAAAACCTGGGAAGAGAAGTCTAGAGATATCAGCAGACCTTTGATGTCCTCTTTTGCCATTCTTCTAAGTGCATATGAGAATCTGTTGTACTTGAAGGTATTATCTCACTGTACATTTCTTCTTTTTTTTTTTCCCTGTAAAACCATCTCTGTAAACCCACACTCTGTTTTTGTCAGAACACTCAGTTAATTTTTTTTTTTAACCCCTTCCTCCAATGAACCTGACAACTCCTACATAGAAACAAGCAAAAGTACTTCTGATAGCATCTTCTGGATCTGAGCCATTTAGATTCAGTTTCCAAATGCCACTGGAAAACTGAAGTTTCCAAAGTCTGGAGTTTCACTCATCATGACATTAATCAGCCAAGCAAAGCAAAGCATTTTTGCAATCTGAGCCACAGTGTTCTCCAGAAAGCACATCAAAGAACATGTGGGTGGCAGCACGTTCCCTGCTGCTATTGTTCCAAAAGAGGTAGACTGCTGCTTTCTGAACCAGACGGCATCAGCTTTTTTGGTGCTTTAAAAGGTCATTGTGCTCATTCAAGTGCAGAAAGGGTCAGCTTTACAGGCTGAAGTCAAAGCTATGAGGTCTAGCACACCGCTCAGGGATGGGAGTAGCTCCTGGCTGAGATGCCCAATGCTCTGGTGTATAAACACACTTGAACACGGGAAAGTAGAGGTATTCTCTGGATTAGTGGAGAACCAGTAGCTGCTTCTCATGTCAAGACCCATCAGCTGCCTTCCTTCCACTTGCACACCTCTCCTAGGCACTAAGAAATAGCACATCCCACACTACAGTTCTGATCTCATGTCCAAAGTTCACCAGACACTTTCCTTTGCTTCCTCCAGGTTTTAAACAGATGTTGGAGGAAGCAGGGAAGCAGGAAATGGTCTGGCAATACCTCATGAGCAAGATGGATCCCTGAGAACAAGGGCTACCATCCCTTCCATGGTTTGCTCCTCCCAGCTCTTCCTCAAGCTGTGGGGAAGGAGAACGCTGCACTAACACCAGATTATTTCAAAGCAAGGGACACAAACTACCTCCCTCTCCTGCCTTAGCAGCACATGTATAGTCATCCATCAAGACAACCTGTGCCACCTCACTCCCATATCACAGCCTAGCTCAACCAAGAAAGATCCCAATAGCAGACCAGAGGAGGAAAGGTAGAAGTAAAATTCTTCAACTCGTCTTCTTCAGCTATTTTGTTTAAACTGCTAAAATCAAATTAACATACTTTAAAACACCGTGGGTCAGCACAGAGAAGATAGTGCAGTATCCAAACCAGAGTGCTTGGTCACAATGGCACATTCCCGTTCTTAAATGGAGTTCAAAAGAGCTCCATCCAAATAGATGGACATCCTGGAAGCTGCAACCTCCCTGCTATCCAAAGAAAATGGCAGATTTTACCCGTTAGTTTGGCTCATTTCTTTGAATGCCTCAATGGGCAGTGTAAAGAAGTGACTGGAGGCAGGGGGAAAAGGGACACAGAGGGAGGAGAGGTGCAGGTTTCTGTCTGATCCATCACTAGATACGTGGTATAAAACATAGCACCTACCTTGTCTCTATCATCACTTTCTTACTCCCCCAAATGAGCACATCTTCACTCAACATTTGTGAGGAACAGTAACATTCTCTGTACAATTTCTCTCTGCTGTGCATTGACTCACCAGCCACAGGAAGTACTTATGTCCAGAGCTTGAAAAAGACAATGAAACTCAAGCTTTCAGTTCAGAGACATTCCTCCTTTCCAAAGTTCACAGAACTGTCCTACGTGCAGCTCTGCAGACAAAGACTATGAGCAGAGGTCAAGTGAGGATTAAGGTGATTTAGTGCAGAAATGAGCAGCAAGTGAAGAAATGCTGCAAAAACAGAGATTACAACTCCAGTTAATTCCCATTTGACTGTGCCTCTGCAGAACTACTGCTACTCCAAAGGAGAGAAAGCAGCAAAGAGAAGATATGCTCTTAACAATGGACATTTGAACATGGTGGCAGAACAGATAACTGCTGGGGAAGCTGGGATGGACTCTGTAATTCCTGCCTGTCCTCCTACCTGCTCAGTCGCAACACGAGCAAGGAAGTACAAGGCCCTCCAGCTGTACCACAATGCACACCCCAACACAAATCATGGTTAATCAATAGCCTCAGAACCTCTAAACTGAGTCAATACTAATTTTTGCAGTCTAGTTTTACTGAAATTCAATAAATAAATAAATAATATGGATAATTTTACTCTTTGACCCCAGGAGAAATCATGGATTTGGCACATTCCTTCTCAGAAGACAAAGGACTCCTTAACGTTTTCTGACACAGCTTTTGGACAGCAGCATAGTTTTACTTTATATCCAATCTTGTTGGATGACAAGAATCTTTGAATAACTCAGTTAAGTGCCACTGAAGGCCTGGAAGGGCACCTATCTTTTAATGCGCTCTGTTTCCTCCAGAAGTTAATACTTCTATGTTCATAGGATCATGTTACTATTCAGGAGAGATTACTAGGTTGCCCTTTCTTACTGGTTCTTAGTGTCCATCAGGACAGAGAATAAGAGCGGGAATATTTATGCAGGGAGACATTAAAATTGTCAAGTTGAACCATGGCCAGGACCTGCAGATTCCAGAGTCAGATGCTCTGAAAATATCCTCTCTCATCATAACATGGAGCAGAGGAATTTGGCAGTTGCCGCCTTCCTACGTGATGTCCCTAGCGCATTACTAAGCCAGTGCTTACTCATCCCATGGAAAATTGCAAGTCTGTGAACTACACTCACAGCTAATGCAATTTGCTGCAGTCAATGGACTATGCTTGTCTAGTGCTTGTGATAGCACCCTGTAATCAGGCAGCCAAGTGAGCACACTTTGCATACCACAAGCCTCTCAAACTTCACTGTAGCCACGGGAACTATGCTTTGCAACAGTTCTCACTCAGTTTTGTTGGTACACCTTCCCACATCACCATGTCAGAGTCCACATGGCAATAGGAGGCTTTAAAAAATAAGCCATCTCTGCAGACCTCAACACTCTCAGGAAAGCACACTGGGATCTTGTTCACTAATGAACAGACCATAACCATTTCAGCAAAGCAGTAGCTGATTTTCAGGTATCCTGCCACACAGTATGCTTTATCAGTCTGAATATTTGTATTTCCTTATACAAAGAATCCACAAAAGGAACAACCGGAAGACATCACCACAGACACCCACTAAAAATAAAATAATAAATACTCTGTGTGGTTGATCTTGATCCCCAGTTTTGAATCTGCAGCACAATGCAGCACACAACAGTTGCTAAACAGAGCCACACTCTTGTGAAGGGTAGTGCCATCATCAGTATTTCAGCTGAGAGACATGAGAGCCAGAATAACCTTGTGAACATTCACGTGATGAACAGAGATCAGAAACCCTTGCTTTCTTACCAAATTACAGAGGCTTGCAAGATTTCTTGCAACAAGTGAGTGAAATTCCTCCAAGGCAATCACAGATAACCCAAGCTCTTGAAAGACTGTACACCTAACAAACATTCAGACTACCTCTACCCCTCCCTCAAATTAAAAATCTCAGTTGTCAGAAAATGTTGCATTCCTGAGGAGGATCACTGAGGAGGATCAGAACCCCAAAGAAAAAGGCTTGTTTTCAATGTGAAATGAATGCAACTGCTTTTCAAAACATTTTCCCAGTCACAGTCTCAGGAGTCCCTGCCATGAAAGACCCCTGCAGTAAGGCACCGTAACTCAATAAAGCATGTTTTGAAATCATCAACCAACAAAACTTCATGAGAATGAGATAGTCTCCTACAGTACTTACTTCACTTAAAATGTTTTATGGAGATTCTTGCGTGTTTAGGTATTTTTGAACTTGAAATTTCACCTCTAAAATTTATGCCATGTCAACTCTAAGAGGGAGTCATAGATTTGGTTTTTCACATTCCTATTTCTTGGTGCTCTTCTGTAGCAATAGTACATATTTTGCCACCGAAACATTACTTTCTGGCAGTTTCTAACATTTGGCCTAATGTTCCCAAAAGAGACTCTAAATATTTTGGCTGGCTATATTACTGACACACCAAATAAGCATTAAAAAATATTTTTACAACAGCTTATAGAGAAGCTGGAAGAGGAAGATGGAACAACAAAACAACTAAAGGCTTCTGAACCCAACATCAAAGAAGCCAATAGACTTTTGAACAGCAAGTGTTTGATACTCAGTAATAATCCCATTACACCACGAGTCATGTCACATTGGTGAACAGAAGTGCTCAAAATTGTTATTACCAAACATGCAAATGCTACAGGCAAGGTGAGGAGTTCAACACTTGAGATGACTGCAGACTACACAAGCAGAATTCCAAGCAGCATGTTTGTGCCAGAGGTAAAATATTTAACCAGTGCTATTCAGAGCACTGAAGGTGATTAATCAACAACAAAAGACAACAACAACAATATCATGTTCAAGACAGAAAATTCAAGGTGGCATTTTGTCCTCTTGGTGGCTGAAAGTTTCAAGGTATATTGAAGCCAGTGCTTGTTGAGTTACCATCCTTTTCACAGCCAAGACAGCCACAAGACAGTAAGGTGGTCCATTCCAAATTGAATATCTACATTGTTTTGGTTTTTTTGACTTTACCTGGATAACTACTG
This sequence comes from Corvus kubaryi, assembly GCF_017639235.1. Lineage (NCBI taxonomy): Eukaryota > Metazoa > Chordata > Aves > Passeriformes > Corvidae > Corvus > Corvus kubaryi. The sequence continues at coordinate 18,057,460 of NW_024582061.1, read as the reverse complement.
AATGAGACACGGCTGGTGCTGGTGTATGGATCAACTATATTGAAGTTCCAATGCTTATATATTCTCAGTGTGGCTGCATAAGTAAACCAGCTGGAATGGGCAAAATATATATTCTCATATCCAGGCAGAACCTGGAAAACAGAAGCAGAAAGATGAATAATTTCAGACCCCACAGTATTCTGCATTTTTTCTACTTGATAGAAACTAGGAGAACTACTTGATTTAAGTAGTTTGATTAATTGCATTGTTGAAGAAAGAGCAGATTCTTTTGTTTTTAACTGTGTACTATATGAATTTCCGAAACCTCTGGAAACAATTCTTGCCGACGCGTTATGTTCAAAATAAAACACCTTGGGGTTATTTGGGATACCTGCATCACATGGTATGTTTTTTCTCCCCAGTTTCATTTTGAATATTTGTATTCACACATTCAGATCAGATCTTTGCAAGCATATCCAACATTAATTTAAAACATGCTGTTTCTGTGATAATTCCCCTAGTTCACTTTGAGCTGAAGTACAGAAGCACTTAAAAATGCAAGTAAATTCAGTTTGAAAAGGTAAATATATATATTGATAGTACATCTCTTCAAAATATTTCCCTGGTTCTATGATCTGTTGTTAGCTCAGAAACCTCTTGCTGTAGGCAAATGCTTCAATTAATGTTTCTCAATTTAAGATGAATATTGTTGCTCTGCAATACATGGAGCCTCCAGATGCTGCTTAAATCCTTAATAATTTTAACTGAAAAATGTAATTGCCACCATGATGCATCAGTCACTTATCTTAAAAATGTGGGAGATTTTTCTGTCATCATCCCATTGGAAAGACATTCAAGGGCATCACTGACTATTAACAGAAAACATTACCCACTTGCACCCATTTGTTTTTATGTTAGCACCGTCCTTTAGTTTAAGTAATCTTTTTCCTTTTCTCCCTGTTTGCCCAACGTATTTGTATTCACTCATAATACCCCTTTTCAGACTTCACTTCTCTAGGTGAAATGAGTTACTCTCTTCCAGTCTCCTCTCCATGGTAGTACCTCATTCCCTAGTAATTCTAGCAGCTTTTCACCATCCATCTCTGTGGTTTTGGTTTGGTCTTTTCCCTCCCCTTGAACACAAGTGAGAAAAACTGGATTCAAAATCCTACGGAGGCACAAATGTCAACTGCATAAATGCAACTTGATCATTGACAGAAGTCTCTTCATGCATATGCAACACGAACAGGGAAGACTCCAGAAATGTACACTCATGGCACTGCAAATCAACAGAGTCACTGGAGATTAAGTTCTGGTGCTCACCTTGATCAGTGCAGAGCAGTGTCCCATGTCCCACTGGTATCTCCCATGGCCTCCTGGCTCCACATCGCATTGTCCACCCCGTGCAGAATAATCAAATAATGCAGGAATAAGGTCCAACAGGTCTCCAACTGCATTCAGAAACTGGACATCAAAGTTGCTCAGTGGCTGAGGAAAGAAGAAGAAGAGAAAAAATGCTTTGAGACAGAAAAGCATCAAGACAACTTCAGTGGTTAGAATTTTTCTTTTGCTCCCAAAGGAAGCTCTTGTATGGTCTATGAAATGCCTACCGACAAGGCCCAGATGCTCACACTCAGTATGGCCCCAGGCACTGAGGAAACTTTCAGGGTCTGGTCCTTGTGGTGGCATTACCAATGCTATGATTTCCGAGGCAAAAAGGAAGACATAACTGTAGCTTATGAAACCTTAGTGTGTGTTTGCAAGCAGCATACCCATCAGTCTGCTGTTACTGGTACACTGAGCTAAGATTTAATTTTTTTTGTTTATCTAGATGTCTTTGAAGAGTCTTCCACTAATGCTCTTGGGAGCTCTCAGATTTTTATAAACACTGCAATTTAAGACATCCTCAGGACTGAGGAGGAAGAAACGAATGAGGGAAACAATGTTAACAATACCAGTCAAACTAGCTGAAAAAGGTAAGTCAGTCAAAAGGCACTCTGCTATGTGCTTTTGAAAACTCCACATGGTTGGAGCTATCCAGGGTTAACAGGGTTAACTACACTCAGCTGGTTCTGCAACACACTCTTTAGAACCTCCTCTTACTTTGCCTCATCAAAATAAGAGCTTAATAGTGGTTTAACCTCAACCTTCAAATACCGTTTTCTAAATCTTTCCTGTTCTTGATTTCACCATGCCTTTACTTAAGGCAAGGCTTAAGAAAAAGGAGTCAGAACACACATCACTTTAGGGCTGTGAATAGTAATTTTATAATGCCACAGAACCATATGGCAAAGAAACACATTGCTTGCAATATAAATCACTGTTACTAAACCATATAGCTGACCTCTCTACAACCCCAATGAAGGGGGACAAGGAAAAATTAAACAGCATCAAATCCATTTACTTTTTGTTCAGAAGGCTGAATTCTGTGTTATCCATCTGCTGTTTTGGCAGAGAGAATAACCAACAGGAAAACCAGAAATAATGTAAACACCAGTCCATGTATCCCATGGGAAGGAATTAAACCTTCCCACAATGCTTACAAAGACAAGCAAGAGAAATAAGCCATTCTGACAACTAAACCCATTTGTGGCAGAAGGCCCCAACAGGGGCTATAGTCTGAGGAAGAAATCCAAAACAAACTTTCATGTATGTCACATTGCTTTAGTTCACCATGTTTTTGCTGTAGGATCCAAACAGGAAGCAACACCAAGAGACATGTCTTCGGATACTTTTAAGCAACTTAGAGGTACGAATCAGTTACAAACCAGTCACAACTTCTATTTCATTGGAAACCATATAGAGAGACTTGGCACTGTTTAAGCACCATTTTTCCCCATCCAGCTGCACTGAAAACCCACCACAAAATAAGAAAAAGCCATTTTCCAATGTCTGATTCACATGGGCATCCCTGTACAGTACCACCAGGAAGGGAGCAAACTGGCTTGCATATCAGATTGCTAAGCTAGCCCCAAGACATTTTAATTGTACTTAACATCCATTTGCTACCACTCCATATTCTCCTTTGTAAAATCTGCCTTCACTGTAGGATCTTCAGGCAGCTACACTGATACTGCTACAGCATCAGTCAGAATTGCCTGTGTATTTTTTAAGTTTCACACTTCTATGCTTTCTTACTTTCTTAACTTCTGTAACTATTAGGAAGTCCATTCAAATTAGAACAAAAGTGCCAAGCAATGAAGCTTTCATTGGGCACGGAAAGGTGCTCAGTGAGCAGGAGGAAAGACCCACTCAAACAAAGCACAGGTTATGCAAATTCCTAAGGCACTGGGTGAGATTAGGCTGCCAGCTGCCAAAGCCAGCCAAAGTATCAGAGATGAAAAAGACAGACTAGGTTGTTAAGCACCCCCTAGGCTTCTGTTTTCATTCCCTTTTTGAGGGTCAAGCCAATTTCACTTCAGTTTACTTCCAAAAATTCATTATTCTCTTTTAATAAACCTGGTTTTGTGTTTAAAACTGTCTGATGTGACATCACATAAGTACAGTGCTTCTCTGGAGCCTCAATAAAACAATGTATTCAAACAGAAGACACAGGAATCTGCACTGCAAGACAAATCTGGTAATTTCAGGAGTGGTCTGAGGCATCTGCCACAACAAGGCTGAGAACCCTATTTTTGGAAAAACTACAGCTGATGTCCAGGATACATAGAGAAATCTTCTCTGTGAGGAGTAAATCAGTGTCCACTAGCAAGAATTAGACCCAAAAAACTGCATCATAACAAGTGCATGATATAGGGTATATTACAGTTTTTTGTAATCACCTTCTCTCATCTCACACAGCAATGCCAGGAAAACTCCTTATATACATGGTTTACATCCTGAAGAAGAATGAATAAACTAAACTGACAAGCAGAGAGGTGGTAAAGCCACAGCAAAAGTCCTTTTGCTAGAATGTGTGGCTCCTCTAGGTACTGTCCTGAACAGCAAAACAAAAAATCAATTTGAGTTTGAGTTACATCACAAGTAGGGAGAAATAAACTTACAAAGGGCAGCAGAAAGGACAGAACCAGCCTTAAAGCCTTCTTTACACGGGACATTAAAATAGGCAAGTTATTCTGTAACAATTGTTTTCCAGTAACTTTTCCAAGCCTGAGCACTCTCAGTACAAAATAAGGAAGTACAAATAGGGAGTTATCCTGGAGTCATTCTAGTATTTAAAACCCTGACACCTCCTTATTCAAGAGTAATATCCCTGCATAGACAAGCCCAAGATTAATCACAGCGTTGGTAGAGCATTAGGCAAATGAAAAGGCTTTATGTTCTCTGAGTGCCCCTCCCTCAGAAATTGTCTTGACAAAAGGGTTGGGTTTGTTTACTGGACATAAAATGTTGCTAAACCAGATGGAACAATGTTACACTTTAAGATGAAGATGTATTCAAATTTTGACATCACTCTTAATGATACCTGTAAATATCAAATTCAAAATACAGAAGTTTACAATGTACATTGCCTTCATGCAGGTCTTAATGGAAGCACCTACCCAAAATAGTCCTCAGGAGGACAGACTCCATGCAATAAAAACACCAAAGTTTAGAACAAGATGCTACAAAGCATTTGCTTCATAAAGAATAAAAAAAAAATACTAGTACTGATATCAAACCATTCAAAGTCCAAATTTTCTTTCTGCAACAAGGCTCAGTTACTTGTGGCAGACACAACGGTTCTACAATATTCAAGTGAAGCAGATCTGAAGTTTAGGGGAGAGCAGAAAACCAGAACACTTCAGAGTGACTTGTGTGCACATAATCCAACTCTCACTTAAGACGTATCTGGATCTGGTTTCAAACTACCATCCATAGCAGCAGACAACAGAAAGACCTGTCACGTGGCTTCCTCAAAGTGCACATCAACTAATCCACCAACGTAAAACTCCAACCACTTGCAAGTTTGAAAAGGTTATGTGTAGTGCTGATGAGTAAACTTGAAACATGAAATGTGTAAAATTAAAAGCAGATTAGCCATGAAACAGCTTGTTTCCATTCTCCTGAAAAGGAAACAGTTCTATACAACTTTGCCCAGTGCTCAGTGTTACAATCCACAGACTCTGCAAACATAGCTCCTTTTCTTCATCCCCTTTATCTCTTTTAGCCTTTTCTTGCCAACCAAACAACTTCTCAGTGTTCAGGAGAGCATTTTGTCCATGTATGATTATTCATGCTGCAGGGGAACATAAGAACTTCAAAACCCATCTCCTCCTCCCCTTCTCTTTCTCACGTCTCTGGTATTTTGGAAGGGGAAAAGCTTCCCAGCCTTTCTTCTACAGCATTTATTCTTATTTTAAGCTTAAGACAGTGGGAACAATTGCCCTCTACATATAGAGAATAATCAGTTGAATTCAGAAGTCACACAGCTTTCCCAACAGCAAGTAGAACATCAGAACATCACGCAACAAAACAAAGACTGTCACATGTTGGGTCTTGGCTTGATTTTGTTTGGGTTTTGGGGGGTTTCTTTTGTTTTGTTTGGGTGTGGGTAAAAAAAGGAAAAGAAAAACAGCAAATTCACACAGCAGGTATTTTTAGTATTTCTGATGTTCATTACCATCATGAATTCAAACTACTGAACTAGTAGAGATCAAAAGATCAACTTGCTCCCGATGATGATAATCCAAAGACAATAAACACATGGAAAGGATTTTTTTTTCAATTAAACAAAACAGTATCTACCAAAGGAAAGAGGTAAGAAGAGACTTTCAAAGCACTAAGGAAAACGTGCAATAGGAATGAGATTTGTTTTTAAAAACATGCAGAATTTGTTACAGAGACTTTCAGTAAGAAATGTCTTTGATTGTTTTATTTTAAGGTGAGAACTGAGTAACAGAAAAGTAAATACTTGTTGCTGGAGTTGTTGTCCAAAAAAACATCAAAACAATTGGGTTAATTGAACCAAAGTACAATACTTAAAAATAAGAAAAAAATCAATTAGGTAGATTTATTTACCTATCTTTGGATGGTGGATTTCTCTAATCCCAAGGAATAAGGAAGATACTGGTGGTGGTTTTGCTTGTTTGTTTGGTTTGTGAGTTTAGTTCGGGCTTTTAAGTGCTAATAGTTTACAGAAGCTGGGCTGATTCTCAGATAAATGCATGCGTCAAAGCCTGGAACTTTGCATCTGCACCTGTTTTTATTACCCATGTAAGCTCAGAGCGATAGTCTTCCAGCTCTGCTTCCTGAAGGAGATCCTAACAGCAGTTAAGTATGTGTACACAGTTGTAGCCTAATCTCCCAAAAGTACTTAAGAAGTATCATGGTATCCAACAAAATGAACTTCCTGTACTTTTACAGAACTGTCAGGTATCATTTTGATGCCAAGGAAAACCAAGGACCTAGCTGCAAGAGCAGCTGTCCAAAACGTACTCAAAGGTAAGGACTGATGCTAACTTACTGGCTGTGGCAAAGAGAGGAAACAGCAGCACCACTGCAAGTAAGAAATACACACAAGGTGAACATTTCTGCTTTGAATAAAAGTATATGCATCTCAACATCGGTAATAATGTCCAAAGCTAAAATTGTGACTGGCATGGAAAACAGCCAAAATTAATCCCACCAATTGCTGCAAGCACATTTGAGAAAAGGAAAAAAAAAAAAAAATTTCCTGCATATAATTCAAGAATGGAGGACACAAATATTTCTGCCTGAACCACATATCTAAACTCTCACTAAATGCACCATTTTTTTACAGACATGCCAGGGAGATCTCTAAAAACAGGATAAAAATTATTCAGACACTTCAGAGGTCAGTGCTTCTTAGTATCAAATGCACAGTTAAATAAGCAAGCATCAGGGAACATACCGCGCAGGCAGGACATGCCTATTACAAAGAAATAACTCCGACACAAACCAGCACTTTTCCCTTCCCCCCACATGAATCTAAAAGATTCTGAAGCAGCAAAAAAAACCAACAACCTGGTGAGCTTGACAGGGCTCTTCAGATACAGGAGTTATGAAAGGCAATTAGTGTGCTCTTTTCCTAGAAAGTCAAGGTTTCTAGTGTTTTCCCCTACAAACTCAAGTCCCTCAAGATGGATTACTATTATGAACACATTTCTTTTTTTCCAGTTTGAGCTGGCTCCCCATTCATGAAAGCCCCAAAGTGACTTCTATACAAGAAAGATGTACACTTTACTAAAATGCAATTGTTTATAATTCAGGACTTCCAACTTCTCAAAATTCTTGGTATGGTTAACCCAGGTAAAACAGTCAACTACAATTATTCAAGTCCTTCCTCTCACACTGAAAAGCCTATTAGGTATTAGACCTTTGGACAGCATTATAATTGCCATACCTCTACTGGAGTTAAAGGAGTTCTGCTATTATACAAGCTGACGATCTGGAATACAATTCTAATTGCAATTGAAGAAAAATTAGAAAAACAAACAAACAAAAAAAAAAGGCAACGAAACCACCACCAAACAAAACCCCCAAACCTGTTCCATCTGACCTGCCACAGACCATATCTTTTGTAACCATAAATTTTTGAGACTTAAAGACAGAAAAGGAGAAGTCATTTAGTAAAGTAAAACATACACTAAAACAGAAAGGCTTTTAAGATTTGAAATCTAATGCTTGGAAATAAGAATGAAAGCTTTAATGCATTCCCTACATGCTGATTCATGCTGTTACAGGCACTCTTTATACCTAAAGGGTCATTTGCTTAATAACAATTGTAAAGTGACACCAACGAGCACTTTAGAAGTGTCTGTCCTTCCAACATTCACAGGGATGCAAAAGCCACCCCCAACATAATCAGCACACGAATGTCCAGGGTTCCAAGTCCCTTATGAAGAATCTGTGGTTACATGACCTGAGTGCTCAGTCACAGTATCTACACTGAAGAGTCACTAAAGATTTTGCAGAATGGCATGCAGAATGAGTACTTGCTACTAAGTATCCTACTTTTGTTTTTTATTTTTAGAAAGCAGATCCCCTTCTCTCATGTTTGTCCACTGACATCCCAGCCCCAGCTACTGAAAAAGAGGTGCAGTAGTCTTACTGTTCGCTTATGAAGTTTAGCCCACTCGAGGGCTCCCATGTACAGACCATCCAACTGTGCAATAATATAGCCAGCATGTCTCCAAAATGGGTCATCCTTATTATTTCTGATTTGTTGTCTTGTCCATTGATCTTGCTTCCTGCAGAGGAACAAACAGGTTGGGGTTTTCTTGGGTTTTTTTGAGTATAATTGATAATGCAGGGAAGGGACAAATACATTATGACCCAGATGGTCCAGTTTTACTAGAGATTTGAGGCAAATCATGCTTTGGAAATCCTGAAGATATAAACATTATATCCTCCAAGTGTAAATGTTCAGACTTAGGCAAAATACCCTACAATCATGTGCCTCTACCAGATTTTAGTGTCAAAGAAAGAGTTGGACTCCCTGTTTGTGGGGGACTTTGCTACAGCAGATCTAGCATTCCCATACAGTCAGTAAAGGGAAACAAGCATTTGATAGGTCAGATGAACCATTCCCTTTTAAATGCCTATTTAAGACTAAAAATAGATTGACATTTGAAGAGCCTCCTTCTCTCCCCCAGGTTCAAGTGCAATGAAGGCTTTCTGCTGGTGGTGCTCAAATGCTGCCTGAGAACCACATCTATGCTCCTCTGAGTAACAGGTGGGAGGCCAAACAACTGTACCCTGTGCCAGATCCAGTCAAGAGCCAAATCACCCAGGTTTAGAGCATGAGGCAAGACAAGTTGAACAGACCCTAGGGTAAGAGCCAGCAACATTGTAAGGATGTCTCAGAATTTGCTTTTGCTATGCACAAAGGGCCACAAAAGAACCACAGGAAATGAGGACCAGATGCTGGCCTCTTCCATCCTCCTGTATCTATCCATTCAGCACTATGTAAAGTAGCAAAATAGGACAAACCTGTAAAGGAAACAAACTCTTCCAGCAGTATATGAGTGATAAAACCAACCAGAGTTAGCTTTCTAGAAGCAGCAAGATGCAAGAAGTATGTCCAAGGAAATAGGGATGTGATCAGAGCATTTAGGGCTAAGGACTTCCAAGATAACACAGCAACCCACATTGCAAAACTGCTATGAAGTAAAGCAGTAATGCAGGAGTTGAGGATAGAGGCAATAGAAAAACAATACAAGGCCACCTAGTATTGTCCCCCTTCATCCAACAATGCATCTTGGGAAATACAGCTGCCATGCTGTGTCTTTCTAGAAAAAAACACATACACATTGATACGGTAGCTATCCCACTTCTCTCCCTAGGAAGTGCAGAGCAATGCTGAATAATGATAGCAAGGGAGCACTAAGATTTTTTGTTCTATTTTTTGGATAAGCTAAAACCAATCAACTTTATACATGCACACCAATAACAGAATTAGTCAGATATATAACCCCTTATGGAAAGGGCAAGACAAGGCAAAGACGGAAAAAACCAGTCCCCATAAGTGACCATTTCACAAAAGTATTTGTGATGGAAAAAACCACAGGTCTAAGGAGATTAAAATAATTGGTAATCACAGCTGAGTTTCCCAGTACCTGACCTGGTTCTTCTCCTACTTCTAGTTTCCCCACCAGTGTAGCTGCACTATTCAAGCAGAATTACTTTTGATTTTTACAGCTAAAGAGAAAAGTGAATCAGGACTTTTGTGACTATAACAGAATTTATATTAGTAGTAGAATAAAATATTAACCTAACAGAAGAAGGAAAGGATACACAATGCTAAAAAGATTAAGGTGCCAGGAGACCGCCATTCAGTGTAACATTGAAAATATCAGCTTTTCAAAAAAATAGTTTTACTAGAATGACCTTCAGAATTCATTGACATTATCCACGCCCTCTGGCAGCAATGGTTTTAAACATTTCTTTGAAACAATCAGAATTAGGGAAGGGTATATGCACTTCTTTGTGTATATTTAGAATTTCTTTTAATAATAATGGCATTCAATCAGACGGAAGGGAAGCATATATTTTCCTCAGCCCATAAGGAAGAGAATAAAAAAAGCTTGAAAATTCTGTCATCCTCCAACCCCAAGTCTTAACTGATTTATTTTTAGCAAATAAATACATACCCCATAAAATTCTGAACTCCACTTCGAATGGTGGGAGTCTTAATTAGCTGTGGATACATATTTGCAGCATGGTCATACATCTGCCTGAAAGAACAAGAGTAACAGGAGTTATTCCTCTGCATCTTCTATTTACCAACCAGTTAATCAACATGCCTTGACAGACAAGCAACACAGTACACAAAGTAAGCTTTTCCTACTCACAGAAAATACTCCAGTGCATGACAAATAGCAAAAGTAACACAAAAGGATTGTTAAAAGTTGACTTAAAATAAATTACTTTGCTAATGCCTACTCAAACTGCTGCACAATGGAAAGAAGACAAGCAAGAATGAGACTGAACTACTTCACAGCAAAATTTCACATTCAGGGAATATGTGTAGGCCAGAAGCATCTTGAAAGCATTAGCACATTCATTTAAGCACAACAAAAATAGTTTTCTGGAGAGCTATTCTATTCGGAATCAAAAAACCCACAGAGGTGAAGGTAATATTATTTGCTGATTCAGTTAATCTCACTCTTCAGAGAGAGAATTTCAGCATATCTAGCAGGTTTTACTTGCCATTAACCATGTTCCTTTCTGCTTAAGCTAAATATCTCCATTTCTAAGTGTGTGTAAGATGATCCTACATGTTACCACAGGAACTCCCACTCATGGCAGCCCTAAATAGATTCAGCTTTTACAGAGACCAAAATTCTTGTGATTTTTCCTGTTGTTGAATTCAGTTAGCTGTTTTATCCACATTAACTATTAGAAACAGAAGTTCAAAGGGTTTTGTTGCTTGGTTGGTTAGGGCTTTCTTGTTTGTTTTCTTGAAGTGAAGTTCTGCAAGATGAAATCAACTGTCAGAAATGATCACAAGCCCAAAATTCAAGTCACCCTTCCATTTTAGGTGAAATGTAACTGTCTGATCCAAGCCAAAACAAAACTTCAACATTTCTTGATGTGAGTCAAACTCAACCAACATTTTTTTCAGTCGCTGATTAAATTTTTTAAAACAAAGGGACATCAGCAGAGAATTGTTTCTCTGAGGTCTGGAGCTGAGAGATAGAATTACATCAGTCATCAGTACACTTATCTCCTACCAAGCGCTGAGAGAAAGAAAACAGCACTGAGAAACAGATACTAGCCTCAAGGAAAGCACATGCCAGCAGAACAGAATTCCTATAGTGAAACTTATGAGGGCAGCTTTCTCCAGGAGGGATGCAGACAGGAGTTCTTCCCAGTTTCCCACAGGGCATAATTAGAGAATGTAAACAGATGATGGAACGGTTTGCTGATGATTAAAGAATCATTCACTGACCTTCTCCCCTCTTTCTGTCCCACTCCCAGACAACTGAATGAACTTGATACCATGATCCTGCTGCTTCTTATCTCAGCTCTGGTACCATTCTGACAATCAAATCCAATTGTCTCACACATTCAGGCATAACACTAACCCAGCAAAAATGTGGTTTATTTTTATTTGTAGTTTGAATTAGGTTGTGGAAGGGAGGTGCTGGGACAAGTGGGGAGCATTCAACAGCTTTGCACCATTACATTTTTCACAAAACTGCAGCTCCAGCACTAATTTTAGTTCTAGAGCTTCCTGTCTCCCATGTAACTCAAGACTACAAAAATAATAATCATAACCTACTTCTTGAAGACAGCAAGAAAGTTGGAGAAACATATCAATATTCTCCACCCCTGCATATTCACAGAGAATTTGGCAAACAAAAATCCCAAGAAATTTTAGGAAGGGAACTAGAGCATGACATACTCCATACTAGAAATCACAGCTCTCGTGTCACTAAAGAGGAGCAAATAGCATGAGTTGGTCCATCTGGCAGATGATCATTTAGGGATTAGAGCCAGATGAGGAAGATAAAATCCAGCTAGAATCCTGGCCTAACCACTGCCTAGGCCAGGACAAATGATCAGGCTTCCAGACTCAACCATCAGCTCTACTCTCTATTTTGCACTCAAAGATTATGCAACACAAGGCAGATTTTACAGCAGTAGTACCTTTAAGCTGTCATGACTGATGCAGAGACTGGGTTAGTTCAGAATCATGTGACTGAAAACACCTTCTTTAATGGCTTTCACTCTTTTACTTGCTAACAGAGGACAGACAATTCCTGGAATTGATTTTTTTTTTAATGACCAAGGTTATCAAGAATTTTTCCCCCAGTTACTCTCTCTGGCATTTTTTGCTTTAACAAAGCTTCTATGTGCATGGCTTGTGCGTTTTGTAAGGGCATTATTCTCTGAATTAAACTGGATCACTACAGTAAGGCTTTGCAATTACATCTAAGGCCAAACACAAGGCAATTGCAAATCCGGGACAAGAATTCCAAGTCTAAAACCAGAAAAGCAGAGTCCTCCTTCTTTAAATTAGTGAGGAAGATGACAGAACTCAGGTCAGTTGAGGCTTTATGAGGAAAGAGTAAAATTAATGTTGCTTCAGATTTTAGGCACCTGGCATGTCCCAATTGGAACTGATTTAAAACAATGTCACAGATTTGGATATGCTCTGCCACTAAGTCAAGTCAGGCCTCTGTTAGAAATGGGGAAAGGAATTTCATACCTAAGAAAGCCAGAGCAAATAACTTGGCTGGATGATATGACTGGACTTTACAGAAAGGTGAGAGATTTGGGATAAAAGTGTCTGGATCTCCAGACGCTACGGGCACTAGGATTCAATTTGTCCAACATCTAACTATGCATTTTAAAAACATACAGATACTCTTATACTCTGAATCAAGTGTCAACACTAGAAAGATGAAGCACGTTGTAGAGAAGACTTACATTTCCATCACTGGAGAACTGGTCTGACTATTGCTTTTTCTACCACTGACCTATACCATTAGAGCTGAGATTAATTCTTCCCCAGTAATCCAAGATAAAACAGTTCTAGCATGTTTCATATTTTGATTTTTTTAAAATCTGGTTATTTTACAGTCTGTTTAGGTTCCTACTATAGGCAAGGCATATACTTTTAAGAGAGATACTTTGTCACTCTTTTGCTTACATGTTAAGGGCCTACCTGTGTCTGGAAACTCTCCTTCATGCCCTAGGAGTAATGTGAGATCTGAGCTAGCTGAGAATTCCTGAAGGTCTCCAAATTGCAGGCACTGTCAAGTTGGAGCTCCTGCTCATCCAACAGCTTCTGCAGGAAGCTGTACTTCAACATGGGTTCAGACACCAACATCTCCTTCCTATCAGTTCATCACATTGGAGCTCTTCTAGTAGGACTTCTAGGATTTCTGCAAAGAGCCACTCTGGGTCTGCTTCATGGAGTCTTTACTGCATATGGATGCAAGACAGCTGGAGACCTTGGAGTTGTTCAGACTAGAGGTAGCCATGTACTAAAAGGCTCTTCAATTACCAAGCACACCAGTGTTTTCACATTGGAAGGCTCTGCCTGAACCACCTGAGGTGCTTGTACAAGTAAGTCACACAAGAGTCTTCACTCCAGCAGCTAAGTGGCTGACAATGCAAATAAAGCCTTCCCCAAAGCTAAACACATACCTACACTCTCCCTTGTTCTTACCAAGAACTTCAAAAAGAAGGATGAGCTGTGGGCACCAATGTGTGCAAAAGTAGAATGAGAGTGTTTAGGGACACCTTCTCTAAGGAAAGTCGTGATGGTGCTAGAGTTTCCCTGAAGACAGCCTAAATGGGCCAGGCAGTCTGATGGGAATAAAGCTACAGATTGAGAAAGGCTATCTCCCAGTTTTACTTCAGAAGACTTGTTTAACTGTCCCATAGATAGAACATCTATCTGCCAGCATGTTAATTAGGATTCTCTCCGTTCTAGGCAAGATGAAGGAGAAATAGAGTTCTGAGTGCAATCTTAACATCTGCAGCCTTAGTGGGTTCTCACTTCTGCAATTTAGGAAATTGCAAACACAGTCTATAAAAGGATTCATTAGTTGCAGTTTGCCAAATAAAAACCCACCGAGGTCATGCAGCTAAAACCTCAAATAATAGGTTCTCTCTCTTATCAAGGGTCAAGAGAGTACATCCCTATTTCATCTCTGCTCCTTATGTGAAACATTTTCAAAAGGTATTCTCAGCTTCTGGAGAAGCCCTCTTTATCCAAAATAGCTTTACACAACCTGACAGAAAAAACTTATATTTGCAACCCCCAGTGAGAAATACGCTTGCACTGCAGTTACAGATGGGCAATGGGGCAAAGAAATAGCCAAAAAAATTCGATTCAGATGGTATCTATAATATTTGATACTAATTCTATTCATAGCAAGCATTTTCAGGTTTTGTCAGAGAATTCTCTGTGGATTTTATCAAAAAGTTTCCCCAGAAAAAAAGGCTTCGGCTACTTCTGGTTTTGCATCTTAACCCACTCTCACACTTAATCTCCTTTAAAACAGTTGAATTTCCCACTTTGCTTAAAAGCCTAAGTCTCAAGCCCTACTTTTCCACTTTAATACAAACACTCAGCTTCACTTCTGTTCGTTACTAGTTCTTCTATATCCAGTTCTTTACAAAGGGCCACTTAGTGCTGGAGCTGCTAGCCCTAGAGTAAGAGCAGCCAGGGCTAGGAACCAACCTCACCTCAGTAAGCATATGACCTGGAGAAGGCAAAAGCCTTGAGCAGAATAACTTGGATAATTTCACTCCCATGAATCTTCACTTAACACGCATGTAGGAAAAAAAAAAAAAAAAGGAGAAAATCTCCTTCCTTTAAAATTTAGCCTAGAATAAGACAGCAGATAAATCCCTGTAGACACTTTCACATTCAAACCACATTTAAAGGAACAGACATATACTTAAGTTTGCTTAAAACCCAGGAAGACAAATCTATTGTGGAGGCAGAAGAGGAACAGGGTTTGAGTTGTTCCTGCTAGAGCACTATTTGCCATCTAATCAAGCTTAGCACAGACTGGGCTACCTGTAGTATGACAAAAGCTTAACCACCTATTGATTAATATACCTAGGTAAAGCCTTAGGAAAAAAAACCTGTTGAACAATACCCAATTTGAACAATATTCTAAATGTAATGCTGGCATTCCCCAGATTCAGGGACAGTTTACATAAACTGACTGAATAGTGCAAGGCAGTAACCTCTCACACCGAATAATCCAACAATATACATTCAGATCTTTCATGTACTTCATTTCCTTTCCCATCTTGGAGTACAGGTTGTGCACTATGAACTTTAAGACTCCTTTCCTCTCACAGAAGTGTTTTGTTATTGACAAGTATTACTTTATTGAATTTCCCTTATACACTTCCAGAGACCTAGGTGCCTCATCAACAAACCCCACTAGAGAGTCACATTTATCATATGCTCAGAGAACTATCCATAAATATTAACTGATCTTAAAATATCTTACTAATTAAATGAATATCATCTTGTCCAGCAGCTGTATCTGACAAATGGTCAGCAGACAACCTTCCCTTGGTAGCCTGTTCAACATAGCCTATGGGTATTTATTTCAGTGTTCTGAAAGCAAAGTTTGTGAAGCCAAAAAGTCACATCACAAGCAGCCATCACAAACCTCTCCCAACCATTTCCCAGCCAGGCATCAGAATTTTGGAATTTTTCTTTTCCTATGACTATGCTGATAGAACAAAAGATGGAGCTTGTTCAGTAACAAGTCACATGTCATGTTCTCAGCTATATCACTAGCTTTAGAGAGTCATAGAATCTCTTAGGCTGGAAAAGACCCTTAAGATCATCAAGTCCAACCTAGATCTGCCATCTTCTAGCAGAGAGTATTTCATAGTGTCATTCTGTCTTCCAACTTGGTCAAGGAAAGAACAAAGTTTGGTTAATTTTTTTGGTTGGCTATTGTTTTTGGTTGGCTACTGTTTGGGGTTATGGACTTTTTTGTTTATTTTAGAAAAAAACCCCTGCACTGGATTTGTAACAAGTACAAAATTCTGTCACTTTTCATAGATGTGCAGTGTGGGAAAGGTGCAGCCCCTCAGGGCTTTCAGGACAACACTCACCCTTCTAGACATACCCCAGTCTGCCTTCAGGCCTACAGTGTATATTTTATTTAAGTTGGCCAAGACAACTCCCCATGCTGTCAAGTTTCACTATCTGCTCCCCGGCAGTTTCTTGACAGTATTTGCTAAAAAAGGTCCTTAAGGAAGCCCTGCAGACCTTGCAACCAACATTTCTCCCTGATCTGCTCTCAACTGCCTCATCAGTCATCTAACTACTGGCTGGGGAAATAACTACACTTTTTGCTACTCCTTATGCACTTCTTTACACATACATTATTTTGTGATTACAATACTTAACCAGTAATACAAATATAGAACTCATCTATCTCACCAAAGTGTTGGGAGAGCCTGCAGGATGAGAAGGGGAGAGCACATCCTGATCCCATAACGAAGAAGCTATACTTTGTACCTGCTACTAATTAAAAGAACAGCATACAGCTGAAAAATGTTTAAATGGACAGGAATTTAGGGCAATGAAAGCAAACAAAAAGCCCTCACAAATACAGATATCCACTGGAAGTGTCATGAATTGAGTTGCTTCCTGAGGTACTTACGGAGCTGTGAGATAGCCTTCCAAGAAGCCAGCAACATACATAATATCTTCATTGCTTAAGGTCTGAGTGCCATAGCCTGCTCTGATCTCCAGAACTCCCCAGCCTGTAGTCTGTAGACTGTTGTTGTAGAAGCCATAAGCATCTCCACTCCTGTCCAGCATATTCCTGACCTGAAGTATTTTTTCAGCTCTATTCCAGTACACAGTTGCATAGCGGAGTTCTGTGGTGGAGAAGAAAGAGGATAAGGGAAACAAACATAAGTAAATGTTTCCTGTGCAATACTGAAATGTCAAGACAGTATTTTAGCAATTTAGAAAGTTAATTTTATAGCTTTTCATCAGGCTTAATTCTACTACAGAGATCAACACTAATGTTAATGTACTAAAAAAGGGCATGAGAACTAACTGGAGTTTTACAAAAGCTCACAGTTAAACATTCTCGTGTTATTTTTCTGGAAGTTATCTACAACTCTTTCAGTGTACAGCTCCAACATAAAACTCTGAAAAGTATTTCCTTACCTGGCCCAGAAGACAATCTATACAAATCTTACTGAAATCTACTTTAGGAGACAGCATGCCTTAGCAACTGCAAAGGATTATAAACTACTGTTGACTTAATTTTCCACTTAAAGATTCAAAAACTAGCAAAAGTTTTCTACATTGACTATCTGGGCAACTAATCCTGGAGGTGGCATAACAGAAGCACTAGGACTCAGTGGGTCACAATCTTAAAGACAAAAGCGTAAGAGGTATGCAGTCCTTTACAAGATACACAATGTCTGCCATCCATCTGAGATAGAATCGATCCCAAGCATGAAATGACAGGAAGGAAGGGCGTTAGATTGCTCAGAGTTCCATGTGGACCGCTGTTTTAAGAAACATTCTTGATTACTTGTGTTTCAATCCTGCAAAACCGAAGAACAAAGAGCAAGGTAAACTGCTTTCTGAAAAAAAAGAACCAAACCACCAAACAAACAACAACAAAATCAATAAAGTTCCACATCCTACAATTCTAATTGAATCTTCCCTAAGATGGGCTGTGATTACATCAGCTCTCTATTCATGAGTGATCAAATCAGTACTACAGTACCATAAGTGAGAAGAGTTTAAAAAAATCAAATGTCAGATTTCTCAGAATTATTTGAAAAGTTTTAAGGGATAAATTCCTCAACAGCCCTTCTGAATGGCTGCACAGCCCTCTGGCACATCATCAGCAGACCTGTCAAGGGTACACTCTGCCCCATCATTGAGGTCATCAAGGAAGGTGCTGACCAGTATGAAGCACTGGTATATACCACTTGTTACCAACCTCCAGCTAGGCTTCGTACACTGTGCACTAGATCAGTCTTCATGATGTACTGGAGACACTTCTCATGGGAACAGAAAATGCATTGTCAGAACCAGAATTTTAGTAGTGAAAGAACTCTGCTTTTTCGACATTCTATGAACACAAGTTGTTACTTGAGTCTATTTAGAGATGAAGTAACTTCAGGGACTTGGAACACAGTGTTTAAAAACATGTTTTTCATCTGCCAGGTACTGAGGCTATTTAAAGGACTGAGACATGATGGACTTCCAGTAACTCTTCAAGCAGCTATGAGCTTAGTCTTCTGCTGTCTCCTTAACTATCTTCTAGCAATAGATGCAGTCATTTCTACTTAAGGTTAAAGGTAGACATGAGAATCACACAGACTGAAAAAACCATAAACAGACGCATAGGCTGATAAGGATCATCACTGATGAAAGCCAAAGGCCACCTTACAAAGCTAGAGCTTACATACCAAAAAAGTCAGGGAAAAGGAGCTTCTGTGAGAGAGTGATGCAAGGGGTCAGAGCAGAACACATCTTGCCTGTCTAGCAGTAAACGGGAAGGCTGATTCCAACCAAGACGGCCATTGCAGGGTAGAGGAGAGACAGGCTACTTGCACAGTAAACAAAGATGTTGAGGAATGTGTAAAAAGAGCAAGAACAAAGTAAGACAAAACATGACCATCTTTCCTTCTCTTTGGGAGGCTGTGGAGACGTGGCTGGAAGTCAAGAGGAACCAGGGCAGCTGGGTATTGCTATTAGTGCCTGCAAACTAAATAGGTATGTCAGATATAATGTGTCTGCCTAAAGCAAAATAGCTGTTGCTTTCCTTTGGAAAAGAAAGTGGATGCCAAAGCCAGACAGACCTATCTGACACAGGTACTCTTACACGGCAGGCTGGGTTTCTTTGTTTTATGCTCTGCCAGAGCATGAACACGCAGAGCTGTTTTCAAAAGTCAGAACAAACTTTTCAATTACCCCTGAAGTCTGCCCTGCTCCAGCTTCCCTACATGACAAATTTAAACTGAAGAAAACCAGGACTCGAAGAGGATGGGAGGGAAGGGGAAATACTAAATAAGAGGATAATTTGCAACAAACCTTGAGAGACCTGTAAAGGAATAGTATTGAGGTAGCTGTTATAGGCATAGTTTAACAACAATGCTGGAAAACACTACTTCCCATTACTGCTTTTTCTTTTCATTGGCTCATCATCTCATTTCACTTTGCAGTTGGAGCTAAAACTACAAGCTTATAAACCTGTGTACACTACAAGGTAATCAAAACATTTCATACCACCTAATCTGTTACAATTTTATTCTGTGTTCATCTAAACAAGAAGGACTGCCTTTACCAAGAAAGCCATCCAGAACTGAAGCATAACATGGAATACAGATATACAAGAAGCACCTGCACATTTTCAAATACTCCTGTTTGAATTCTGAAAAAAACAGGAGCCTTCCTATTGAATAATACTGGAATTTTTACATTTATTTTTGGAGGGTGAGGCAGGGGTCCTAGCACCTCTTATCTCAGTAGTCATATTGGTCAGCTCTTGCATATAAAACAATTGCAAGGTCTTCATGAACCTACAAATCATCCTTTCATCACAGTCAAGACTTCCAAGTGCTCAGCCTATTAGGACTCTGACAAACAGAAAAGACTGTGCCTGATCTGTAACTATTCCACAGCAGTGTGTCTTAGAATACCCTCAGTAACACACCAAAGCACACACCATCTACTGTGATGAACGAGTCAAAATCCCAGGGGATAGGGCAGGCCAGTGGAATCACCCTTCCTCTCCATCAGCCAGCCAGAAGAACTGCACAGCATCAGCAGTGCAGAGTTTCACCACAACCACCGGTGAGGTGGAAAAGAGACAAGCAGAAGTGCAATGACAGAACAAGCCTGGAAAAAACCAGTTCCTTCTCCCTTCTGCAGACAGTACGGACTGGGAGGAGCCCTCCTCCAAACTGCCTGCTTATAAAGACACATCAATCCTTCTGCCAAAGATAGACCCAGAAACAGGGACTATAGTTGAGGAAGTGCTGAAATTTCTACAGCAAGTGAGAAGTATCTGCTTTTTGTCAAAATTATTCCCTAAATAATGGGAAAAGGAACATATTTCAGCCATGAATAGGAGGTGGTAGTGGTCCCTTTGGGTTTCAAGCTGAAATGCCAAATCTGTTCTCTGCCTCTTGGGCTCAATACAGGTACTTCCAAAGTTTTAATATAACTGCTCATTGTCTTTTATTTGGTGGCAGCAGGAGAGAAGAAATACATACATGTTCATTAGAATATGAAACAAGCAATTAAAAGAAATACTAAGAGGATTGACACATGATGAAACACAAGGAAAGCAGATGCTGAAGAGGACATGAAAGAATGGCAGTAATTTGCAATAAAAGAATTGACAGAGAAGATGAGGAATTAAAGAAAAGCAGTACAGAGATGACCCAAGACCATCCAACAAGCTAATATCACTAATATTTATTAAATAAATTACAGCTACAAAAATAACATCTGACATGCCTTAAGAACGCCAGTAAAATTTGTTTGGCAATGTGCAACAGCTGCTTTTCCTTTTGCTTTCCCGGGTATAAGAAGTTTTTAAAACATACATGTATCAAGTTAGGTTCTTGGACTTCATAATTGAAGAAATTAGTAGAACTCTTTCCCTTGCAGAGGAAAGAACTACAGGGTCTGGAGGTGAGAAATAGCATTCGTATTTTTCCTTAGTCTGAGAAACAAACCAACTCACAAGCAATGGAACACTGGTTAGTTCACATGTAACAACCTCAATTAACAATTGTGAGCATCTCCTACTAATATGAAAACGACTGGTCTCCTTTACTACTAATTTTACTAATTTAATTTAACTACTAGTTTTTTATCTACGGCTTTCCAAATGTGAAGCTATTTTTTGTAGAGGTGTTCTCCATAGATTCTGCCTATAAACTTTCCACTAAATAGGGAAGATATCATTTCACTGAAAATTAGTTTTGCATCACTTCAAAATACAAAAAAAATCTAAAACAAAATTGCACATTTGATTTCAGTATACCCTCCCCTACAAGTAATGTTCCGTAGTAAAGATTATATTATCACAGCATTGTTGGGGTGGCTCAGCCCGCTCTCGGGCTGAAACCATCAAATGTCAGTCAAAGCAGGGCCATCCACTGGGTGGGGACAGTGGATCGGAAGGCGGACCAGACGAGATCACTGAGGTCTAGGTTACCTCCCCCTGGGTGGTTCCCAATTTTAAGTTACCTCCCCCTGTTCCAGAAAGTTCTCCCAATCTTAGTTATTAATTGGCTCCCTGTTGTGACTCCTGCCTCCCTGTTTTCCCCATTTGTTCTGAAAAATTGTATCCTCCCCTCTGCTTGTACTCCATTGGTTGTTTTCTCTTTCCCCGCCTTGCTCCACCCCCCCCATAAAAGGGTGTGCCCGCTTCTTCTCGAGGCTTTTTTCTGATTCCTGGACCTTCCCGCAAATAAACCTGTTGGAACCCATACCAGAGGCCCCTCCCGCCTTCTTTGCTTCCGGACTAACGCAGGCCTAGTCCATCGGCTGCCCGACGTGCTTCCTCTGAGGAGGAGCCAGCGCACGCACCCATCCCACGCTGATTCCACTGAGCCGTCCAGCGAGGACGCTGTGGAGCCCGACGCTGCGTCCCCTCTGTCCGAGGGCACGCCGGGGCTTGTGGTGACAAGCCCCCTGGTTGCGTTACAGGATAGCATTTAAATATTTCAGGTCAATCATAACAAGGATGTTTCTGTTCAATTTTTTAATTTGAAAGAGCTTGACCTATTTTTCCATTAAAAATTTTACAGAATCATAGAACGTTAAGGGTTGGAAGTGACATTAGAGACTATCTAGTTCCAACCTCCCCACCATAGCCAGGGTCACCTTTCACTAGGCCAGGTTGCTCAGGGCCCCATCCAACCTGGCCTTGAACATTTCCAGGGATAGGACATCCACAACTGATTTGGGTAACCTGTGCCAGTGCTCATCACCCTTGCAATAAAGAATTTCTTCCTGTATCTAATCTCAACCTGCCCTCTCTCATTTTAAAACCATTGCCCCTTGTCCTGTCACTACACGCCCATATGAAAAGTATAAAATGCCCGTATAAAATCTCCCTCCTCTTTACATGCCCCCTCCAGCTACTGGAAGGTTGCAGTGAGCTCTCTCCAGAGTGTTCTCCAGACTGAACAACCCCAGCTCCCTCAGTCTGTGTTCATAGGAGAGGTGCTCCATCCCTCTGATCATCTTTGTGGCACTCCTCTGATCCTGCCTATCTATGTGTTTGTTTTTTTTAGAAGCATCCTTTTATCTTTTTCAAAAAGGTGTAACTCTAAAGAACAAGTGAGATTTCAATATACAGTTATGACTGGAATCTATTACAAAACAAATGTTAAGCATTTCAGGGCTTCTTTAGAGATTATCTTAAACCACACAAGAAATTAACCCGAAGCCCAGTAATTTTCAAATAAAGGAGTAAATACTTTCTTGATCTGCCTGAATAGAAGCCATTTGCGTTTTCTATTCCACTGGCCTCAATTTATCCTATTTCCTCAAATACTTCAGGTCTAAGTAATTTTTCAATTTGCTTCCAACAGGCCTGTCATTATTTGAAGCCTAATCCCCTGGTTTGTGCTTACATCCGAGAAAAGCAATACTCAAAGGTGAACTATCAATTAAGGGTTTCAGTCTTGTATGGTTTTCATGTTCACAAGGACACTTACAAGTAAAGTTTAGCAAATGCAGCAGATTTGCCAAAACAGTTACAGGTACCCACTATAGGTCACCTAGAGAAAGAAAAATAACCATTCAACAAATAGCTTCACTAATCTGAGAGCACCTCAATTTAAGTCATATTAGAGAACATTCTCTACAAACAGTTTCCAGAGCGTATGATGGAGAACCTTCAAGGCATTCAAAACACTAAAGAACAACGAACCAATTTTTAAAAAGAAGGAATCTAGACAATTCACAATGTTGAAAGCCATTTACTCCATTAAAACAGCCTAAAGGCACTTCTATTTGCTCCTTTGTAGTTTTCTACCAGAACTCAATTATGATGTTAGAAATCAGTTGGGCATTAGCTGAAACTACCTCATACCCTAAACTTCCTTTCATTAATTCATAATTCATATGTGCATAATTCACAGCTGACCCTTCCTTTGGTTCTCTTAACTGACGTTTTTGCCAATCCAGGTAAAGTTTTAAACTCGTGTCTGCAAGATGAGGTAGGACTGCCCACAAAATTATATACTCACAACATTTTGCACTCATTGAAACAACTCTTAGGTGAATTTCTCCTTGGTTTGTGGCACTTAATACATTAACTGGGAAATTCATGTAAGATAAGCACCAAATCCAGCCCTTAAAACCTTCAGAACTTACTGAAAGCAGCACAAGAGCAAGATACTGTGTCCCTGCCCGAGGCAGCATGGTTGGAACAAGATGATCCTCAAGGTCCCTTCCAACTCAAACCGTTCTGGGATTCCGTGTGAGTTCTGAAGCACAGACCGTGACCTACACCCACAAGGTAGCACTAAAACTGTTAGTCACAAGCTGCAGCATGCTGTAGGCCACAGCACCACAACGGAGTCTCCATTCGGAACGATTCCCGTGCCTGCATATGACACTGAAAACCAGCACGGCTGGGAGCTCAAGGCAACTTCCCACCTGTTGGATCCTCAGTTTGGTTCCCGGCACCCCTCCTGGGAACGGGGAAGATGTTTAGAAAGCGCCGGCACCAAACACCCACGAGGCGGCACGGCCGCGCCGGCCCAGCCGCCGGGGCACGAGGTGCTCCCGGAGGAGCCCCTGGGGGGGCCAGACCCAGCCCGGCCTGCGGGGTCCCGCCGTGAGGAGCGGGGTTCCGGCGGCCTCGCACCCGCGTTCCAGGCAGCGCGGGGCGGAGGCGCAGCTGCCCCAGGTGGGGCGCGGAGCCCGGCGGTCCCCCGGGAGAGCCGCGCTGCCGCAGCCGAGCCCGGGCCGGGCTACCCCTCCCGACTGCCTGGCAAGCCCGGGGCTGGGGGCACTCGCAGGGCAGCGCCGGTACCTCCTTTCGTCCCGCCCACGACGGCGACGGGGCTTTTGGCTGACCGCCCCCCGCGACCCCGCTCGCCTCACCTGCGCGGCCGCCCGCCGCCGCCCACAGGAGGACGAGCGCCCAGCAGCAGCGGCACGCACCACCACCACCCGCCCGCGCCATGCCACCGCTCCCCCGCACCTCCTCCGAGCGCCGGGAGGCGGCGGGACTTTAAGAAGTTCCCTCGCTCAGGGCAGGTCTCGCCGCTGCCCCCGCCTCCTCCGGCGCCCGCCCCGGCCGCGGCGCCCCGTGCTGGAGGTTACGGCTGCCGGGGAACGGTTGTTCCCCGCGCCGGCCGCCGGGATGTACCCCGGCAGCGGCGGCATCTTTCCTGCCCCGATACGGGTTTGGAGACCCCAAGGCCTGACTGAGGTGTGGGAGTCACTCCTGGCCGAGGTCCGGCGTCGCAGGGTAGTGAGAACGGACCCCCAGGCTGGTGCCTGTGGGACCCCTGGACTTCCCGAGGGTGATTAACCTAAAAGGGGGAAGGTTTATCAGGAAAGGCCTCCGAAAAGCAACCAGAGTTGGACGATGCCTTGTCGAGCGATGCGTTTTTCATCACAGGAAGGGCAGCTTTCGGCCCTGTTGGGAACAGCAACTGCTGTGTGTCCCAGCAGAAGAAATGAGGGACAGTCCTTTTCCTGGGGTTTACAGATAAAGACAACTGTCCATGGGGTTTTCCTTTGCACCCGTGATTCAGACCATTTTGAGGCACTGCATTTTTGTCTCAACCAGTGTTGGATAGTCTATCTGAAAACGGCCATTATTTGGACTTCGTGTTTCAGTAATTGTTTAAGACAGTTTGAATTTGATACCGGTGCCTGTAATAGCCTCATATAACAGGGTCACATGCCAACCAGTTCAGGCCAAGTAGCAAGCCTTGGCCCCAAGCCCAGGGTAAGAGCACTGTATCTCCAGGCTGCAGGCATCCTTCCATAACTGTCACTGCTTTGTTCTAGGCTATTTTTCACTTAGAGATAAGGAAAAAAACAGACATTCATACCAGAAACCAGGATTTTTAAAAAGAGTAGTCAAAGTTGATTTTATTGTGATGTGTAGGTAACAGATATGTGCAAGGATAGAACCATGTGAAAAACAAGTCTACCAGAAGATGGGTCCATCAACTCATTGCTAAGGTTAACTATTTATCTTCACAAAATGATACGAAATTTATTACCTGAAGAACACTGGAAAGAGAAGGGCTGCTGAAAACTAAGCACTGTTTAAAATAATTTTCTTAATCAATGTCAGCAGACATTTGCTCTAAAATAATTTGTATCTCAGTGGTGTCAAAGATGAAACCCATAAAACTCCTCTTTAAAAAGAGTAGTTATGTCACTTGTTATCACTTCAAAGATCAGAACAGCTCTTATTGGGGTAATCATAGTGGTTGTCTTCAGGCTTGATGAGTTCAGCACTTGTCACTACAACACAGCTACACTTGCTGAGTGTTTCAGCTACAGCAACCTGAACAGCCCAGCAGTGCCCAGCAGTGCAGCAGTTGCACCCAAGAATGCAGACAAAGCTTGTTATTGGCACCATGA
This sequence comes from Corvus kubaryi, assembly GCF_017639235.1. Taxonomy (NCBI): domain Eukaryota; kingdom Metazoa; phylum Chordata; class Aves; order Passeriformes; family Corvidae; genus Corvus; species Corvus kubaryi. The sequence continues at coordinate 18,031,965 of NW_024582061.1, read as the reverse complement.
GGTAGGAAATAGCAGACGTTATATTTTTATTGTACTCATACTCTTTTTAATGCATACCAATTTTAGAAGATATGGGTTGGGTTTTTTTCCTATGCTTATCCCAATGGATGTTTCCATGGGGACACAAAGGATGGTATGGTATTAATGGCAGGTTGAGTTTCAGATTGGTTATATATAATGTGAAAGCTATGGCTGTTGGGTACACATTTTCTGCTATTTGTCTGTATCATGTTCCTGAATGTAGGAATTTACATTTATTAGGTAAGAGTATAAGCCCTACAGCACCTCATTATTTAATTTTTCCAGTAATCTTTGCACTTCAGATCTATTTACATCTACATTGTTCTTTTGGTGTGTGTTTTCTTACAAAGCCAGCTTATCTTAACAAAGGAAAAGGCAACTGGATTGCTCTTTTAAAATTCTTTTTATGTTGTCTAGTTGAACAAAAATGCTGTTCAAAACTATAAAAGAATGATTTTGCACCAATGTTAATGGTTTGAATACTGACCAATATTTGACAATGGTGGAAGTAGTTCTGCTTTGAAAGCCAACAATGCACAAAAGGCCCTTGCAAAAGTAGATGTTATTCACTCAGTACATGTTATTTCTTCATGTGAATGCTGATTTTCTTTTACATGCGGCCCCTGTGCTTTTGTTGCTTTTTAAAACTGTTTATTAATATCAGTGCCATGGTGTCAGTTGAAGAACAAGTCATCTGAGTAAAACCTGCTTGACTGTAAAACTGCTTCCAAAAGTTGAATTGAAAAGGTCTGAGGTTAAGAGGTTCAGATAATTTTATTTCCTTAATTTCTTTCTCACTTCTGGTTTGGGTGCAGAAGCAGAAGTGGTGAAAAGATATGAAAGTGTCTTATTTTGCAAGAATGGCAGTTTCCTTTTTCAGGCCCAGGAGATTCAGATAAGCTTTAGAAACCATACTTCTGGAATAATCTCCCAATGTAAATAACAGAAGTGTCATCTCTTGAACAAAGTCAGCTTGATTAAAGAAAATACATGAAACAGAGGAAAACAGCAGAAGAAACAAAATAGCAACATATCCAGGTTTTACATATGATATATTTAATTATATTTTCAAATATATTACACCAAATCTTTCTTCAGATAAAAGTTACAAATTAAATACAACATCTAAAAATCATAACAAATTAAGGTTTTGCTGTGAATATTTTCAGAAGTGGATTATTGAACAGGCTATCACAGTTAAAAAAAACCTAACTAAAACAAACCCGCCCACACTATTTTCCAGACTCAAGGGCAAACATTTTCATTTACCTCAAATCACGCTGCATGTGTCCTAACAAAGTCATCCAGCAATTTCAGTGTTACAGTGAAGAGATGTTCGATTTACTGATAGCAGGTCGGACAGTAGAAAGGACGCTTGAAAAGGTGTTTTCTTTCTCCTCTAGTTGAGATTATAAGCCGCCTGCCTCCACATGAAGTTGTCCAGAGAGTTGCTTCAGCTTTTTGAGTCATACTAGACATCCAGTTTTAAATATATGTGGTAAAATTATCTTTGCTGACCAGTTGCAGGTATTCCAGGGTACCTGATCGGTAGCTGGCTACCCGCGAAAGCTCCCGCGCCTTGGATCCTTCATTTTCCCTTTTCTGAAGACTATTGGTTATCATCTCTGCTAAATCATCTTGCAACCGCTGCTGATTCTCCCTAAAACCAACGGGATGGGAAAAAAAAAAAAAAATCAGTAATTCACACGTTTTTAGTGGTCCCTCAGGTCCCCAGAGATTTTTAAACATTTTAATCCATCTTTATCTTAATGACATTCACACACTACTGATAAAAAGTGTGGGCAGGACCAAATTCAGATTCTGAATTTGGGAAGAGAAGTCAGGATTTTCATGTGAGTTTTCCAGATAGTATGGATCAGTGTCTTTGCACAAGAGCTCTGTAAGTGTGTCATTATTGACCTTAAAAAGTCATGATCACTTGTGCAAAAAGGAAGACACGAATTAGATTCAATCCCAATCAAAATAGTTTTTAGCTCTCAACACCATTACTGACACCAGGACTTTAACTATTCAACTTCAGGTTGCCTTCAGTAATAGAGTTGCCATTGTTTCAGAAATTTCTTCAGTGTATTTGGGTTTTGCTGGAGTACCCCACATATGACGATTTTTAAGGGGCAATCTTATATGAGGAAGTGAAAACAAAAACATCACTGTGATCCAGCTCAAGAGATACTTTCCATAGCTGAATTCCAGAACACTAACAATTCAATAATTCTGATAGTCTCGACAGATCATATTAATTTTAAAAAAGGAGTTCTAAGTTTACAAGGGAGAGGTACCATAAGAGGTAGTCTTGACAGTATTTCCAGCTCAACCCAATCACTTGTACTTTCCATTTAAAAAATAACAAAGTTCATGAGATTCTGTAGCAGATTAAAAATTTGATTATGTTTGTTTTGCAAATGCCCTGAGAAAACCCTCATATTCCGCCTTATCTCCTCTTTTCACTTACACAGTAGGAATAAATGGACAGGGAATTTTATTTGTGCAAAGGACACATTGTGTAAGACTCAAAACATACAGTAGAAGCAATCTGTAACATTTACTCATGCATTTCAGGACAAGGGATCCCAATGTATCTGGCAAACACCAATTTGCAATATCATCACTTCAATTTGTAATGAAACAATGTCCTTTCAGAGTAGACGGCAGCAAATTCCCACTTAGTGAAGAGTGACTGTACAAAGGTGTTTGGAGCAGAAAGTGAGGAACTTCCACATTTAGTGAGTTTGCAGGAAATAAAGAGGTACTCATATACAAAATATACACTAAAAAAATGTAACAAGTTATCCTGACTTCAATTTTGCATAGTTGCTCAAAAACACCACTTCCACTATTGCTGTATTTTATTCAATTCTAATGGAAAATGATGGCTCTGTTCCAGAACATCAACCTCATATTTTTTTTACTGATAACTTCTCTAAGTGTTGGAAAGGAAGCTCTTGTTTAATTTCTAAAGATTTTATTCCTGTGCAGTACTACAGTAACTTTGTCCTCTTTTAGCAGAATAGTAGTTGAAATCCTGCAAGTTTCATTTCTCTTACAAATTCCTCCACAAGAGCTCACAGGCATAACATGGTATTACAGAGAGCTGCACATTCAGTTGTGGTTATCCTCAGTGACAGGTGCCACTAGGACTAAATTTGGGGGAATATTAATGTTTTACATTTTCCTGTCCATCTGTTGCTCTTACCACAACTTCTCCTGTAAGTCTTACACTGCTTCCAAGGCAAAGAACCTGCTAAACATTTTATATAGACAAATAACCTTCAGCACACACATAGTCCCATGTAATGAATATTTATGTGTTTATGTGCACATATGCTATTAAGTCTCTAACTACTGGAGACAAGTTCAATGATATAAAAAATCCACAAGTGCCAAGGAGGAACACTAAAGGCTAAAGCACAAAGAATGGGAACTTCTCCTCCCTTTTCACATATAAAGACCATCTTACACAGAAGGAGGTGTTGGGAGATGGTATTTCTTGTCCTCAGTACCCGTCAACCAGTAGGTAATTTCTGTTCCTCTGCCCTAAATATGTATGACAAAGAAGAGAAAGCACAGTGTTGGGATTAGCATGCAATTTCCTGTAGTTAATTTACTTAAGTAATACTCTATTGCACATTGCCATGTTTGCCTTTGCCTATTTTCAGTAACTGATGCTGACAGCAAAGGATTACAAATCAGAAGTGAGAAGGAGAAGAATGGGGGACATGAAGCTGCACACTCACTTCTTTGTTCCATGACCTGAAACACAAGTTGTGGGAGAGGTGAGCTGTGCTGCCTGCCATCAACTCCCAAGGACAGAAAAGTGGAATAGATTGAAATAAATGGATTGGTAGATACTGGAGCATTACCAAATCAACACTAGGTTCAGCTTCCCTTTCAGCAGATGACTTTACAATCTTCTGTTCCAAATGGTATGTTTCATTTATTCTCCACATCTTTATGTTGCTTTAATTTATGAGTTAGGGAGCTCTTCATCCCGAACCACCAGAGACTGTGATACCAACTGATCAGTAATCCTTGTTCCCCAGCTCTTAATTAGGTTCTGGGGTACTCTCAGCTATACAATACTTTTTACTATCCGTCTTCTCTGTGTTCATGCATGCACATGGTAAAGGTTACCTTCAAGTATGTTTCTCCTCTCTCTTCGTACTGGAATTGGCAGTCTGTTCTTTTCAGGATGTTAATTGTGGAACCGCTTACATGAATCCTTAAAGCTAAAAAAATAAAGAGACAATGAAAGCTCAGCCTGGAAACACATCACATACTCGTATTAGGTATATGTGAAAACTGGTGCAATAGCAGAAGCTCCTTCAATTGTTATCATCATAAATTCTGAGAGCCAAATTAAATGAGAAGCAATTACACTGCTGTATGAAAAATTGGACTCCACTACAGAGCATATCCAGGCAGGTATAGGTGGTACAGCCATTCATCTGAAATACAGGTGACAGTGGTATCTGTAGTAGTTAGAGGTCAAAACAGAAAAGAGTAATTGTGAGTGACCTATATAGAGAATGCTCACATGAAGACACTGGGCAGCAGGAAGAAAAACTGGCTCTTGCCACAGTTCCCTAATGGTGAAGCTGATAACATAATTGCTTTAACTTAAAATACGCAGTCAGTATATTTACACAACAAAGCTGTAATACAATTCTAGGTCAAACTGAAATCTGTGGTTCATAGAGTAAAATTAAATTCCAGACACATAAGTATCATATCTTCCAGAGGAACTCAGGCAGTGAGCCAGCCTACAAACTCCCTGTTACCAGCACTGAAGCATAAACAAGGAACAACTCTTCATTGCCCAGTGAAGTGCCCACTGTCACTTTGGACAATTAAATAATTGGTAATCAAAACAAATAGGGCTTCTTTATCTTTAAAACTTCTGCAAGCTGATAATAAATTGTTCTCGGCTGAAAACAGACACTTGATCACAAATTAACCAATAGCCTTTGGTCCTGTTACACTGAGAGCTAAAATTAAATCCTTACGCAAGCCTGTGGATTCCATCCGCGAAGCTGTGTTTACTGTATCTCCAAACAAACAGTAACGAGGCATTTTTATTCCAACCACACCAGCCGCACATGGACCTAGAAATGGGATGCAGAGAGATAAAAAGGGTGAACCAAGAGACTTGATTTATTTGGCAGGTGTCTCACTGTTGCAGAGCAGTGCAATTCCTGGGGGAACTCTGCGTTCCTCACCAACGGCAATACTTTCTACCTCACTTCCCACAGTATCTTGTGGTCTCCCACTACAAACCAAGCCTAGCTCTGTTATTCTTGCATAATCCAATAAGAGCATAAAAAGGACACAGCTGCACAGTGTTAATTGTATTTAAGCACGATCTCTGTGCAGAAAAAAAGAAGTACATTTATTAACTGTCAGGAAGCAAGAGAAAAATAGAATAAGCTTCATTATGCAGGGGTGCATAGTGGTGCCTCAAGAGGCTTCCCAGTGCCTCAGTCACTTTCTTGGATATGTTCCTCCCCTGGCAGCTGGTGTTGAGGAACTTCCCAAAGTTGTTGAGCTATCTGGAGTTCCCCTTTGACAAAAAGTATTTTTACAGATAAATTAAAACATTAAGTCCTACACAGACTCAACAAAACTTTTTGCCTCCAAAAGCACAAAATACAGGCTTGCATTTTTTGTCTAGATAAGCATAGCTGGCCATGACTGATCTCTGCTTCAGTCAGAGAGAAATAATCTGTGAAGGTTTATTTGATACAACTGGTTTAATCACACCAGGAACAGTGGCTGTTGCTCATCCTAGCTACTGACTTAAGCTGTGAATTAATGGCTATGGGCTATTTCACTACAGCAGGAGCAAAACAGTGACTTATTTACTTCTGTTACTCTTCCTCTATGAACATTTTTTTTCAACCTGATTCTTCATGAGGAGAGCAGTTGTCTATGGCATATATCCCAGATCTTATATAGGTGTTAATTCTGTTCAAAACCAGGTAACAACATTGTCACTGTTGATCTAGCACTACTGTGTACCAGAGTGAATTCCAATGCGAATCCAAACAGGCAGCCCTGGCAGATGTCTTAGTTCAAAAGATCCCATGAAGCTGAGGATGTCCAGAGCCATCATGGAGATGTCCACTGCGTGCCGGTTGCCATTCCTGTTTGGTAAACCACTCACCACCATGTAAGCATCACCAATGGTCTCCACCTGTGGAAATAAAATCAGAACTCACTATTTGCAGACATAGAAAAGTACATCTTCAGTTAGAAGCAGAAAGATTTTATCAGATCCTTTTGTTCATGACTAAATATTTCTCCCCCAGAGAGCAGGATTGATTCGTTTAAGGTAGCTGACACCATTTGGGTATATGAGTGTTTATAACTATACCCAGCATTCCAATTAATGAATGTGTGACCACCTACTGTAGGAAATTTGGTATAAGTAGGCACAGTGAAAGCATATTGAAACAAAGTAATCCTGACCTGTTTTTCTCTCTTTTGCTTTGCTTAGAAGGCAGATTTCCTTAGCCACCACATCATGCAATTCGGTTTGTGTGTCCACTGGGTGTAAATGAGCAAAAGTACAGAGATAATCACCTTGTACACATCATGATGGTCAAGAATGTGGTCAAAGTTCTTGTAGATATCGTTGAGCATATCTACCACCTCCATAGGGGTGCTGTATTTGCAGAGCGTGGTGAAGCCAACAATGTCACTGAAGTAGATAGTGACTTCTTCAAACAGCTCTGGCTCTACCAGGCCAGTCTCCTTCAAAGATTTTACTACTGGCCTGTGGAAATAGAGAAGGCAGGAAGACAGAGGAGTAGTGTTTACTATTAAAGGTATTTTTTCATGCAACCCAATCACAGTATTGCTTTCTGTGTAAGAAACATCAAATAGTTTGCTGAAAACTGCCATTGCAATCGCATTTTAGATGCCCATAATGCTTTTCAGTCAGGGACCTCAAAGCACTTACTAATGGTAATTAATGCACTACAGACTTTCAAAATCCAAGTGTGTGAATAACCATGAGGAAACTGAGACACAGGCAACTGAGCTTCTTGGTTAAGGTCAGAAACAGGGATATTGAGTAAAATTTAAAACTGAAATTCTGAACTTCCTGACATGTAGACCTAAATTCTACCCATACAATAAGTAAGACCAGACAGTTTTTTCTGTTTTCTCAGCATAGAAGTAATTTCATTATAATAATTACATCAACTCATCTTGATTTCAGATGAGGTATCATAGTCTGATAATTTTATGGAAGAAAAATTCAATACCATGACAGTCAATGCCTATTCAAGAGGTACCTTCATTTTCTTGCAATTCTAAATCCAGAAAAATACCTGTTCCTAGTGGTGGTATTAGAAGAGAATAACTGAAAGAGACCCAGAAAATTATAGGTTTTGCACAATGCTGTGTTCCATCTACAATGAAACAGTAATAGAGCGGTAGGAACAACAAAGAGTGGAAGGAGACATGAATTCCTTGTCGTACTGTCTATACAGCCAGATCATTCCTGATTTTCCCCAAAACTGGATTGAACAAGCACTTTGTTTTTTGTGATGAGTCATAAAATCAATACCCTGACTACTGAAATATCCTTGAAGCTAGTAATGACATACCAGGATAGTTCTATTATTCCAAATATGTGCAATACCGAAATTACTGGTATTACCAATATTATGATACCAATAATACTTGTCCTATAGCATGCTCTGAAGAATCCATCTAACCCAGTATGACCCAGCCAACCTCAGCCCCTCTGTTGCGTTGCTAAACTCCAGCCTGAAGTTGGACTGTACTCCTGCTCTTCAGCTGAAGACACTCCTTCTACCTAGCAAGGTGCTGGAGCAGAGCAGAGCTCTGTGATGTGGGATCACTGTAGGTCTGTGTTCCCAGGAAGGCAGTGAAAGAGAGGCTTGTGCTGGAAAGGGGGAAACCTGTGCGTGAAGAAATGTTGAGGAAGATAATGGGTCCCAATACCATCTTGGCATGACACTCCACCATAGGGTGGAAAGCTCAGGGACAGCTGCTTCTTATTTCCTTTCTGGCAGGATTAGATTAGATGGAAAGAAAATAGAACATAAACATTAATCCTATCCCCTACTCTGCAAGAATCGGGTGTATGTAAATAAAATGGCAGCGAAAATCCTCCTGGCCAGTTACCTTGGAAGTAACATGAAATTAAGCCTGTCTGCTCTGTCTCGCTCTGCTTTGTACAGCTCTGTCCTTTCCTCCACCAGGTGTTCCAAGTTCCGCGAGTACAGCTGTAGACGCCGGATCAGGGTATCCATGTAGCTTTCATTGGTCTGGCCATGGAAATTACTGCAAATAACAGAATTACACAGGAATCAAGAAGAAAGATGTACATTGTTGAGAGCAGCTAAAAGGAGGCAAAAAAGCAGCAACAGAAAACTTCTTCAGTGTTTGACTTCCCTATAGTTAGAATGCAAAGCGCCTCAAGTGCATCATTCTTTTGCTTGCTTGGAGGCCTTATGTAGATGAATTGAAAGTCTGTAATCCACACTTGTCAGTTGGAGCTGGTAATTCTTAAGGCAGCCTTCAATCACCTAACCCTGCTAATATTGTCAATTCCAGATTACCTTGGGTAATCCAGGAACATACATTTGTAAAAAGTAACTGACAAACTCAAATTCTGAGAGGAAGCTAAAAATAGTAGGTAGAAAATTGCATATAATGTTTAGATGGGGACTTCAGCCAGAAGAATTAAGACAATTTGAGGCTGTCTGATTAGAAGACTGAAGAATACAGTGGAACAATGGACAGCCCCGTGGCTAGTTTTACTCACAAAATCCTGCAGACTAAAGCCTACTAACCCCTGGAAGCAGAAGTGTGGTAACATGAGCTGCTCAAACTTGTTTGTCCGGGCAGCCTGCACTCGCCAAAGCAGTCTGAAAGTAATTGGGACCAGGCTGACTGGAAGAGTCAGATTAGTATTGCATCCAACTGGCCTTCAAAATTACTCTTTAAACAAATTTTATGTCAGGGATGCATCATCTTAGACCTACATGAAAAGAACACTATATTGTGTGTGACAAGAGGCAACCTTTTTGCTTTTGTAGGATGGAGGTTTAGGAGCTGAACCAGGAGGCCTCTCTATTCAGCTGCAGAAAGGTTATTCAGCTGATACATTCAGTTATGCATATTAGAGTTGTCTTGCCCATGTAAAGTGTAAAATGATGCTGTTGGGGTTTGTCCATGGGGAGAACCTTAAAAACTGGGGAGCAATTTCCTAGGAGAAGTGATTAAAAGCTCACTGTTTGGTCATTGAAATAATTAATTCAGACCAAATTCTGCAGGAACAATGCAGCATTGTGCAGGTGAAAGGCCTGTGTAACCCCACAGGGTTATCCAGCTATGACCCTTATTATTTTCCCAGAACTTTGTACTACCAAAGCCCTGTAATTAATACTTCTTGTGAGTTACAACTCAAAATTTCTAGTCAGCTTAATTTGGGACCATCCAAACTTTCAAATCATCCTTCAAACATCTATGTGCATTCATTTACCAAAATGTAGATTACATGAGTCACTATACAACTCTTGACTAGAGAGAGGGAGTGAATTACTTGATTGGTTTAAATCCCTAATTATCCAGCTTGCTAGTTCCATAATGTACCAATTTGAGGTAAGGTGATCATCTCACCCTCACTCAATACATTGTACACAGGTGTATGTATACATATGTACATGCTCCCCTACTTTTCTGCCAAAGAATAAAACAGCATCTAAGTGAAGACACTAGGGTTTTCCACTGACTGAATCATAATCACATCAATTTACACACTTAAAAATATGAGCTTTCTAATACAGGAGGAGTTTGGAGCATCTTAAAAAACAAAGCCCCTGCTTCTCACCTGAATATTTTAGCCAGAGTACTCTCAATTTTCTTAAAGTCAGGCCTTTTCTCTGGATCTTCCTCCCAGCAGCTCTTCACTAGTGTATATACCTTCAAAAAAATTTAAGGAAAAGTCCACCTGAGATATAGACAGAGAGTAGTGCTAAACCGCACTAGTTCGTTACAGAATTTCCAGTTACTCTTGACCAGCAACATACTAAATTGTGTGACTAATTGTCTTGAACCTATGGTTAGAACACTCATTGCAGGCATCTTAACTCTGTGATGAGTAGTGACATGATCTTAACTTGAATTTGCAATACACAAATGAAAGGCAAGTAAACGGATCCAGTCTTGCAGATTGGTGTCAGACACAGTTACTGACATGGTGGTAAATGCTGTGTTAACTATATTTCCAATATCCTGAGTTTGGGATTTTTCTGAAACTGGTGATTCAGCCAAAAAAGAATGGGATTCATTGCTGGATATGTGAATATCAACAATACAGACATTTTCACCTGAGCAAGAAGCCATAGGGGCTATATTAGTGGAGAGGGGTATACTTGAGGTGTAATTCATCCCATCTCAAGGATATCTAAAATAGGTGAGAAGAGTGTCACCATATAAGTCTCTGTTTCTTTCCAGTGAAATAATTTCCATGAGTCATATTTCACATTGCTGGTAACAACTATAGAATGCAATTTCTTCCCACAAAGTTAGGGCATTTGGCATAAAACACATAGCTTTCACCTTTCCATGATCATGGGCTCTAGTTTGGCCAGGACTTCCACCCTTCACCCAGAAAATGACTTAGTTAATTATTAGCTTACTTCCAGCTGTCTTTCTCCCACTGTTTCCAAGGTCAGGTCTGGTCGGAAAGGCTTCACTTCTTTGCCTCTCTCCACTCTGTAAAGTTTCTCTAATACACGAAAAAGAACAAAGCTTTAAACAAAAAAGCGTAAGGACATTGATTGTGTATAGCAGTCTCTGATGTTACAAGGCACTGTACAAACAGAAGTCTTGAAGACAGTTGCCTCATTTTGTTAGAATTTCAGCTTTGGAGCTTTTCTTAATGTATGGCACAAGACCGAAACAGGCTGGCTTGAAGGCCCCTGAAAGCAAAATGAGTAGAAATGTACATGAGTATTTATTGGTTACGGTAGACATGGTTATGGCATCTTCCCAAATGAATGTTGGGCATTACTAGTGTGCCTCTCAGCATGAAGTATAATTATAGTAACAAACAATGTGAAAAGCCCATTGCAACTTGATCAAAAGTGTGGAGACATACACCGCTCATTAGAGCAGTTCAAATCATCCTGCAGATGCTTAACTTCCTTAAAATGAAGCTGTTAATATAAATGGGTTAAAAGCATTGCATTTGTTAACTCATTTGTACTCTTAGTCATTAAATGCATTCTATGAAAGTTATTTGGACTCTGAACACATCAAAATCAGGCTGCATTTGCACAACTCAATTTAAGCACAGTAAGAGAGCACTAAAGCAAAAATATCTTCCTTTGTCTTTCTCCTGCAGACTTCAAGAATTCTGGGGGAAGGGGTGGGGGGTGGTAAAAAAAAGAAGCAATTTTTTACCTCTGGATAAAAGGAAATTGAAAGGGATCTGTGGATCAGAACAGATTATTTATTAATAATGTCTGATTATATTTGGGATACAATTTTACTGAAGGAAGTATACATCATTCATGTGTAATTATATGAGGAAGGTTTGTAATTGCACTGGTCTACAGCAGCTACAGATGCCTAAACATACCCAATGTGCATGATCACCTTAAAATGATGCAGCAGCATCCAACTTTTTGGTACAGAAATTACAGACTAGAGATGGAGCAGAAAAGTTGAGTCTCCCAAATGCAATAGAGTGGAGAGACTGCTGAGAAGTCTTCTGTGGGCTAAGAGACAGGAAAGTCTGTGTAGGGCTCACGTACGCAGGAGGAATGTTCTGGATTTCCATGCTGGACACAAAACTGAGAGAGGAAGTAACAGCACCTATTAGCAATACTGCAATTAGTCAGTAGCAGAAAGTAGTGGAACAAGGAGGCAGCCTGAATTGAGCATTGGTACGTGGCAAGGTTTCACAGTCTTGAGCAGTGAATGAGTTGTTTCTGCAGAAGAGTGGAGTAACCAGACGGAGAACAGCTTCTTGCAGGGATGTCAGTGAAGCAGATGATGACCTAGTTACTTCTACACATTAGAAATCCAGTTCTGTATACCTGTCATGGGACTTCTTTTCTCTCATTAGCAGCAAAATTACTGTACATTAAGTTGATTGATACATATTTTCACGTTGAGTAAATTGGCTCACTGAGTAACTGAAAGTAGAGTTTAGTTTTTCTAAGTTGGTGGATGGAGCTCAGGTGTGGGGTTTTTAAAACAGTCTTTTAAAATCTGAACACAGTCCTTGCTGCTGTCATTTAAGCCTGGAGAAGCAGTTATATCAGCTGTCCTGAAATATCAATATCAAGTCTTCTAATTTGCAGAGACTAACTTCTGATAGCCTAGCCACTGAAGGAGTTTCTCTGGTGACTTAAAAACAAAATTAATGTAACAGACAACAGGGACATTTCTTTGTCCATTACCATTGACTCTAATTTGGTTATTTTTTCTCTCTTTTTATCTTGGATGTTTGTAAATTAATGGTCACCCCGAGTTTGAGCTACTGTCTTCCAAAGTTAGATGATGCCACAAACAAAATGCAGAGGTGTTTGAATAAGTATGGTTCACTGTCTTGCTCATCTTGGCTAATGAATGAATCAGGCATTTAAATGAAGAGCCACTTCAGAAATATGTAATAAAATTAATTCCTTTCTGTTACATGAAATTTGATGAACTGATGAACACATTTTACTCAACTTGCGTAATCAAAAGTCAAGAATAATACCAGAAGCCATTAGATCAGCAATATATATCTTAGACATCTACTAATGCTTTTATGGAAAAAAAAAAAGTTTTGTGGAGAAAACAATCTCCTCACTGAATGGAAAATTTTAAATTTCAGCTGAAATTTACAAAGCAGATTATTTTTTTAAGTTACAGTGGACCCAGACTTACTAGGTTTCACACCTAGTTAATTTATTGTCTTACCTCACATGCTGGTATGTGACCATCTCCAACATCAGCACTTAGATGCTGTCAGGTACCTAGCTTAGGTGCTACAAATTCTTTGAGTTGCATGGATTAACCTAATGCCATTTGAAAGAGACAGTCTTTCCAAAAGGACAGAATACAGTGTTAAGAAACAGGTAAAAGATAAAACAAGGAACCAGGTTCTCACTGTGACAGCCAGGGTCAAACACAGAGCAATGAGGATGCCACCACATCTCAGAAAAGCCAAGAAACACTATGTCTGAGGCTAACTTAATAACCATTAACACAACACAAAAAGACTGTAACTGCTCAAAAAGCAGTTAAAAGAATGTAGTTTGCTATGGTTTTGCTTCACAAGTCAAAATGAGCAAGGTAGGGCATTGCACCTTCCTTTCTCCATGTTGGCAATATTTGTAAAATTCTTGCATTCATGAGGATTGTGTCTGCCTCTTCCCAAGAAAAAGGAATAGAAAGGCCTTATTTTCTCTACCTTTTATTAAGCATGGAATCTTGAAGAGTTTCTTGTAAGGGGAACAGGCATTTCTAATCTCTTTTAAATCTACATTTATGTTATAGAGTTGGTGATGTGAAAAACTGTGTTTCCTGAAATATGAACAGATTTGTGATAATGTAGGATGATGAACATGCCCCAGAAATTATTCTCGAATGTAACTCAGTAAAAGAGCTATTAGGCTGTCGAGCTTCTGCTCTAGATGTTTTAACAAATGTGAGGCGGATCCAACAGAATGACTCAGAGATAAAGGCAACGTCTAAATTTGTTGTTAGTAACTATTGTTAGTCACTAGGAAAATCCCAAACCCACACATGTTTCTGTGTCAGTTCTAGTATATAATAATGTCTGGATTCTGGGAATTGGGATTGACTGGGCTGGATATTGTCTTGGTTTTAGCTAGGGTAGTTAATTTCTTCTCAGAAACGGTTACAGTGTTGTGTTTTGGGTTTGGAGTAAGAATGGTGTTGATAACACACTAATGTTTTGGTTTTTTGATAAGCTGTGTTTCTCCTAAGTCAAGGACTTTTTTTTAACTTGTCTCAGGCTCTGCCAGTGAGGGGGTACACAAAAGAAACTGGGAGAGAGCATAGCTGGGATAGGTGACCCACACTGACCAAAGGGATATTCCATACCAAAGAATGTCATGCCTGGCATATAAACTGGGGGGAGTTACCTGAAAGGGAAGATTATCTGGGTTCAGGAAGGGGGTTTGGGTATTGGTTAGCTGATAGTGAGCAATTTCATTGTTCGTCGCTTGTTTTTCCCTTTTTATTATCATTATCACTATCGTTTATCATTAATATTGTATTTTACTTTATTTTCAATTATTAAACTGTTCTTATCTCAACCTATTAGTCTTACTTTGATTCTCCTCCTCATTCCACCAGGGGGAAGGAGGGTAGAGAGGCGGGGTTGAGCAAGCGACTGCATGGTGCTTAATTCCCAGCTGGACTTAAAACCAGAACAGCCACTCAAAAACAATGTCAAAAAATGCACAATACAGGGTGTAATGGATGCACTACAGGAGGAGATGATTTTTGTGACAGAAGTTAAATTGCTAAAGTTAATTATAACCAGCTTGAATAAAGTCTGAATTGCCAGTTTTTAAATGCCAGCTGTTCTTATGTCATGCAACTGAGTTTTTGTTATTCTGTGTTGACAATGCTGATTTATTCTGCCTAAAATGAGTGGCATATTACATGTTGTTTACAAGTCAAAATAGAAAAACCTTTGAGGCCTTTAAATGTTACAGTAAGTCTGGACAACATTGTATAATGTTAACTTCTGTAATGCTGTGCTCCAGGTGAGAAGGGAAGAGAAAGGGCAAGAAAACTCAATGCAAACTTTATTTACAGAAAAAGTAGGGACACTTGCCCCCACAGTGAGATCCTTCAAACAGGCTCTTCATTCACCATGCAGGGAAAGGAGCAGCTGTTCAAACAGGTATGAGAGACAGTGCCTTTCACAAAACATGGAGAATAGGTCACTTACAGCTCCAACCGTCCCAGAAGGCTGCAGTAGAGGAGAAATCTGTGGAATTACCTCTGTTGTCCTGGCAATGTGTGGTGTAGAATGTCTCTTTGCGTAGGATGATTTCTTGGGCAATGATCCCATAGCTGTATACATCACCCTTCTGAGATACATCGGCGTGACGGAGATGCTCAGGAGCTGTCCACAGGTCTGAAGATCCAGATGGCAATGGGGGATGATGTAAAGGGGGAAGGGAGAGAAGTAATTGAAAAAAGGGTGATCCTTCTCAGAGCATCCACTGGCTCTAATGATATTTCCTTTTACTCTTTTCATATCCAATCCAGAGCCCACTGGTATTGTGTATTTCCTACTTTAGCATTTTTCTTGAGAAGCTGACATCAGTACAGGTTAGATAAACCTCTGAGGTAGTTTTCAATTTTCTGGGATTTGCTGACCCTGCTACTTTCCACTGTAGATGCAGACTCTTACACCTTCAGAAAAGTTATGTCTATTGGCAATGAACTTGCTTTTCTTAGCTACATTTCACAGGCTTCTTAGAAATAGCCGATGTATCTATATAAGACCAAGGAATGCCAGTGCTATAATAAAAAAACCCTGAGCCATAAACTATTGAGCTAGGAGATGCAAGGAGTTTTTTATGCACAGTATCTGATGAAAAGACTGCCATATTTCCCAATGGCCTTGATATCATGAAGCTATTGAAACAATTCTCAAGTGCTTTTGAGCCTGACATAATATTACCTGCTCATAACTTTCTTTCTTGAAAGAACTTGCTTTCTTCTCAGATTGCTTTCTACAGAAATTATTAATCTGTATTTCTCATGCAATGAGCACCATTGTACCTCAAAACCAGAATGCTACCATGGTACAACAGCTGTGACATGCTGGTGACATACCATAACAGTGACCTGAACACAGTGACCCTGAAGACAGTGTTATGATATCAGGCTGTAACATCCAGCCACAATGAATCTGTAGATCTCTTGTGAAACAGTGAGTTTCAAGGACATAGACTGAGTAACCAGAAATTCTGAGGCTGCTTATAAGCAATAGAAGATAAATACATTACAATGTAATAATAATATAAAATTAAATAAGAAACTTTTAAAATTAAGAATGAATAGAACATTTATGTTCAGTGCACTTTTCTTAGTCCTTTTTTATGTTCTTATTGCTCCTCTTGAGTATGTTTGTGTCTGAACGTAAAAACTTTCTCCAAACCAGTTGCAACCAGTTTCTTCTCAGGACATATGCTGCAGTTACAGCACAGTGCCGTGCTTATTGTACCCCAAGCTCTACTCTACAGATTCATATGACATAATTTCAGATGGGCTCATCTTTTCACTCCAGATCAAGTAAGAAGGAAAAGATGAGTAGAAAGGAGTGTTCTATTTTACAGAAATATTCTATGAATGTGAGGTGAATAAAAAATGTAAAGAAAAGCTATTAATATTATTCCAATCTGCTTGAGCATATATTACTAGATTCCTACCTAAGGAAAGAAAAGCGAGTTATCATTGCATATCAACACAGATTTCTTCAAGAGTTATCAGAGTCATGCTTGTTAATGTTTAAATGATACCACAGAGCACCATAGTAACACATGTATCTAATCAATTACGAGATTTATGGTAAATTAACTGCTTTTTTTCTTCACACAATTTCAGTATTACTGCTGAAGAGAGCTGTTTGCATGAAGGACTTGGATACTGAAAATGTTTCTTACACTGCAGTCACAGGTGAAATCTCTGTTTTCTAAACTAAAAGTTGAATATTCATCTTTCCTTCCTTCTCACACTAATTTCTTTCTCTACCTGCTAGTAATTCTTTCGTTGTGTTATTTAAGTTAAAACAATATAATGGCTGCTATAATATGAATCAAAGTCGCATTGTTTTGTACTGTGTAGAAGATGTAATTAGACCCTACTGGTCTATGAAGATAAGAAAATTCCATTGAGTTGGAAACCATGAAGGAGAGTCCAGTTAGGCATTTTTTACCTTTCCTTGGAGGCAGAATTGAATTACAGCCAAAATCAGTGATCTTCACTACCATGCGATTGTCTACTACACAGTTTGTGGATTTGAGTCGACCATGGACTTCAGTTTTGCTTGAGTGCAGGTAAGACATCCCCTGTGGTTGACAATAAAAGACAAAGAAAGCAAACTACATGTGAGACGCTCAGATGTTACCAGACTCAACAAGAATGTGAATATTAGCATAATATCTGTGCAAGTAATTAAATGGACTTCATCTGCAATGTATATGTATAAATCACATTTCCCTTTCATATTATTATTTTACAAAGGAAACTTTCCAAGACATTAGGAACAGTCAATATTACAAAATAAGGAAATGGATCCTGTCATGGAAGGCCATCCTTCCTTTTAGTTAACAACATGGCATCTTGGGTTTTGTCAACATTAGAACACAATTAAGCAATTAAGGAAATGTATTTCCTCCCACAAGAGTTGTAATTTCACTTGCTATAAATGTTTTCTGGTAAATTAAATATAGATTTCTTGGAATGTCACACAAAGAAGTGCTTCCAACTACATTGGAATGTAGTTGGAACTACATGTTCATCCAACAGACACAATAGGTGTGAGAGGAATTGCTCCTTATGTCTGTGAAGATCGCCATACACCAGAGACGTTATTTGAAACATTGCAGCAGATCCTCTAACTGCAAAGCAGAGGGCTCAAGAGCAGAGTGTTAGATGATGTACAAGGGCTTAGATCAGACAGGGGATCAGACTAGACAGTCATAAAGATCTCTGCTGACCTGACTGTTTATGGTTTTCTCTGTACAAGTCAATACATACCAGCTATCCATGAGCTAAACTTGAAGCGAGAATGAGGCCTGGCCAATGCAGTTTCACCTTTATTTCCTGAGATTCAGACTCTTGACTCACAACACACACAGGTATACAGAGATGTGTAGCTTGCCCGTTTTTACTCATGGCCTCTGAAATGATCTGATTTAGTCTAAGACACTTAAATATGGTGCAATACATAAGAAGGGGCTAGCACTGAGGCACAGCAGGACAAGACATTATTAAGTGGGCGTCAGCTCAAGAAGGGAGTAGGTATGCTAATTTGTACCCTCTTGCTATTATTTATTCTGTTTCATCTCACTCTTCTGAACTACTTAAACTCACACCTACTTATAGCCTACTGATGGTTGTTCTTCTTCCTATAGTCCTCTTTTCTTTGTGCTCAGTATATGAAGTGCAATCTATATCCTGTGGAAGCCAGAACGGGTATGTAATATCTGTTTAGTTTCTTCTCTGAATGATCTCCCACTTAGACTCCTACATGTATAGCTCATCCTTTTGTGTAACTGGTAGATAGAATTTAATCAGTGTTACAGCTCATGTGGTCATGAATACACTGTATGCCATGCTGGGTTTTCTTTTCAAATACTGGGTTACCCATAATTGGGAATGGATCAGCAAATGCTGAGATCACTGAGAGATCACAAGAGATCACTGAGACATGAGCTGAGTTTTAGGCAGAGCAGATGTATGTCTGAGACACAAGCAGCCTGCAAAAGATGCAATCTCTGAAGAATGTTGTTGGACTGGTTATCCTGTACCTATCTAGACCATGCCAAATTTACAGAGTGTGCGCACACTATACCCAAGGAACACATTTCTTGATTAGGCAGATTTTAGCATGCAGCCCTGATGACGCTACCCAGGATGTTTTGCCTGTTTAGGCCCTATTTTTGTTTTAGGCCCTATTTCCTCCAGCAGCGTCTTCTTCCAGCTCCTGTTTCATTGGCCACAAAATATTCCCATTGCAGAATTCCCAGTTAGTATCAGGATCAAATGACAGGCAAAGGTAATTTAGATTTCCTTATCCCAAGGCTTTCTTGTTAACAATTTCTGGAGGCAAAGGTCTTATAGACATACCTGATAAAATTTTCCTCTTTCCTTCCCACTATCCTATGCACCTACCTGAAAACACAGAACCTATTAAGAACCCACAATGTGATTTTCAAAATTTATAATGACTTTCAGTACAATAGTTTCAAATACTTGAGGATTCTTGTAATCTCTGCTCTGGAGCTCTGAACCTTTAGTTCTGACTGACAATCCTTTTTCTGGCACAATGCAAGAATATTACAATCCCTTGCACAATATCCTGCAGCAGCCACTTATTTAATAAATAGCATTGCAACTACAGTGTATGCACTAGTAACTACAAGGCTTGATTACTGCAATTCCCTCTCAGCAGACCTTTCATCAGAGTTCTTTGGTCACATGTAGCCAAATCCATGTAGCTACAAGGTGGTCCTATCAATCCTAGAGGCAGCTACGATAGCAAAAATAAAAGGGGGAGGGGGAAGTAAATGGAGTAGATTTAGGGCTTCCTCTTTGGCCACCCCACCTTCTCTATTGAACTAGAGACCGCTCCAAGAATAGTCATCACTTTGCTGCTTGTACCAGGGAATACAAGTGATCCAACCTTTGTTCAGAAAAAGATGCAGCAGCTTCTTGTGCCAGATGAAGAGCAGGCATAGTATGAGGACTGTTTGGGCCATAGTAAAAGCAGAGTGTATGAAAATGGTGGCATGGAGAGGGAGAAGCATCTCAAAAGGAAGGCAAAGAAACTGCTGCACCTGATCATAGGTATTTTAACAGCCTGGAGAGCTGTGGCTGGTCTTGAAAAGGATAGATACTGAGAGAGGAATTGGAGCTGAGAGGCCATGAAATGACTTCTGTAAAAAGAAAAGCAATTCAAGTAAATATAGACAGGATGCTTGGAGGTTTAGAAGATGCGGTTTGGAAAAAGCAATACAAGAATTTCATGGAAATGTCTAGGTCCCAGAAGCTTCACCACAGTATCAAATCAAGGAATAGGAGAGGTTGGCAGATCATCCAAATGACAGTAATTTTCCTCATATTCCTAGGTACATACAAGTTTTCATGAAGAGTTTGTGAACCATCTCTACTAACTAGCTAATAATGCTGAGGAGCCATTCCACATAATGGATGCTGTGTGCCAATCCAGCCTCAAGTGCCACGTCCCCTTTACCAATGGTGCAGCAAATGACTGGCTGTGAATTCTCAGTACGAGTGCAGTCATTGGGCATTTGGTCACTTTTTCAGAGGGACTGGGATTTCTCTCTCCTCATAAACAGAGACAGTACTAATCCTTATTTTCTAAAGAAACATCTGAAGGTGAACTGCAAATAGTTAAAAAATACCCTGGGTTTTGATATGTTTTAAGGAGGAAGGAAAACTCCTCTGCTGCTATTTAAAATGAAACTTAATGCTGAACATTAACTGAACTTGAAAGTCATTAACAAGGCCAACAAACTGTGACAATTTGGATTAAGGGGGCTTTAATAAAGCACAAGATTTTCAATATCTCTTTAGAACAGACACAGTGGAGTCATTCATTGTGGAGACCAAATCTGAACTGGTGCATGTAGGGAAATAGGACCGTCCAACTGCAAACCAGCAATAGGAAGAGAAGAGCAGCCAAGCACTAGCAAAAAGAAGTGATTCTCTACATTATCTGTAGAGGTATAATGAATTATTACACCAGTGAATTACAAAGGCTCCTTAACTACTAACTGAACAGTTACAAGTCTCTAATGCAGAATAGAATTTCCTTTACTATGCATATTGATTTTTCCTACCACAAGGACCTAAAAGGCAAAGATCTGTTGAAAGCTACTGAAAACCAGCTTGGTTTCTATACAAGATTAATTTCTTCCCTCTCAAACTGCTTGAAATGGATAGCTGTAGTGAGAAACTAGACTTTCTCACTCTAGTGAGAAAATCAGGATGGTACATAAACAGATTGTTTAGAAAAAGTTGATCCCATCTCTGGATACATATTAGAATAATTCCATGATTTGAAAAAATACAGTTTTGCTTTGTATGCTTTACCTGAGGCCACAAAGCAGTGTGTTTTGAGGAGCTTGTGACTGCATAAGCCCTAGTTATTAAAACCATTGGTCAGCAGATTGTAACCCTCTGATCTTTGGGCCACATTTCTTTGGGGTATACTTTATTTGTTTATTTATAAATAGCCCAAAGCCAGTTCTGGTCCCTATTTCCTCCTTCAGTCTGAAAGCCAGTGGCTTCTCCTGCCTCAGATACCTGTCCCCAGAGGAGAAAAGACTGGAAAGGCATACAGCTCTAAGAAAGAAGAAGACCTTGAGAGCGACACTCCTCTGAGGATCAGTTTTGTAAGACAGGACAGGTTGATTAACATTGCACCATCAGCAGTCCACTTACCTTGGCAATATCATACATGATGGAGATTTTAAATTCCCAGTCCATGAACGTGCCATCAGGGTAGGATATTTTATCATTTAAAACATCCTGTGAAGAGAAGTTTTTCAGGGAAAAAGCAGAAGATGAGATATGGGTATCCAAGTTGCACACCTTTCAACCAGCAACTTTGTTTTTTATAGAGAGTACATGCACTAGAACAGAAGTTGAATCAAAAAACCAGGGAATATTAAATATATATTAAGTTTACACAGAGCTAGAAAAGAGGGTTTTGTGCAATTAAGAATAGGTTGTGAATTTGGTCTTGAAAACAAGTCTTTAATAACACAAAATAGCTGAGAAACAAATGGTCAAGTTGTGCAAGAGGAAGGGAGAGGATTTTCCATGTTTTGTGCTCACAGTCCATTTCCCACCAATTTACTCCTAGCTTTACAAGTTCAAAGTAAACTGTTGCTTTATCTATGCCTGCCAGTCGTTTACAGTTCTTTCAGCCACGATGACATCCATTGCCAGAAGTAAACTTCCATGAGTATGCCAGTTTACCAGAAAATAACTTAGAGAGAACAATTATTTCGCTGCCTTGCTGTGAGTTTGTTCCAGAGACCACTGCTACTGATGACAGTCTTTGTATGATCACAGAAGCAGAGACAATATACACCCACAGAAGAGTTGATGATTATCACTTCATTATTAGCACTGAAATAATATTGGTAGTAATAAACAATAAGTCTTTCCATAATTTTGCCAGCATCAATTTACTACAATTTATCAATGTTTCTTTTTATAAACAAAAATTAAGGGTTGTTGTCCCGTATAATGCAGAACTTGCCATTTTTCTCCCTTACTAATATGGAATATATACTTTTTTCTGTCCTCACACACTCTGTGGTACATAAGCACATCAGCAGAGACAACAGTTACAGCTTGGAAAATAAAGAAAAAGTTATATCCTATATGCTTCCAATAGGGGAGACAATACAAATACTGGCTGTTGCTGTGACCTGGGCCTGTACTTTTTCTTGGCTCCACCTCACCTCATCCTCTTGCTGCTGAGAACCATTAAAGTGACACAGCAGCACCTGGGGAGGGATGGAGAGAACCAAGCAAGGGAGAGGAAACCACCACTTGCTCAGTCCATGACTGCTGCATGAGGGCCAAAGACACAGAGATGGGGATTTCTTTTCTTTGAAATTTGATAATTTTGGGGTAGAAGGAGACCTTTAAAACTCTTTACCCTCAGAGAACCTCTTTCGCAGTACTCAATCACCCCAAAGATCATGGTGTCTATCTTCACGGTGCCATAGAACTTGGTCAGGTTGTAATAATCAATCTGTAGGAGCTAGAGCAGAAACAGTTCATCTGTTTTTAAAAGCAATCATTTTTCATACAGAAACACAGGTCATGGATATTTGTGTGACATGGTTTTTTTATCTCAGGCCCTGATAAGATGTATGAGTTTCCCTTAAACCAGAGTGTATTAAGGCACTGAGTGAAGTACTTGAAGACATTTGTCATTCCAGAGCCTTCTGGATTAGGGAGATAAGAATGGCTGCTGTTGGATACTGCAAGCTAATTCCAGAGCCCATTATAGTATCTATTATTGCCTCTCTATCAAACCTCCCAGCTGACCAGAATAGCCATTGTGAGTGACAGAATGTTGTGAATCAGTCAGTAAATGAGCAAATAATAAAAATTTAATGATGCTGCATGATATTATGGACTTCGTCCATTTAAATAGACAACTGTAGTTTACTTTGAGGTATTTTTAGAGTTTATTGAATTCACAATATAGCAGTGTTGTGTAAAAGGAAAGCCATTCAAAACAAGATGCAGTACTGCAGCCAAATTAATCTCCTGTGTTGAAAGAGTCTGTATGCAGAAGTCAGCAGAGAGTAACTTATATTTAAAGAGCGGCACTTGGCATTCAATAATAAGATTTAACTACAGCATTCTGCTACTGATGAATTAGCATGATATGAGCCAAAAGAGTCCAGTGCTTTTTAGCATCAGCTATAAAAATTGATTTAGTAAGGCCATATGACAGCACATGTATTTAGTAAGGCCATATGACAGCGCATGAATTACTTCATTCATCCTCAGCTTGACTGGCACACAGTTCAGACTCTGAAGTGGTGATGAGATCACATAACAAAGATAAAGTTCATCAAGCAATATCCTTTGAGGAACTCATTACCTGTCCACCTCACAAACATGCACAAACATACGGCTGTTGGAGTTGACAGTGGAAAGCAATGACTTCACTCATAGACTCCATCCCACCCTCCTGTGTGCAGTTCCTATGTGCAACAGTTACCTTGTTTAGTTCTATTTTTTGCTTCTCTGAGAAATTACCATCACTGTTTTTGAGATCCTTTAGGATCACCACCTGAAGGAAAAATACCAGTGCAGAAAAAAAATCATAGGTTTAGTACAACAGCAATTCATGTTTCTTTTCCAAGAAATGTCCATACAAAGAAATACTTCAGAAACACCTGCCTACTGCTTCACTGTTGGAGTTTCAGTTAATCAGCTATTAAGTACTGGAGCTATACTTTCTTCAAAGGATTTAGATCTAATATCTGTGCAGATTTTAACTCAACAAGAATATTCCTCAGTCAGGCAGACAGCTCTACTGAATGCACAAGAATTGCCATGTAAATGGCCTGTCCTCCATTAACCTGTTCATCTCTTCAGTACCAAAATGTATCACATTTCTGGTCCCTGTGTTTATGCTTCTGTGCTC
Organism: Corvus kubaryi; assembly: GCF_017639235.1. Taxonomy (NCBI): domain Eukaryota; kingdom Metazoa; phylum Chordata; class Aves; order Passeriformes; family Corvidae; genus Corvus; species Corvus kubaryi. Next base: position 18,007,970 of record NW_024582061.1, on the reverse strand, counting down.
CTGGGCTAGAGGTTCATGGAGTCTAATATTTAGCCTTCTGTCAGTAAACAAAATACAAAGCAGCTGACAGGGAACAAATGCCTTACCCCTTCCATAAGAACAAACCATTTTGCAAGGTCAGGGGAGGTGGAATGACCTCCCAAAAAGTGCCCTCCTAAAGGTGGGGAAGGGAGCATGGACACTGCAGTCAGGTTACCTTCTTGTCATACTTGCCCTGGCGCAGTCTCTGGGTGGTGTCACGTCTCTTATCTTCATCAATCTGAGAACAAAGAAGAATAATTAACTTGCAATTATCACATACTCCCCACTTGACAGGTCCAGAGAGATTAGTAATGTCTTTGTGTATCACACAGAGAAGCTTAAGCCTCTCTCTCTAGGGAGGGTCACTACATGCCACAGAAAGTGTGGGACATCCGTGCCACTCCCAGGCCCTCCACCTGCTGTTTTCATGCTCTTGGGCATTACAGAGGCATAACAAAGCACTGGGAAATCATTTGTAACAGAGACTGGAAGTCAATACCCAGCCCATTCCTCCATCACAAAATGAGCTTTACTGATGGGAACAGGTATATTCTATTAGTGAGCAATAGATGTGGAATACTCTCATTTTCTTCAATATAGCAAGTATGTTTAAAAAAAAAAAAAAAGTTAACAGATCCTAGTCCTACCAGAGCCATAGGGTGCTGTAGTCAGAACATGTCAAAACCCCAGCATTGATGGTCTTTAGGAGACAGAATCCAAGACCCAGCTTTGGGCATTGTGCTTCTCTTACCTTCAAACTAACATGACTTGTCTCACTGGTCTCCAGAGGCAAGATTTCCTCAGGTGGTATATGGGACCATTTCTTCCACCGGCGCTCATTATCTCTCCTGTACTTCCTGAAGAACAAGAGAAGTGTTTTGGAATATCCTCCCAGTGAACCGAAACCCACAACAGGAGATTAGGACAGGGAAGCATCTAGTGTCAGGATGACACAAGGATGGTGTGTCAGGCTGATGAGACTTGAGCACAAGCCCTGTGGCTCTCATCCAGTTTGATTTGATACACTTTAATTCCCCTAGCTTTGGGAAAGCCTAAATGCTCATTCAGTTCTATAGCAGAACAGAACAGATTTAGCAGAACAACTGCTAGGCAACTGCCAGAGTCTCAGGGGTGATCAGAAGAATTCAAAGCATAAAGGGCCACCTGGATTTTATATAGTTTTCTCCTCCATGTTATTGAATGTACTTGGAAGAGAGGTCCCACAAACAAATGCAAGCCAAAGGAAGTCCTGCCATCAACAGTGGATAGTTAGAAATGGTGTGAATGCAATGCCAGGAGAGGAGGTAACAACAGCGTTGAGATGAGGTGCCTTTTTGTGGGTGTCTCTTGTATTCTGCACATTTTGTAAAAATGAGGGAAGAGTCCTTGGAAACGGGAGAAAGAAACTGCTGTCTCCCCTGCAAAAATTCAGAGTGAGCACTGTCTTGTCTTAGAGAAAAGCTACAAGACAGCTAGTGCTCATCAACTTACCTCCTAACTTGTGCAAGTCCTTCCTCTACTAAAAAAACCCACAGGACTGACTGGAGAGTTTGCAGGAGAATCCTAACACACTGAGGACTGCTGGCAAAATCTCCAAATGACAGAACCCATACTATTGACTAATAACACAAATATTCCCTTTTTCGATACATTTTTAGCATATATTTGCATAAGAAAAGGTAGAGCAACAATTGCAGTAAGAACTGTTTTTCTCAGTTCTAACTTGTAGAAAGGATTAGGATGCACTACAGTTCAAACTGGTGTCAGCTGCTGATTAAGAACATTTCAAACTGAATTAAAATCTACTAGGTCTAATATTTAGTTATATGTTTTTCAGGATTTGGACTTTTCACTTTGCAGTCAGAACTACACAGGTAGCTGTGGAATGGTTCAAGTGTCCTAGAAACTTAAGAGATAAAGAAGGAATAATGAGGCATTTTGTTGATTTTTGTAAGAGTTTCTCTTCTCCTTTGCTTGTTAGGGGATAATCTTTGGCAGGAATTATATTTGAGAAGTTTGCTATTATTTTGACACTAAAAGTACAAGTTTTATTCTAAAAATTCTCAGAAATCTCTTCTATATTTGATGCTTGAGAATATCACAATGATATGTGTACAATAATAATCTAATCACCTAAACAGAATCTTTAGATTTTATGCATCTGCAAATACGGAAAAATATAGAATCTTTTACAAGTCCATACTTTTGTTTATTAATTTTCATAGGCATTGCAAACTTTACTGTCTGTTTATATGTTAGTGCTTAGATGTGACAATGATTAGCTCCTACATATTTTGAGTACAACTGTATGTATAAGAATTGTGTATCCTTATCTTTGATTTTTTTCTCGCTTTAGTTAGCAAGGCAGATTGGTCTACTTAAAATAATAAAGCCTGAGCAGCATCTGTTTCTAATAAACTTTTCTTGAGATCTGATTTTCTTGCTTTTTCTGAAGTTCTCCGATATATAACAAAGATACAGAATGAAAATGGATGCACAATGAAAATGGTAAGATAATTTTTTTAAAGATTAAAGAAAATCATATACTTTGGAACTGTGGTGGGATTTCTTCCATCAAAAGGAGGCATCAATGGTTTCTATTCTGCTCTTTCCATAATGATAGAGCTGGACTGTGTTATATGCATGAAATTCCAAGCTGTTAGAAAAATTGTTATGTAGGGTTAAAAATTGTTATGGACTGTGTTGAAGGAATGGATCCATGCAATGCAAACACCAAAACCTCATGGTGTTTTGACTCCTACAGTGACTCAAGAGAAATACCACCTTCTAGATTGAACTTTTATGTCACCAATACATTAAAGAAATATAAGTGAATCCCAAGAAAGCCAAAGATGTGTAGTAAAGTAGAAAAATTCTGAAGATTGGTCTGAGACTTCTGTTTCTGTGTATATATAGGAAACAGAGCTTTTTAGCTGATGCAGGAACACTGAGCCTTGCTGCATCTTCTCCCTTATTAACCCGTCATAACAACACTATGGATGCAAGCACTACTTGGCATATACCAAAGAGTTCACCCAGGGCCAACCTCATAGGTATGTAAGGTAAGCTAATGAATGGCTCTTCAAGGAGAGATCAGAGGCATTGTCCTAGTTGGAAAACTGTTCAAGGACAAACAAACAGAAAGCCAAAGGGTTTGGTACCTTAGAATCAGCAAAGAGATGATCAGAACCAGAATCACAATTCCCGTGAGTGTAAAGACAGCAATAGTCAATACGTGTGGGCCTGCAGAAAAGAAAAAATTAAATATAAATTACTTCATGGAGGATGCTGAAAAGCAACATTGTATTTAAGAAATTACCTTCACACATGTGCAAATCACAGTAGCTGACCAAGGATACTTTTTGGTCACATCCAAATTGAGAGGTTTTGGTAAAGTCCAGCACTGCCTTGGGATGACACACACTTGCCTCTTTCAATGCCAGATGAAGCATGACCCAGAGCAGTGCAGTCTTACATCCCCACCTGAGGCACAGGCAATCTGTAGGGCCACCCAGGCAGCGGTGCTACTGAGTGGACTGTACTCTTCAGTAGGAAATTAATATGCTATAGAGGGAAATTAATCTGGTGGCAGCACAAAGCCAGTGAAGTGTCCTTGGAAGCTGCCAGGTGCCAAATGGTTTGAAAATCATGTTGTTCAGGCATCTGAGGACTTAGACCCAAAAGCCACAGAGCACACAAGGGTTCTAATCCTGAGCAGGCAGACAGGATGAACAAGGCTGGGAACTGACTAAGGTTTTAATTTTGATTGCCTTACTGTGGAAAAGCAAACTGAAGCCTGTCTTGTATCTGTTCTTGGAGCTCGGGGGTACTGGGAAGGAAAGTTGGTGGCCACCAACTTCCTTTGAAGAATAACAGGCCATTATCACAGAGCTTCAGCTGGTGGTCACATGTCTAGAGTGTACCTACTTTAATGACCAAGTGTCTCAGGCAAAAAAGGGAGAGAAGAATCCAGTTTTGCAGATTGCCATCTTGATTAAGGACAGTAGAAGAGCTGAGTTACTCAGATTTACTGAGACTAATATACTTCTGTCTGTGCCCAGAAACAGAAATGAAGGCACACAGAAAAAAATGATCAAGTGTAAAAATTAGTAAATAAATAAAAAGCAAGTTTACGCACACTAGCTGCCTTCAGAATCAAGCAGCCAGTTGAGGAGGGATTTTCAACATACCAATTTTTGTGCCTGCATCTGACATAGGATTCAGTTTATGAACTCCTCCGGATTTTGGACCCAGATTTCTCCTTTGATTTTTCTTGTTTTGGGTATCACATCTACCCACCTTCTCTCAGTATGTTCATCAGTCTAAGGGCTTCATGGTAATTTAGTATTAATCTGATGCTCTCTGATGAAAACCATCAGTACTATAGTTTCCCTCCACAAGTTAAGTCACCACTATAAAGTGAGAGATAAATGAGAATGTGCAAAGAAATTTTGCATGAAAATTCCCTGAAACTTCAGGTTTGTGAATTGTGGCTTGCATCTTAACAGTGAACAGATTATAGTTTCCCATGAAAGCGCTGTGGGACCGTAATTTCCCTTTCCTGAGGTTCTGCTACCACCTTCTGGCTCTTAGTCTTACAACAGGCAGAGGGAGAGTGCATCACAAATTAACTGGTCCTCTGGAACCAGAAACGTTTGTGTATTGAAGATTGATCTTATCCATGTTTAGAATGAGGATTAAAACTTTATGAATTAGGGGGAAATATGAATGAACCCCCCTTTTTTTTCACAGAATACTAGGAGGAAGATAGGCAGCAGAACTGGATCAAGCTGTTCTCAGTTACGGCTTAGGAAGGAATAGGGCTCGGATTGTCTGCTCTGTTCACCTACCTGGAGGAAAAAAGATATTCCAGGTTGGAAAGTTTTGACTGGCTTAAAAAAGGCACAGTGGTTACTTAAACTTTGACCATTCTCCTTTTGGGGGGGATATATTTATTTAGAATCACACTGAAGGAAGGTTTATTTTTAAAAAATGTTAAAAATAATCAAGTGCCTTTGGGAGGCAGTTTAGTTTAGTATGGCTTGGCCACAGTGTCAGGCTTCAGCTAAGCATTAGGTGTTAAACTACTGACATTTGTAGACATTGGTTTTCTGCCATTCTCTTCCCCCCCCCCGCCCCCCCACCCTTGTGCAGCAGCTTCAAACAAGGACATACTGAAGGGAATATTTGAAAGATATTTCGGATCCACCGAAAACACAGCATATTGTGGGGCCCAAGGGATGGATGAGAATGGGACTGGAACAACACCGAAAAGACAGGAGCCAGAAAGCACAGAGCTCATGGAGCTGGTACAGGGAGACCCTGTGGCTGATGTGTGCAGTGTTGCAGTCTCCGCACAGACAGGACTCACAGTCATACCAAGAGAGACCAGAGATTTGACCAGAGATGAAAAATGAAAGCTTCACTGAAATCCCTCTGCTCTTCCCAGAACTAACTGGAATCTTATCAAAGCTGCTGCCTCCTCCTGGTAGCTCCCATGGGTACCTGGCAATGAACAACACTACTCCTGCCTCTCTTATGAGAGATAAGGCCTAATTTGAGCGCATCTGATTTACTTTACTGAAGAATAAAAACGTTTGAATCCATTTTACCACCCTACTGTGAAAGGACCCTTAGTTAGCAGAAGGTGTTTATCTCTCCAGTTATGCTTTACCTATTCCCTAATGGAGGCAAGCAGTACAGCAAATTAATGGGAAGCCTTTAGCAGAGACTTTTAACAGCAGCATCTCTGCATTCTCGCTGATGGAATGACTCAGGTGAACACTAACCCACTGTGCACTAACCCTTGCAATTACTGCCACTGCAATAATTTTTATTCTGCATATCACACCCTGAAGCATATGCCCTTCCCTTGCCAAGCACCATGTGGCAGCAGTCTTAAAGGGGGAAACAATCTCAGTCTGATCAGACTGACAAGGCTGTACTCTGCTACACTGAATGACAAGGGGCTTCATCCATTCTATCCAGGAGTCACCAAAAACTCAAAAGGAGGTGGTGATTTCTGGGATTTTAAATTTAAAATTTGGGTGTAAAAAGAGCCATAACCTAGTTTCCCCTGGTCCTTCTTCAGAGAGTCAGCTCTTCTCAGAGACTTCTCCAGAGAAGAACCCTGAATCTACACAGTGCTGTGTCTTCTCCCCAGCTCCCTACAACAAGGATAAAGAGGCAAGCAGAAGCCACCATGCTCCATCAGAGATACAGAAATGCAGAGTCAGATAACTCATTATAATCTTAATTCTGCTGCCTTTCCTGAAGAGTCTTTCAAGCAATTCACACCACCACCATCTTCTAGTGAAGATTATTTGTCTGGGGGTGACTTCTTCTGAAACATCCCGTGGTATTTCCCATAATCACTGGTACAGTATCAAGTTTACAAGAGACTTAGTATCACCACCTAAACAAAATAAAGGTTTCGAACTGGACTGGAGGCAGAGAACATGGAGGGATGAGGCAGGAGAAGGAAAGATCCTGCTCTGCACCCAGCTCCTGGCATCACTGGCTGGGAGCAGTGTGATGGTAGCATGCTGGATCACACAGCAGGTAGATCTCAGGACTGTGTGACTTGTCTTCAAAGAGGTAGGTGGTAGGTTTAATGGGTGTCTCACCAGTGCCTGGAGTATCACTGGGCAGCTTGTGGTTCTTCCAGATGAAATCCGGACTGTTAGTTGCCTCACGTGTCTTGTTGTTTTGAGTGTTGAAATACAGAAGAGGTTTGAACTACAGATGTAGGAGGGAAGAAATGCAGTCAGCAGCCATGCTCTCTCTCTTTTGTCCTGTGCTTCAGACTACCCTTAATAAATGTATTGCCCAAACTCAAAATAATTTTCCTGCTACAGTGGTGCATTTCTCAGTGTAGCCATATGTTCGGCTGCCATATTCTTTCTCATTCATCCCCTCTCTCTGAAAATAAATTTACCAATCCCACGAAATACCAGCTGCACTTCACTTACTGAATCACCAGATTACATCAATCCTGTCAGTCTCCAGCACACCTCACATGACCCCCTTCTGGCACGCACAGCATGCCTTGGCACCCTACCACTCCTGCTGTAGTTATTTTCATCATTCTTATGCAATAGTGCAGGGCATTTTGTTTCTCCTTTCACACATAAGGTCGAACAGTTGCACTCGAGACATACATACATGATTTGCAGCCTGTGACGTGTACAGCAGGGTCAGATTGGTATCAATGTCTCCAAATTCATCTAGAGTTACAGGACCCACTACACCTGCAGACACGAGGAATTAGTCAGAAGGCTTGCATTTTCAGAAACACAAATATAGGGCAGGAAGGATGGGATAAATAAAAGGATTTCTGATACTTAGGATACTTTTCTTCTTCATGTATGTGCTAGATACATATCAGCTCAATGTGGCACTATTTCTTTAATACCACACTACATTTTCTCTACAAAATCCAATAAAATGTGTTGACCTGATTGCACTGAAGAAAAAAGTCTCCCTTTAGCTATAGGAAAATATATTTGTCAGATTTGTTCAGCATACCAAGAATGTCAGTCACCACCCTTGAAGAGACCACTTTAGAAGTGAGAAGCAAAATAGTCTGTTTCCACCTGCAGTTTGAATCTATCAGCAATAAAGGAAAGACAAGGATACTTTCATTCCCTTTACTCTTTTGAAAGCTCTAATAATAATGTTTTAACCATGTTCTTTTTGCCTTTAGCCTCCTACCTCTGTATGTCAGCAAATCTGCACATTGAGAAATTGCCTGTGTAGCACATTACAAGGATTTTAAGGTTGAACTTCCCAAATCCCTCAGCACAGCTTGACTTCGCTCCCATGAAGTCAGCTGCCTCAACATGAGCACAAGCTTAGCCAATATCCACTATTCCTGAAAGTCTCACCTTCATTTTTCCCTTTCTGTTTTCACAGGAGGGTTTTTTGATCAGCTTCAGATTGCTGAACCAAAATAATGCTGATACTGAACTTAGGAGAAATAGAACAAGTCATCATCAACAGCAACAAAAGGCCAATTACCTTCTCCCTTTTCACATCAAAAACTGATGCTTTTTCATGGTCCACCTTCTTAATATCAAAATAATTACTGTAAGAAATCCCTACTGTACCAGACTCCATCACAAGAAAGAATGAAAGTGATTCAACACCTATCACTTTTAGGAATTTTTTTTTTTTTTTAAACTAAACCTATAAATTATGACAAGCATTACAGTGCTGTATTTTGGATGAGTAAAAGTTTGTGCAACTTAACTTTCAAACTTAAACTAAAGAGATGAGTTTACTGATATTCAGAAAGGGATGCTGTCTCCAGGAGGAATTAGTAAACCATATTTTGCTAAGTATGGGATACCATGGTTAAAGCAAAAATAAGCCTGGAACCTTTTCTATCTTAGGAAAATCTGGGAAACTTCTATACACATATTTGCTGAATGTAGGTGGGATATATACACAAAACTTTCAGTCATCATTTTGGTGACTGGAACTGGGACTATACACCCAGAGAGGTAATGTTTTCACTTCTTTGTGTAAGTTTTACCTCTGCCTTTTCCTAATGATTGAATTCTGTTATTTTAAGGCCATGGCCTACAAAACAAAAGCCCACCAGTGCTAGAAAACCTGTGAGAGGAACAAGAAAGTTGACTAAAAAGAGCCAACTGACTGCCAGCTGGCCTAAACCCACACTGCAGGCACCCAGGCCTACATGGTTTTGTAAACTGAAAAAGGTTGAAACTACTTCATTAAAGCTTAGCCAAGTGATTTCAGAGTCATTTTGAACATCAAATACTGAAGATAACATCCTTGTAAAAACTATATAAAAAGAAAAAAGACTGGGAATAAAACTCATTGAAAGGCTCAGACTTGTTTAGTGTAGAAGTGACTTATCATAAGAGCGTTTAAAATCAAATTTGTTTCCCCTCATCAATTTAGTGAACCCTGCACAGGACTGTACTTTTTTTACCTTCAAAAGTGGTATTTCGGAATTCAGTGATTAAACTGAGAGATGACACTGGGCTCTGGGAGACGACAAATTTCTTGAGACTGTGTCCAAACAGCAACACTGCATTAAAATAGCCAGCAAGAAAGTCATCTTCCATCTAGAACAAAAGAAAATAAAAAATGGCTGTTTGAGAGTTCATGTTTCTGCCATAAAGCTACAATAACTTTGATTGGCTCCATTTGGCAGAAACTCCAGCATGGAAGACCAGAATCTGCTGAACACTGAGTGAGTAGATGGTCAATACTACATCAGCATTGTCACTTCAAAAAATAAAGGTAAACAAAATATATTTTTGATGTATGAAGACAGGGAGGTGCTGAAAGAGGCCAATGTAAAGGTCTGTCATGCTGATCCTCGTGCAAAGGATTCAAGAAATTCTACACTGTAGGTTCTTGGCACTTCCGACTTTCTCAGTGTGTCCCAAAGACCCTGGCTTTGGATTAAAGTTTCTGTGCAGATAATTCAGTGTGCTGCCAGCAAGTTTGGGCTTCCAGGTGGCCACGGCTAAAGGGCAAGGAGCTGTGCCAGAATTTCCAGCAGCCTGCCATAGAGCTGGCACCCAAAAAAACCATTGAGCCCAGGCTGGGGGATCTAGAAGCCCTGTAAATCCAGCCAGAAGCTTCAGGCTGCCTGCTGGAGAGCTGAAGCTCAAAGCCACAAATCTTGGGAGGAACTCTACATGAAGGACCTGGTTCCTGGGCAGACGGCAGGAGTATCAGTTTCACTAAACAGATGCAGCATATTCATAGTTTCTGCTTTTCTGGAAAATAACCAAAATACTTATTTCCTACAGAAAAAAAAGGTTCCTGTTTTTGAAGTTTATCTGGAAAGCCGCTGGACAGAACTGGTCGTCATCTCTTAGACATATCTGCACAGAAAAATTAGTCAACAATTATTACTTCTGAACTTTCCATGCTCACATCTCAGTTACACATATAGGTCTTTCTTGAGTGATGCCTTGCAGCTATGTGTAAGATTTTCAGCCACTCAGATGTGGAGCTGGAATACCATGTGTAAGTCTCCCTCATGCCCCGTGAACATGACACTTGCAGAACAAATTAGAAGTCTGAGTTGAACTTCACAAAGCAGGAATACGACAGGCTGCAGATTTGCCTTATGATACTATATTTTTACATCATTACAGCAGGACAAAATTTCATCCTGCAATAATATAAGGAAATATCAGCTTAGAAGCATGACAGGGGATGATTACAGCTGCATTTTTAGTTTTCATTTCCTAGTACATGAACAAGAATGAACTGAATGCAATAATCAGATATAAAATAGTGTTCTTACCAGGATGTTTTCCTCAGTCTCACTGTAGTCTCTAATTACAGTATTGTAGCTGTAATTAGCTGGTGGCAGAGTCAGAACAAGTACATTGTGCATGTAATCAGCTGAGATGTTCTTCCTGAAGTACACGTTACTGCAAAGCAAAGCACAAGAACCCCATGGACATTGAACAACAGTGGTATCCATGACAGAATCACTCATCTGCTCCCAAGACCACTGTTTTTTAACAGGCTAAAACACTAGATCTAAAAATAAAATTTCATCATGCACAGCTCTTTATATCATTCATTCCCTGATGCCCACTTTTGTGCTTAAATATATTAAAAGGTAATACCAAGGCAATCTGCCAATCTGACACTCAAAGGTTGTTGTGAACTACTGTTATTATTGTAACTGTTTACTGTCCTGTTTATTTCCTCTTTTTTTTCAAGCAAAGTTTATATTTATTAAAACTCAGTTTCTCTTTGGAATCCACAATACTGCAGTCATATTCATGTTACTCTGCCTGTTTCTGAACTCTTCTGCACTCTTTTTGCTTGTTCCTCTAATTTTGGTATTTTCTGCTAGAATTGAGCACAGCAGGAGTTGCACTAAAAGCATTTAACAGGAGGGAATGAAACAATCACAGAGGTGCAGAGAGCAGATTATGGATTCATTTGTTTAATTCAGTGAGATAGGAAGATCAGAGGAAACTGTCAACTTGAAATCTCAGCTAAAACAAGCAGAAGATGTTGTAGCTTTCAGGTATCTTTGGTTTCATCACCCTGACAGGCCATCTGGAAGTGCTTCACAGACTGGCCACCACCAGATTCACATGCTAAAGAGGAATTTAGCAATAGATATTAGTGTCAACTGTCAGCATCTGTCATTGCTGTGGCTAGATTGATAGAAAGAAAATAATTGTAGGAGCCTTCTCTCATTATTCATGTTTGATCATCCTTTTATTTTGTCAGTCAGTACTGTATTAAGACTTTTTTGGAAACCATGGGCTCTACTCCATGGCCATCTGATTGGATTCTGACACCAGAGCCCTGTCCCTGCCTTTCCCTGAACCTTCTGACTTTTACACAGCACTTTTCACCCTCAAGAATTTCAAAATGTTTTTCATCCAGGCTTGGACTGAACTAGCCAGTTGAAAAGGAAACCTCATTAGATTCCACCAGACTGGATAATCCTCCAGCATCCCACCTTTCTTGAGAGAGGCTTAAAGACTGTGTTTGTGTCCTGCCTGCCAGACAGCTTAGAGCTGAAGAAAGTTTAAATCTATCACTGTTTCAGAGGCACTTCACTCCTGGAGAAGCACGGGACTTTGCCTACTCTCCCTCCTACAGCTTGAGTTTTCATCTAATACATCTGTCTGTATTTTGTTTGTTTTAAGAAGCAAATGTGATTGAGATACTCAGCAAAATAAGGGGTATGTAGGAAGTTTAAGAAGGGCAGCATATAAAACAGCCAGAGGCAGCTGGGTATATCAGAAGGATGCACATCACAGCAAAGAATCCCCTAATCACCCTCACCTATTGTAATACAACAATTCTACATACAACACCAGTGTTAAAGCACTCACATACACAGTTCCCATTGTGCATTTGCAAAGAAACAGGAGTTGAGGCCAGTTGCCTCAGGTAAAGCAACTGGGGATTCCTAGTGCCTGAATAAAATTGTGGAATGTCAGAAGCTCTTAGAAGCACTTCTGAAAAATAGATATGGTGAACCTGAAAGTGTACAGGATAGAGAAGATCCTGTTAGAACCTGAACCACAGAATTCAGTTTGGAACCAAATGTTAAATCTCTGAAGTCATTAACCCAGAGTTTCTCAGAACTGACTTGTTACAGACAGCTTTAGACACAAGAGCTGGGAAGTCCAACTGGCCCTAGAAGTTCATGGAATCTTTTTGCTACACCAACAGTGAAGTAAGTAACATCAAAACATGGGCACATGCATTTGCCTTGTTCCATCCTTGATCCATCCAGCCATCCAGCCATCCAATTGCACCACCAGCGCTGTCCCAGGTGATTAACTTTCTTCCAGACTGCGACATGCTATGGTAACTGGGGCTATACCCAAAACCCACCTGATTTACGTATCTATGCTTAGTTGTACAAATGTGATCTCTGCTGTGTCACTTAGGCGTAGGGCCAGAGATCAGCTCTCAGTCCTCACATACAGCGAAGGCTTTTGAGGATACCATTGGTAAGGCCAGTTTATGTCAGACATCTTCTATAAAGATTTTCGTAATTAGCAATATTAAGAGGAAATTAAACAACAGAAAACTTGGGTTGTATACTAAGAAATTTCTCTGAGAAGTTATATTTCTGTGCTTATAAAGATGCCGAAAAGATGGCTGTAAAGTGCAAGAGTTATAAAGTGGGAGAATAGTTATATCACCTAAATAATTTAAAGATTGAATAAATGGAGTCTAGAAAAATATACTGTAAGTCATATTTACATAATTGTCTGGTTGGGCAGAGTGTATGAAAAATGTACCATATCTCAAATGAACCATATCTCATGACCATTCTGACTTTGTGCTTCTCTCATGGTTTCCTGCACTGAGGAGCCCACAGGAGGACGTTAAAGCTACCTGCTCTGCCATTGCCTTAGAAAACTATTATATGAACCAAATGGGATTTTGTAGAGGATTTGCTGTGAATTAAACACTAAGCACCTTACAAAAATGGAAAGACATGAGGAAAGATGGCAATAGAAAACATTCTGTGAAAGAGCATTTCTTCAACAAAACAGTTCGACTCAGACTATTTCCATTATCTGTATCCATCAGCAAACTGCAGAGAAAAGAAGAAAAGTGAAGGTGATACTTTACTTGAAGAGATCTATCAGGATGATAATGATGTCATTATCCACTTTTTCTGTCCCTAGGTCTCTGCTGACGTCCTCTGGAGAGCCACACATGATGATCACTACAGAATGGGCAAAAATGGAGACAGATTGGTGAGATTTACCGACAAGAAGAGGATGCTTGCCTCCTCCCCCATGTTTGAGTAGCAGGCAATAGAGCAACTCCAGGCTAAGGCACATTATCTGTGCTGTACTGGGGCCCATGCACAGAGCTACAGCCTCTCTGCAGTGAAACCAGGATGTCTGAGGGGAAGTGGTAAAAGGTGCTTCAACACCTGCACCATTTTCTGTCTGATTGCACCAGAGCACTACCATTATCTCACTCAAATAAGCATTAGGAGTTGTGGTGCCATAACAGCTACTCACTATGAACACTTCCAGGTTAAATAGCCTTCAAGTAATGGTTTCATTAGCTTGCTTACTCTTGCACTCACTTGGCCTGCTGATGCCAGGTGCTTAGTCTTAGGAGAAGATAAAGTATTTATTCATTCATTTTTCTAGTTTAGATGAATCATTTCCAGAAGTGCCCCTTGATGGCAAAATGAGGTCCATAGATGTACCAGGGCTGCAAACACATGAATGATAAAGAGCTTGCAGTATCTATATTCTTGTAGTATTTAAAGCTCTTCTTAGGAGAAATTGTGATCCCTGGATTTCTGAATCTCTTACAAAATGGAGCTTTTGCATAGATGGGACAATTTACCCCAAAATCTCCCTGGAACCAGGATATTCCCCCATATTTTATGAGGATGAAGAGAGGAATCTAGGAACTTTGCGCCATTTTATCTTTACATCCATGTAAAATGGTATATCTTTGTTTCCACCATTTCTGGTGAAAGGCTTTCCCTATAACCTAACTAAGGGGTGGGTTTGATTTCCTTGGAAATGCAACTCACTTGCAGGGACAGTGCAGCCTCAACCCCTCCTTACCATTGCTTTTCCGATTTGGATTTTTCACAGTTTTTTTAAGCAGCTCCGGAGTTCTTAAAATATCCTTGAACTTCAGTTTTTCAGAGAACTCTGTGATTCCAGCATCTAAAGCATTCATATACCTGGCACAAGGGAGCAAAGATATTGTCAGGAAATTGCTAACTCCTCACATTTTCCTAAATCAGCCACAGTGCAAGAGAGGCTGTTCAGAGCACACAAGAATGTTTATAAGCTGGTATGAAACCTTTTCTGCAGCAATAAAAGTGAGAAAATCGATACATGGCGTGACAGATTTAGAAATGCCTGGAAAGTCAACCAGAGGTATTTGAGCATGGTTGTACAAAGGATGGATTTGGAAAATGCAATGATGTAATAAGACATTAAAAATTAAGGAAAAAAAATCAGGGATATGGGGAAATTCCAGGAAGCTCTGCTATTTAAGACATCAGTGGTAATGTTAGAAGGCACATGTGAAGGTTCAAAGGACTAAATAGGAACTAGAAAGAACTGAGATAAAAACCACACATGTACCCTGACTGTGAGAGAAGCAAAGGAAGAAAAGTAGTAACAAAAAACCTATATAGAATCAGTTAAAACTCGAAGGGAAAAATGAGCTCAGACAAAAAAGCAAGCAACTAAAAGTTTGCTAAAAGATTAAGGAAAAACAGTCAACTCCTGAATCCTACTATTGCTTCAATATGTTGTTTCTGAGAAGAGATATTCTATCTGAAATAAAGTTAATGCAGAGGGAAAACCAAAAGAACTCTCTTTGTTTTCAAACTACATAACCTTTGATCTACCAGCACTGAGATCTCAGTCCTATGAGTTACTAAATACCTTCTGCTTCCTTTTTTTTCTTTTTTTTTAGGAACAGAATGATTAACCATTAATTTTCAGAAACATTTGCATAGTTGAAACATAACCTGATTTTGCTATCAGTGTGGGTATTCACTTATTTTTATATGTATATAGGAAAAACAATTAGTTCATGCAGTAATACTTGTGCTTTAGAGAAAATGGATCTTCCTAAATTAGACTGTTCAAAAACCTTCACATTGACAGTTTCTATTACGGCAGAATGAGATGCATTTTTACAACTAAATTAGGATGAAAAGTGGGCAGAGATACAAAATTAATATTTTTTTGTTAATTCAGCAATAAAAGGGCTTGAACAATTCTGAAGTCATAAAGAAGGTCCTGATCAGAAGCAATAAAAAAGGTGAAATAAGAAACACTTGGAAAGGTCAGAAATAACTTCCATGCAATTATTTCACTGCAAGGTATGAAACCTGCAGAATTAAAGGGATTTAGCTAAAGTGTGTATAGTGCATTGGCAATTACAGCTGCAAACATGGAGGAATGGGATTGTAGTAAGAGATGAGCAAAGTGCGCTGATATTTCAAAACATCAGAGAGGTAACCATAGCAATTACAGCATGCGATCAAATTGCTATCTATACTAAGAAAGAAGAAGAAAACAATAAAAGTCCATAAATACTTACAAAAGAGTTAAATGGAGATCAGGTTTTAGGTATCTTAATTCAGAAAAAAAACCCCTTTTAATTCTGTAACCAAAATATTCCATAAGTATTTGCTTCTATCACTCTGAAGCAAACATAGTCAAATTTTGCTTAGAATTCTGCAAGTTCCTCAGGTTATGAATTAAAAATATACATAATAGTTATTTCCATGAACTCATTGCTACTTTTCAGCTATGTTTATAAAATTAGTAGGAGAAATTAGATGATTTTTTAAAATTATTCAGCTTTTTATATCCCAAAATTGGGGAAAAAAAATCAAAGGAGCATAGAAACACTCACATGAGCTGAAAGTTAAATAAGATTCTTTATTTAATTGAATAATTGAACTCTATATTTAATTTAATTAATTGAAAAGTAATTATAAATATTGGCATATTAATGAGTGTCTAAAAGGAGGCTTTGTTTTCAGGCAAGCAGAAAACCCAGCATTTCTGAGAATCAAGCACAGCATGATGTTTCAGGTCACAAAGTGAAAGCTGTCTCCTTTGCTCCAAACTGATGAGAGTATAGCTTAAACTCTGCAATCACTGGGGTAATTCTGTTTGAAGAAAGATACAGTTTGAATTTTGGAAATGTTTTGGAGTAACAATAGTGCCTACAGATTGAACATTTTAAGAGCTTGGTAAGACCCCTGACCTAAAAAGGCATCTATGGGGAGCTTGTGGAGGAACCTCTCATGTCACACTATTTATATCAAGGATGCTGTAAACAAGTATTTTCATCAGAGACAACATGTAAGCTACCTTGTCCAAAGGAAAAGCAAAGGCTTTCAAATATTTAAAACAGGCTGAGAGAAACATTCAGGTAAGTGCTACAGCTAAAAGGTACAATTCATCTTTTCCTTTTCTCATTCCTTGGTAGTAGTAAGGCACCTCCCAAAGCGTAGGACTGAAAGAACAGTTTGCAGAAACCATGTCTGAGGATGGAGACAGCATTTATCACCAGCTGGGTCAGAGGTGGATCCAGATCTTACCAGAGGCATGCCTCTGAGGTTTCAGTCCTCTTGTAAATGTAGACAGATTCCCAGGTCGTGGTTTTGAATGGCAGCTTAGAAGCTTTCCAAAAATAATAGAAGAATTGGTTCACTTTCCTGGCTGGGGTCAGAAGGCGGGTTAGGTTTACTTTGTAGTCACAGGATAGTCCAAAACTCCCTACAGAGATCAGAGGCAGGCTCAGTATTGTTTCAAGTCTAAAGGAAGAGATAAGAGGACAAGTCTGAACAGACTGTTGTTGCACCAAGGCAGCTACTACCTGATTTCCATCCTCACCTCCCTCTCCTCTTGTGCCCTGAGCTAGTTTTGCAGCAATTTGAACCTGAACCAGAAGGCTCCTCAAGAACACAAGCAGATTTCAAGTCTGTATGGGCACCAAAAAGCCCTGTTGAACTGCTCTAGGCAGCTTCTCTCACTGTCCCCAGTTACCCCTGCTTTTTTGGGTACCACACACCATTTCAGCCCCAAGGGTTGTGACAGGAGTCCAAAGGCTCAAGACAGGCTTCTGCTCCCTGGCTGCCATTACCATGGGATGGATTTAATCTCCTTATTGGGACAGTGCTGCAGGGTGACAGCTTTTTGCCATCAAAAAAAAGCTTTACTCCTACAATTCAAAGGAAAAATCTTTTAGTTTCACAAAGGTGTATTTTAGCAGAGCTGTACAACAGCAGCAGTCAGGGAGGAAAAATCTAAGGCAACCCTCTGCTGACAAGGAATTTGTGAAACAAAGATCATTTTATACACAGAGACAGTAGGCTTTTAAGGACAAAAGTATATTCCTGGATGCTGTGATCTTATCAGACTAAACTCAAAAGATTTCAGTTCTTGTATGGTGTTTTTTAATAACAGGGAATTTTGCCTGCAAAAACCATGACCGTAAGAGTTGTTGGCATTATTGTGACAAAACTTCATTTTCCAGGTAAAGTCCACTTACCCAATTACAGGGTTTTTACTTATTGCAACAGAAACAGACATAGATGATGTAATAAATAATGACAGTGAGAGTATTTCACTAATTAAACAGGTGAGGGTTTTTTTCTGACAGACTTAGAACAGAAGAGAATAGATTATTTCAGTTAAAAGGACCTACAAAAATCACAGTCCAACTGCCTGACTACTTCAGGACTGACCAAAAGCTAAAGCATGTTATTCATAGAATCATGGAATGGTTTGGGGTGGAAGAGTCCTTAAACATCCTAGTACCAAACCCCCTGCCATGGACAGGGACACCTTCCACTAGACCACTTATGAACTGCATTGTCCAAATGCCTTTTAAACATGACAACCTTAAGGCATCAACTATCTGTCTAGGAAGCCTGTTCCAGTGTTTGGCCATGCTCTCACTAAAAACATGCTTCCTAATGTCCAAACGAAACCTTTCCATACACAGCTTTGAATCATTCCCACTTGTCCTGTTGATGGATCCCAGGGAGAAGAGATCAGGACCTCCCTCTACACTTGCCCTTCTCAGGAAGCTGTAGAAAGCAACAAGGTCTCCCCCCAGCCTCCTTTTCTCCAAACTAGACAAACTCAGTGCTCTCAGCTCCTCACAGGACATGCCTTCCAGCCCTTTCACCACTTTTGTAAGCATTCAAGGACCTTTACATCTTTCTGAAATTGTGGGGCCCAGAACTACACACGGTGCTCAAGGTAAGGCCACACCACCGCTGAGTACAGCTGGATAATCACCTCTCCTGACCAGCTGTGTCTGATGCACATAGGGTTTGCCCTCTGGGCTGCCTGGGCACACCGCTGACTCCTGTCGAGACTGCTGCCAACCAGCACCCCCAGATCCCTTCCTGCAGGGCTGCTCTCCAACCACTCCTCAATCAATCATTCACCTTACTGTCAGGAATTAGAAGTTTCCCTACTAAAGCTGGGATTCTATCAATGGGCTTTGGAAGGGGATTTTCTTCCACCTACCCAAGAGAGTGGCTATGCATAAAAGTCTTACTGCCTTGACTCAAGGTGTCTTACGTATTCTAAACACCAATGCCTCTGCAGGTTTGTTGTTCACAAAACAATTCTGTTCAGCAGCTGACATCTTTAACATCACAATGTAAGTGTAAGGAATTGGTACTTACGAGACCATTTGGTAGGTGGCGTAAGTGCAAGCGGGTCCTATGACAGCACAGCCAAGTGTGCCATTATCCTGCAAGGGATCAAAAAGGGTCATTTGGGGTAGGGCGGAGGTCTCGCAGAGAGAGGAGGATGGCGGAATGAAGAAAATTGTAGGATTTGAGGAGTCACAGAATTTACCTAGCAAAAGCAAGAAAAGAGTAGGAAAGGAGCTACAGAAAGTTTAAAAGAACAAACATAAGGGGGAAGAGGAAAAAAATCACAGAAAGCCAAAAAAAGATAGAGTATGATATTTGTTAAGACACAGACAGCAAGCAAGGATTAAAATATTGTTAAAATTGCACATTTGAAATTACACACCCCAGAAGAGTTTGCATTTGCAGAAGACAGGGTGGTTGGAATTACAAGGTCCTGTATATCAGAAAAATTATTAGTTAAGTGCATATGAAACTAGTACTTAAAAAAATCCTTCTATGACCATCAAATGAGGCCTGACCTGTATCTTTGTGTGTCATGAGGGACAATTTCTTAGCAAAGACTAGAGCACAGTCATAGATTAGTGACTTGAAAATTCACATTGGATTGACAAAGTTTCACTCAGAGGTGTGAAAATCTTCAGAAACACGGCTTCTTGTAATGCACCAATTTTAATTGAAGCCTTTCCTCATATTATTCACATAGCTTCTCTCACGTGACTTCCGTGATTTCTAGTGAGGAGCAAGCACTTCATCTTTGCCCTTTGGGCATAGTTCACATAACCATTTCATTGGTAACAGTGCCAGCCTAATGATTTCTCTGCCCACATGTCCCCATCCTCACCACAGCTCTTTGTTTTGTGTATTGTGTAAACTGATGGTGAACCAGATCAGGATCTGATCCAGTTGGAAATGGACCTTTTTGCTCTGCTTGGGCTGTTTTGAGTGTTTGAGTTGTTAGTTTGGTTTTTTCAGTTTTTAATTGTTATTTGGGGGTTTTTTTAATGGATTGTTTTGGCTGTGTGACCACACAAAGAGTTGTGCAAATATAAAAAGAAGGACAACTTAAGCATAGGAAAAGGAGCCAGAAGCTGAAGGCAGTCTCTGGGAAGCATTCACAGAATCTCCAGTATTTGCCTACTTCTTTTCACAAAACATACAGGAACATCTCCTCTTTGGAAACTTCACTTCCCTGTCAAATTTCTTGGGAACTGAGTAACAGGACCAAAAGTTAATAAGGAAAGACAGAGACATACATGTGCACCCAGGCAGAATGAAGGAAGTCTGCTACTCACATAAATGCTTTTGATGAGCTCCACACCTTCACAGGTGCTAGTACGGCAGCCTTGTGAGACATAGAGTGATGAAGCAAAGGGGTGAAAGATGGCATCCACTGTAACATTTTCTCCTGTAACACAAATGTAAAAGCAAACAGTGTCATGAATTGCAGGTAACCACTAATACACTGTTATCCCTCTTCTTCTGACACAGGTCTGAGCAGTCGTACACTTAGAGGTCTCCCTGCTTCTGCAAAGTCTACCTACAACCTAACCCCCACACTATGGATGTGACTGTGAAATCTGCTCCAGTGTGGACTGCTGATTTCTGTTGAGTGTTAGTACTTTCAGTACAAAGTACTTCTAGTGTTGGCCATTACTAGATAAATTTTTTAAGGCTCTGTAGGAAGTAACTAAGAGACCACTTTCCAATAAAATTGGACAAAATCCCTTAAACTAGAGGGCAGAAAGGGAATAGATACTATTTTTTTTATTATTTCTTTGTAACCTCTTTTTCCCATTATATTCTAGAGAGTGACAGTAGATTGGGGATGTTGAAAGGAGAGGTAAGATATCAAAATAAATGAAAGCAACATGACTCTAAATGAAGGAAAAATATGGACTGCAGATTCTTCACACTTCAGATCATGATGCGATCAACAGATAGGGTCAAGAGGAAAATTATTTTCAAAATAGAGGCTAATCCAGTCAGGAGAGAAAGCAAGGGCATTCCAACTACTGCACTAGATGGATAACTGGTTTTGTCTGATCCAGTTCAAGAATTTCCGCGTTACCAAACCCAGCTGAACATCTCCAGTGAAGCATGCAGGAAGAGTCTGCCCAAACACCATGAAAACATATATGGTTCTGCCCATTTGTAGAGCACTTCTATTTATACAAAGAGAGGTCATTATATCCATAAGATCTACATAAGATGGGCAGGCAAGCAGCCTGTCCGAGAAGCAGCTTGCTAAAGGTCGGATGAGTATAACACGGTGACACAAAGAAACCACAGCAAGAGGAGGGTAACCAACACCCGTTGGCTTACCTGTCATCTGGAGTTCCTTTTGTACCCTTTCCAAGGCTTGTTTCACAGCTAACTTCAAACTATCAGTACTTGATGGGAAATCCGAGTAATTCATGAGCATCACATTGATCACGTAACTGCTGTTGCTACACCGATTTGAACCCACTTGCTTCAGCAGCTGCAGTGTGGAAAACAAAGGCCAAATGGCCAGCACCAACACCCGTTGCTTCATTATTGCTCAGTTTAGACCCATTGTGTGTGCTCTCCCATTTCTTTTTGTCTTCTAACTCTCTTTCTTTCAGATATGCTACATTGGTTTTGTTCCTGGATAGAACGAAAGAGATTTCCACTCTGTAGATTCAAAGGCAGGCTGTGCAATCCTTCTCTCCTGCACTTCCCTATCCCCTTCCCCGCCTTCACCTCTGCCCGTCCCTCCAGTATACTAGCTGGCACTTCAAGGTGAAAAACTAGCAGCAGCAAAACTCAGGAAAAGAGAGGCTAAAGGTTGCTGAGAATGTTTGCTTATGGAAAGGCTGAGGCTATAAACTAAAACATTACCAGAAACCTTGCCTGATAAGTGCACTAACTCTTCATCACAGGCATAAACTGAGAGAAGAAAGGGGAGGAGACAAATGAACCATAAAGACAACTCTTCAAAATGGAAATAAAATATAAGGTCTGTTAAAGCCTAGAGGAAAACAGATGGTTACTTCATGTTTGCATTGCCCTACATCTCTGATTGCACTGCCACACCAACTCTGCTGATTGAGCTCATTCGTCAATGGTGTATTTTCTTCTGTGGTAAGTTGCCAATTTCATTCCTTTAGCTTATAACATTGAAATACCTTTTGTGTTGGCAAAAATGTCCCACTTGCAGTCCTTCAGACCAAAGCCTTTGTTTCTGCTTCCAGACTCAGTACAAGGCTCAGTCCACTCATTGTCGCCCAGCACTGTGCACCAAAGCACCCCAGGTCTGCCCCAGACAGATCTGCTCCCAGCCAGCACAGCTCTCAGCACCCGTTCCCACCTCCTCAAATGGGGGCCCTAGATATTCACACTTCGTGTGATGAACCTCTTGCATCAGGTAAGGATTAGCAAAGCTGAAGGCCACATCTCTGACCTGCAGGATCAAAGCTAAATTTTAAATGGCATCAATAACCCCCCCTCCCCCAACAACAACAACAAGCACGCACACACGCACAAACAAACAAAAAAAACACCCCCCGCTAACCCACAAACCTTATGGAAAACTCTAGGCACAAGGGAAACAAATTTAAATAAAGTATTGAGCGTGCTTTTGCTGAATATGGGGTGTTTATTCACACATACAACAGCTTCTGTTTTTCTACTGAAACCTACAGTGAGGCTGTCAGATAATAAATCAGTTAACTTTTATTACCTTCCTGAAATAATTTTAAGACAAATAAGGAAAATAATCAGAAACAATGTACCAATGTAAGTAACAGGGCTTTTGGTATAAAACAAGACTGCAATTTCATGGTTTCTTTCAAAGCCTATATTTAAAAGGTATTGAATACACCTCAGATATATTTGCACAGATCTTTTTATGTGATTCTATTTTAATACCAAATTACTATTGCTTGAATCTTTCTAATACCCAGAGAAGACCATGACCCAGCATTTAAAAGCAATCTTTAAACACCTCCACATACTTAATCTAGCATTTTTACTTAATAATACAGTAATTCTAAATTAGCAGTCTGTCATGTAAACATGTGGACTAGTATGGCTGGCTAGAGCTACAGACTGAGAATGGAACACAGTTTTTCATGCAGAGATCATCTGCTCATCACTGGCTCATTTTATAGGTATTTCCAGTGTCCTTGAAACTTATCCCATATAAGTCAATAAGAGATTTATCATTAACTTCAGCAGAGCAGGATTTGCATTTTTATACTCTTCTTAGCCTATCTGGGAGAAACAGACAGCATGGATAATGCAACTAGAACTGAGTATTTTACACAGCTGGTCACACAGGGAGTATGTAATGGCACTGAGGCCTTCCTGGCTTCATATCTATTAATGTATTTATTTGGTTTTCATAGCAGCTTAAAACTGTCCTTTAAAAACAAAAGGTAAAATCAACTATAGCCTTATCACAGCATTTCTTTTTACTCTCTCCCTTGTCCCACACCATCACAATGCCACAGCCCCAGCCAGAATACGGTATAAATTAATTGTTGACTTCTCAACTTTTTAACTGCCTGGTAGGTGTAGCTCTCAATACCAACTCCCATGATAGGAGCAGCCACTGACGTAGAGCAGCAGGGAATGAGGCAGGAAGCAGCAGCCAGGATGAAGCAAGCTCTCCATGAAACCTGCCAAACACCACACTTTCCCTTGACCCTTGAGGCTTTGGACATCAAACACGGTTGCCTGGCAGACTGATCAGTAACATCTGCCTAATGGCATAAGAGACACAAAGAAAAGCTGTGTCGTTGTACTGTAAATATGACAGTTACTGATACTATAGATGTTCATGAGGGTGGTGAGAAGAAAAAGTAAATAAATGAGTCGGATGTGTAAAGCACAAAATTTGATAGGCTTGCCAAAAGCAAAAGCTTCTGTAAGCTTGTGTTTGTTGCTGCCTCTGCTTAAGGCACTGTTAGTCCCTGAGGAACAGAAGAGATGAGACACAAATGCCAGTCTATTCACAGTGTCCTGGCTGCAGAACAACGCTTAAGCTCCCAAGGATCCCAGCCAACCTCATCTAATTCTTTCATAATGTCCGATTTAGCAGTTTATAAACCCAAGAGGTTAACAGTGATACAAAACAGACAGCTACCCAAAGAAATCTTCCATATCTCTCTAGGACATTCTCTCCACTATCTCAGTAACTTCTCTCCAACCGTGAGCCAGCTCTCACAATTCCAAGATTAGTCAGCCAAGGATCCAGTTCAGAAACTCAGAAGACAAACTGTGTGTTGGAGGGAAAAAGAAAGCTTTTTGACTCTTATAGGTGACTGCAGCTTTAACTAGAAATACTGGCTTACAACAGAACTACAGGTAATGGGAGCATCCCGAAGGCAAATGCAAAAACATCTTTAAAGCACATCCTCTAGAACTATTTAATCTCTCTTAAAAGGGCTGAGATTTAATCACTGTCTAAGGAATGAAGTGCTAAAAATCTTCATCTGACATCTCCAGTGCATTCTTTTTAGCTGTGGCTTCTAGTCATCAGCTACTGCTATAATCTTGGCAGAAAGGTAAAAAAGATCTCAGCATTACATATCTTCACTACGTCTAAGTGTCTATCCAAGAAGTCAGTTCTTAGGTGAACATCAGCTTAAGACCCTCATTTTTTTAATCCTAGCAGGATTAACAGCTCATGGAGGTCTCCCCTTGAATCACTGTAGTTTCTTACTTATTTTGGCTTCAGCAGCACAGGGATGATTTAGATTCTGATAGGAAGGCCCTGTATTTATTTGTCTGAAGAAAAAATTCAGTTCCTCACCACCAACATTACCTGTCCATATACTGCATAGCTACAAAACATCATAGTAGTTCTCTTTAGGTATTCTTATAGTTCTGTGTTAGATTAGAAATACCACCTCAAATTAACTCACCAGAGAACTGTATCACTGGTTTTAGTGAAAAGTGACTTTTAGTGCCTGGTTCTACAGCACTTTAAAGCACTGTATTTGTTCTGCCCTAGGATTTATTGGATAATAAACAACTATATATTATAGGGTGTATTCACAACTGATAATCAGCACTGACTTCCTGATCTAAAACTACTCTGAGAAGTTCTCTCAGTCTTCTGGAAAACTCAAGGACACTCAGAGAAAAAGAAGAGCAAAAAATTCCAAAGACTTGTTCCTCTCTCAGCTGATATAAGATTATGGTCTATAGAACATTTCCCACTCCTTTTTTAATGCTGCATGTGACAGGGTTTTTCTAATTTCAGTGGCTTCTCTTCTTTTGTGCAGAGTCTGAAAGTCCTGAAAAATGGGAATGATAGGCCAGCCTGGGCACCACAGAGTCCCTTTGCCTATCAGCTCATATTGTATTGCAACTGAATGATGCACTGTCTATCTCCAACACCTTTACCACATTCGTTTTTAGGCTCTTATTACTGGCATGCAGCCTAATTTATTTTTTACTTAGTTACAAATCATTATTTCCACTTGACCACTCACAGAGGAGAAAATAGAGAGAATATAGGGAATGAAAATTCCAGAAATCTCAGAAGAGCCAAAGAAGTAGGTGAAGGTATCAAGTGCCTGCAGTCAGTCCAGCTGCTACTTGTAGTAGTTGGTACCAATAGTCCTAATAAGTCTGAAGATAACACAAACACATTGTCATCTTGTCTTCAATTTCTTTGGTACCAAAGACAACCAATACGGCATTTTTCAAGCCACTATTTTGTAAAGAAACATGCATTGTGATACATTCGTCTTATTTTGCAGAATAATGTATTTTGACAGCGTCCTTTAAAATGGAATTTTTCCCTGAATATTTGCTACAATTATTTCTCAGTGTCATTTAATTACTATTGTTACTATCAGCTTATGTTTTTCACAGTTCCACATTATTTTTTATTTTCACCAGAGCCAGGAACTGTGACAGTACACAAGAATATGAGGTTCCATTAAAATAAAAGAGATGCTGCAAGTCTCCAGAATTGCAGAACTGAGGAATGTGAAAAAGGGAGAGACAAAAAAGTTTGACAATATTATAAATGAAAAGAACAGTAGATGCATTTATGTTCTTAATTCTCACTTACTTAGAAAACAAATTTCCTTGATTTCGGTGGCCTGAAATCTATCATGTCTATGTTTTTGAATAAGTGAGGCTGTCAACATTGTTTCCATAAAATACAGAATTTTTAATAATAAATATGCATGAGACATTATATGTTGTAGTAATTCTTCATATTTAGCCAACAGGATAAATGCTGAAAAACATCTATGTCGTTTTCAAGTTCTACCCCCTATTACTCAGTCTGATTCCAAATTATTTTGATTGTCTGGGGCTTTAACAGCTTTTACCCTGTCTTGAAAAAGATTTAGAAAATCAGATTGAAGAAAAATAAAATAGAAATGTTTCAGTTTCCCTTTTCTCAGTTTTGTTAGAGGCTGGAATCACAAATACGGTTACAGACAGAAAAGAAAAAAATACAGCTCTGTAATGTCTGTGTTTATTTAATGTCAGTAACTTATAGGTCTCAACTGGAGAGTATAAAGATGTCTTCTTTAACTTTCAATATTAGAGAGGAGACCAGGGACATGAAATAATGTTTTTCCATCTTTTAAATTATTTTTACAATACTTCTACTATCTAGACTTAGAAGACAATTATTATGAACTTAGCTGTATAGTATACCTATGTAGCAGTTGTATACATGGATATAGTAAACATGTATGGCAGCTGCATAGCAGCTATACTGACTTTTCAGAACTGATCTTTTTTTCTTTCTCATTTACTACAGAAGAATATAAAGATTTTGCAAACACTATTCCTTGGAACCAGCAACTGATAAGCAACAAGGCAGTAAACTAACATAAAAACATGTGGGTCATGTGATGCATGATCCTGATAGTACAGCATGATAATACTGCCATTCCCATGGGTTATTGAGAGTTCAGGTTGCTACCATAATTTAGTTGCTGACACAGATTAGAATGAAATTACACTGCAAAGCACTGACTGTTGTCATCAGAAGTTACCAATCTAGTAAGAGGAACACTACAGACAATGATAAGAAAAGTGCAATTGCATCATATTACCAGCAGCTTGGGTGGTGGCCCCATCTTCCCATTGATCTATTATGTTGCCACATACCAGAAGATGAAGCTAATATATGTTGTGTCATAAATATCTAGCTCAATTAAGAAAGTCTTCTTCCTGTTAACCCTTTCCCAACACATAGACATTCTGATGTGAAAATTATTTATCCACCTAACTTGTATACTACAAAAATAAATAGTAGGAAGTCTTTCCTTTCTCTGAAGGACTTTGTTTCCAGAGTGACAGGACATATTTATCTTTTCAGCGTACCGGTTTGCCTCTATTCTACACTCAGCAGGATACACCTCTGTCAAGAGACAAATGTAAGCTATCCTTAATAGGCAAACATCTGTTCTGTTTATCTTGACAAAGGTAAATGGCTTGAGTATGTAATAATTTTTGTCTTGGACATATACTTCAGTTTCTTTAAACTCTTTTTGTTAAACATTACACATGTTTATACTATGTGATGGGATGGAGTTATGAGATTTTCAAGCTAGTGTACACTTGATCCTGTAAATCCAGATGGTAGTGGAACACTGTGCAAATATATCAGCACACGTCCTGAACCAGTACAACTGCATTCTTTGGGACATAGCACTTGTAGTGATGTAGCTCTCTGGCTTGGATAAGTTTGTGGGGACACAGCTAACCATGCTGCATTTTCAGTTCTGACTGACTCATACTGGATCAGTGGATTGCCTTGCCTCCCCTCCTTTGGTCCTACATACATAAACTTCTAAAAACTTACCGAAATGTAATGCTAAAATCAAATACAAGGACAGCTTTTTTATTAACTTGACTGAATCTTGATGACAGGTGGGTGCTGGAAATATCAGAAAAATTCTGAAGGTGCGTTTCCTGTGGACCATAAAAATCACAGATATAAACATAAGTGAAAACTAAAGCAAGTTTGCCTTTCCCAAATAAAGATAAAAATGATGAATTTTCATGTCACCATTTGGAGGTCTTTAACCAACATGGCTGTTGTTTGCCTTCCTGAGCTGGGCAATAGAGGCTGAACAAAAGCATTAAAGGCACACGTGATCCATGCTTACTTACGTGTTTCAGCTTCTCTCATCGTGGGTGGTCTATCCAGGGTAGATTAAGACTCAGAAGTTGCTGACACTATAAAAAAAGAAGCAAGTATTCTTCAAGTTCCTTGCTTTTAAAGGGATCATTTCCCCTTTTCTCTTCTCGAGGGATTGCCTTTGTAGCTGTAGCAGGGGAGCATTTCATTGCTCTCACTTTTGCGTATCATTTATCTTGAGATGTCAGATGTTGTCAGATGCATTTTCAAAGGTACAAGATGCAGAACATGGTGAAGCATCATTACTGAAAGAACATGATCTTACACAGATATTGTGGGAATTGAAGCACATGATTGTCGCTGATGCAAAGGTCATGTCCTAACCTCTTGCTTTGGTTATATGATGATGATTTTTTTTCCACTTCTTGCTTTTGCTTTCTCTACCTTTTTTTATTTCCTTCCCCTCCTTCCTCTTCTTTTCTTAGACCTCACTTTCCATGCTCTGATTTTTTATTTAAACACTTATTGCACTCTCTGATGCTTATCTTGGTGTTTAGTCAAGGGTGTCTGACTTCCCTTTTGCTGCCATCAGTGTAAGTAAATTCCCATTCTCCCAGCAATTCTGTGTGGAAATAAACATGGTCATTAATCATTTTACAGCTCACAGACTCAGGATAATGGCACTGGCTAAAAGAATAGTGAAGGTAAGAACTGCAGCAGTTTTCCAGTGTTATTCTAGAATAGACAAACTTTTTGATTTGTCTTTATGAATTGTCATCTTAGTGTTTCATATGAAGAAATGATTATAATATCTCCACCTACTTTGTATTAAATCTTTGTAAAAATTTCTACACCAGACATGTTAAAAATATTTTGGTCAATTTGATGCTGCTATCACTTTTTATCTCAGTTTGACAGTGTCTTTCTTGTGCCCACAGCTAACCCACTGGCACTGCGTACCTGTTAGCCCTTGTGCATTCCTCAGCTTCAGATCCACGACATACAAATTCAGGAGCCACTTGGAAATTGAAGAAACCAGTGGAGCAGCTGAGAGCTCTTTCATTTGAGTCAATACCTTAGCTGTATTTATGTTTATCCTTAGAACAACAGGATCTTCTGAAAGAATCTCTGTAAAAAAACTAGAAGAAAGCAATTTTCAGTTACTTTTTCTTTAAAAAATGAAAGAATCTTGCCTAATCATACTGTCTGTTTGCTTGCATTTCAGTCAAAAATATAACTCCTTTATCAATGACACCTTGTGCTTTTTCTGTTTCTCCTTCTTTACCCAACAGACTTTGGCACCTGTATGGTAAAAAAGGAGTCTCAACCCAAAATCTTCAGTTTTCCTAGTTTACTGTACAGAGCCAGAATATTCTATGACACTACTGAAAATTACTTTGAGGTATTTACAACCACTATTATTTTCTTTCAGTTTGAACTGAAGTACTTCTGAGGCATTGTTAAAGATACGAAAGGGAAAATGCATCTTACAATATCCTTGTCAATCTAGATGTTTTTCTTGATTTCACAAGGTTCTTACAGAGAAGACTTCAATCTTCTATCCTGCTGGAATTATTTTTCTATTAGATAATAGAAAATCCTAGAGAAGTGATAGGAGGATAGATATCTGTATTATATGAATTAGTCCATACACACAATATTAAAAAAAAACCACAACCACTTGAAATCAAATCTCTGAAAGGGCAAATAATTTCAGAATTATTTACAGAAAATTAGTTTTCTCCTGACAGAAATAATACCTTACATAATAGACAAGAGCTGTAAAGGGAGACAAAATCACTGGCAAACATTCTTTATCACTTTGACTAATTAAAAATTAATTTCTTGCAGAGAAATCCTTTGTGGGAGAGTGGATTATCCGCCTTCCTTCTTTGTGGCCTGTGATTTGAAAGCACATTCATCAACAAGGGACACCATCACGGTGCTGTTTTGCTCCAGTGGTTCCTGGTTGCAAAGCAACCTCTCAGATGGAGTTGTAAGCTGGGTCTGTCATTCCTGGGTAAAGCCATCTTGAAGTGATTGGGACACAGTGAATATGGAACCCATACTCTGAAGAAGCAACACACAGTTCTTTACTGCTGGTCTATGTTACAGATGATTGGAATATGACAGGATATATTTATTCATACAAAAAAAAAAAAAAAAAAAAAAAAAAGCTGTTCTTTTCCTGATAAAGTTCAAATAATTTTGCTTCTCAAGGAAGGCAAAAAAGGTGGAAATACAGATAGTTCATTAGTCCTGTCCATGGATATGTGTTTTTTAGTTAGTTGAGCTATCAGCAGTAGTGCAATGTTTTAGTCCTCTGCACTGACATTTCTAATCATAGAAGGTTGGAAAAGATCTCTATGGTCATCGAGTCCAGCCATCGACCTAACACTGCAGGTCTGTCAGTTCCCCATGTCCCTAAGTGCCACACCTACACGTCTTTTGAACACTCCAGGGATGGTGATTCCACCACTGCCCTGGGGAACCTGTTCCAATGCTTAACCATCCTTTCAATGAAGAATTTTTTCCTAATACCCAATCTAAACGTCCAATGACATAACTTGAAGCCGTTTCCACTTGTCACTTGGGAGAAGAGACCAACCCTCACCTTGCTAAAACCCCCTTTCAGGTAATTGTAGACAGCAATAAGATCTCACCTGAGCCTTCTTTTCTCCAGACTCCTTCAGCCACTCATCGTTATGTTGCAAAATGTGGAATATGTAAAGATTTTCTTAAGAAAATATGTTCTTTGATGTTTGATCTTTGTATATTTTCAAGACTAATCAAAAAGCGATTTAATCTGTGAAACAAGAGGGCAGCTAACAAGCAAGCTCTAAGTGATGTCCAGGTGTTAGAAAGACAAATGACTCGGTGGTAGAATTGCCTTCTTAAAGTTTAGGGCTTGACATGTTTCAATGATCTCCGACCTAAAGGGAGGTTAACAAAGCTTGGGAATAAGGATGCACCACTGATAGTGGGCACAAAAAAATGTAGAATTTACAGGCCACAAGGACATTTGGCAGAACCCCCAAAATAAGGAAGAAACTAATAAAGATAACTCAGCAACTGTGCTGAATCAGCCCCAGCTGGGTAAAAGGTAATTGGCAGTGGGTAAATCACGACTGACTCACTGACACCGACCCAGAAGAAGAGAAAGGCTGAGTATGTGTACTAATTAGCATGAAAAGCTAGAGAATCATTAATTAATAGAAGACAGAATACTGATTTTTAAGAGAACTATGTAACTTGCAGACAATGGACCTTAATGCCTTTGTTTGCTAAAATGTATAAACAATGAAAAGTTTTGGTAGTTGTTATGCTGGCTTTGTGGACTTGCCACCTAGCATCCCTTTCTGTGCAGAACTGTAAATACATTAAATACTTTGACTCTGTGTGGTTTGGCCTCTTGAACACAGGGTAAAAAAAACCTTTTTGGGACAACCAGACTTGTGCTCAGCAGCTTTGCTGCCCTCCTTTGGACACGCTCCAGCCCCTCAGTGTCGTTCTTGTCGTGAGGAGCTCAAAACTGGACACAGGATTCGAAATGTGGCCTCACGAGTGTACAGGGGCTGGCCACATTTTATCTGACAGAAGCCAAGATGCCACTGGCCTTCTCGGCCACCTGGACACACGCTGGCTCATGTTCAGCCGCTGTCAACCAGCACCCCCAGGCCCTTTTCCACGTGGCCGCTCTCCAGCCACTCTGTCCCAAATCCGTAGCGCTGCATGAGGCTGTTGCGAGCCAAGTGCGGGACCCGGATGTTCAGGCCAAGGGCCAAAGGCGAGGAGAGGAAGAGCCATGGGGTTTGGGGGAGGAACCAGCGCGGTTCGGACCGACAGAGCCGCCGCGGAGATCGCCGTCCGCCGCAGCGGAGGCGGAACCCTGGGGACGGGCCCGGTCGTCAGCCGGCGCCCGTTCGCCGCGGCTTTCCGCCGTCCCGCCGTTACCCCGGCAACGGCGCCGCCAGCGCAGCGCGGAGCCCGGGCCCGGCCGCAGGATGGTGAGGGGCGGCGGGGCGGTGAGGGATGGCAGGATGCTGAGGGGCGGCGGGGCGGTGAGGGATCGCAGGATGGTGAGGGGCGGCGGGGCGGTGAGGGATCGCAGGATGGTGAGGGGCGGCGGGGCGGGGGACGCGGCGCGGGAGGCACCGCCGAGGGAGGGCCCGCTCTGACCCGGCTCCTCTTCGCTCTCTGCCCAGATGCTCTCCCGGGCCAAGGCGGCCGTGGGGGGTACCCCGCCGGCGGGAGACAGGCGGAAGAAGAAAGGGAAGGAGGTGCCACAGCTGGAGGAACTCTTGGCCCAGAGGGACTTCACCGGCGCCATCGCCTTGCTGGAGGTGACGGGCTTTCCTCGGTAGAGCGGTGTCGTCGCTTCCAGCCCTGTGCCCTCAGGGCTGCGGGGCGAGAGGACTCGTTCCCCTTCCTTGTGTCTCTCTCGCACCGTTGGGGCCCTGCAGCGGCATCTGTTGCTCCCCGCTTACAGAGCCGGGTTGGCCTGTGACGGCTGCCTGCTGCTGCCCTCCGAAATGTGAAAGCAGCTCCACCCCAGTAGCATCCACAGCTGTCAAATCATCCGCGATATATGATGGCCTAGTATTGCCTTGGTTATCTGTGGGGCTTTAGAAACTGTGGCAGCTGACAAAATTCTTACATTCTTTATTCCCTACAAAGTTTAAACAGCACGTGGGTGAGGAGGAGGAGGATGGCAACCTTTGGATCGGATACTGTGCGTTTCATTTGGGTGACTACAAGAGAGCTCTGGAGGTAAGCTGAGGAAATCGTGCTTCCCGAGGCTGGGATGTTGTGGTAGAGCAATGACAACTGGAGGAAGATGGTCTGTAACACGGAACAGCCCTGCTAGCCAGTTAAGGTACAAATGTACAGCAATAAGGCAGATGCTGTGGAAAGCAGTTTGGATTGGAAAAGAAAGTGCTATTTGCTTATGAAAATAGAACTTTTTTAATGTTACCTACTGAATTGATACTAGGTTCAGTAACTTAATTTGTTCTCTTGAATGTCAGAGTTCATGTCCTAAATCCATCATTCCCTTTTTGCATCTAGGTTTCCAGAGTTTCGATTTTCAGGTTTTATAATGCTTTTGTCTTCACTGTGTAGCTTATCTGTGATATGCATGATAAAATTCTTTCTTTAGACGTAGATGCCCCTGGCCATTTAATGTACTTTATTGCTCTTCTCTGCATTTTCTTGTATTAGGTAATTCAACTAAATGAGATAGTCTTATTTTCCAAAAGCTTTAAGTCACTAAAATATATGTTAATTGTTCAAATATGTAGCTTTTAATATTTGCATCTTAGAGTTCTGTTGTGTCTGTTCACTATGATGTATAAATGAAGTATAACTGGGTTTGCAGTCTTTGAACTTGTTTTCCCCAGAAGCAATATTAAAAACAGATGTTAAAGTATGAGAAAAAATAATAAAAAGAAAATAAATGGATTATAGAACAATGATGATATTTTCTCTCTTAGATAAATGGTCACATGCACAAGATGCATCCATGAGATGAAAACTCTAAAGCTTCCAAG
Source organism: Corvus kubaryi (assembly GCF_017639235.1). NCBI lineage: Eukaryota > Metazoa > Chordata > Aves > Passeriformes > Corvidae > Corvus > Corvus kubaryi. The sequence continues at coordinate 17,974,648 of NW_024582061.1, read as the reverse complement.
TAAGAAAGGCACAAAGCACTCTGCCCTTTAAAAAACTGAAGAGAAAAACATCTGTTGGAGATACTAGAAATGCTCAGTGAATCAAATTGACAGTATGCACAGTATAGAATGTAGAATAGTAGTATAGGACATCATGGTAAATTAATATTCATGTGTAGACTTATGGAATTTAAATATTATGAATAGAACAATCAGTTGCTGTAGTTAATTTACATCTAAGCATTAGGTGTTAATAGCGAGTGGAAGTTTAGAAAAAAGAAAAGTGTTCATATACAAATGAAAAATAACTTGAAATTTCTTTGAAATAAGAAGTAAATTGAAAATACATTTGAAATAAATTCTGCTTTTTGAAATACCCAGTAGATGCTTTCATAGCCAGAGCAGACTTTACATTTCTTTCAACAAAAAGGCAACTGCCTTTTTTTTCTAATTAGTTTTTGCATGTGGTGTTTGATTCACCACTAGGTGATGCTGTTGATTCAGGCCTTTAAAAACTGCAACATAGTCTTTTTCACGTTTTTCTACCCAAGAAAGGACAATGAAAGGTTTGTATGAGCGATCTGTAGTTTGATTGTTTGTGTATGTTTTAAGTGAGAGATCACAGGGCCTGTCTTTTCAGATGTAATACTGGTTTTTTGCACAGTGATGAGTCCTGATAGCTTTGTCATTTTGTGGTGATGTGGGAAATGAGCCTATGCATCCCAACCTAGTTTCTTCGGGGACAGAACACTCTAGTTTTAGTTTCTAAGGTTGTAGGTCTCATTGCACTGTGGAGACTGAACTGCCTTTCATTTATCAGCTTCCATGTTGAAGTGTAAAATGCTGTTATCTCTTCTCCTATGTTACAGAGGTGTTGTTGCTGTATTCTCAAGGACAAATTCCTCGATAATCTATACCCTTGAGATCTTGGAGCACTCTTTTGGGAGTGCCAACAGCACTGTAAATAAAATATTATGGGTCAAAGATTCTGCAGAATTCTCCAGAATGACATTGCACACAATCTGAATGATTCACACTCCTGTGTGTTCCTGCAAGTGGCAACACATAGTCTGTGTCACTGTATTCACAGTTCATGGTTTGTATTCCGTGTCCCTGATGAGGGTCTCCAGAAATCACGCTGCTCAATGCTTTTATTAATGATGATACTTTCATAGCGAGCCAGGCGTATTGGTTGCATAGCAACTTTTGGAGAAGCTTGGGAATTGCGGTGAGGTGGCCATCATGGGAGAAATAGGGAAGAAGTGAAAAACACACAGGCATCCAGTTCCAGGAATATCTTCAGAGGGAATGACAGCAAAATCTCTGTCACATGCATGTGAGAGAATTCACATTCTCTTATCACAGGCACAACAAAACACAACAACAGTTAGGTATCCTTTAGGTAGAGCACTAACCTCAGCTTCACTAGGTTTACACTTTCCCCTTTCTTAACAGCAGATGCCTTTCTCAAAGGTTATGCCACTGCCACTGGCCTGGTGGGATCATCCCTACTGCTGTACCCCACTTTATAAATGGTACTGCAATGGGCTTGACTCTTCCAGCAGTCATGCAATGCTTCCTTGGGGACTGACTAGCTTCCTTCATGGACAAACTTACTTTTACTGGGTAGCTTGGGTCTTCCTGGCATCATATGACAACCAGAGCTTCCCTAGTAGATGGTGGCATCTAATTAGTTTTCTGGAATCTTCCACATCTACTGTCTGTAATGAAGCAAAACCATCTGTCTTTCTTCAGCAGCTGCCACTTGTTCATAGCTCTAATCTTAAAGCTTTTCTGAGAAATTTCCCAGTGTCACCCACGTACCAGAACTAGAGCATCACGTCAATGATTCTGTTTATGAGATGCCTAATCTTATAAATTGAATCAGCTGGGGCCTTAAGAAAGTGAGGATTTATTATTATTTATATATATGTTTTTGTGTGTGTATATATATATATTAGAGGTATTTAAAAAAATGTACGAGATGAATTGGCAAGGGCAGGTGCATGTCTTGGTTGGATTCAGGAACAAGTTTCAGACTTGCAGTCTGTACCCTCTGCCTCTAGGCACACAGAATACTGGCGTGGTGCAGCTGGTGGATGTGGTAATGCCATTTTGGCCCATCAGCTGCATACATGAGAGCAAAGAATGTTCTCTGGGCCAGAGCCTTCAATGCATTGTTCTGTGAAAATCCTACAAACTGCATACAGCCAGCGACAGTCTCTCCAATCTGCCACTTCCCTCCTGGCAGAGTAGTAGGAGCCATTCCACCACTTCGCTGAACAAGACCTCCTGCTGGCTTGGCTCAGGGTAATTTTAGTCAAATAGTAAATCATGGAAGGAACAGGGCTGTAGTAGAGTAATTGTTCATCCATGAGCAGTATCTGGTCATGCTTGAGTAATTCTGTGGGAAATGTGAGAATACAGGTACACTCCAGTTCCTGATAGATGAAGATAGAAAGTAAAAAATAGATTTTTTAGCTCTGGGAGTTCTCTAGGCTTCTCTCTCATCACTGTAGCCAGGTTATGATAAGTATCTCATTTGAGCACGTGTGGAGCAGCCATATATGTTGGCTTGTTTATTGGCTCTTAGGCATCTGTGTTTATGGGCTTGGAGAATCCAGATAAATAATACAGGCATTGAGCTGGCCCTCCACATTGTCAGTACATGTCCATAGTTGTAGGCAACCAACCTGGCAGCCTGCTTTTGAGGAAAATTGCATGTGTCTTATGATACGGGCATGAGGAGGAGGAGAGTGAAATAGCAAGGAGTTGTTAATGCTCCTGGATGGCAAAAGTATGCCACAGGTTGACTGTTAGGACAGGTTTGAGAGTATTTAGTTTGTTTGGGTTTGTTGACTTACTTGGAGAGGAGGGGGAAAAGTTCTTGTGACGTAGTCTTTGAGAGGCTGATGCTGAATGGCTTTCAGTGAGGAGAGGGGCAACAGCATAGTCTGGGCACATGGCCCAGAACTGCAGGATAAGGAGCACTAATAGTCCTAATTTTTATTTTCTGTGTTTCCATAGATTCATGTTGGTTCTTCTAGAACACTCTTTATATATTGCTTGCTTTGAATGGCCAAGTCAGAACATGACTTGTGTTTATGCACTTTGTCTTTTCTAATTTATCTGCCTGAAGCCCTATCCGAAAGAGACCTTTCGGTGTGTTTAATCTGAATGAATTTTGAAAGATTCCAGATGGTCCCAATAAACAGCACTGGCCTATCTCTCAGAGCTCCGTGACAGGCCTACGTAAACTGACCTCAGTAGGAAAGGTTGGCCTCTACGTGAATGTTTTCTTTTTTATTTTATTAATCATTATTATGATGATTTTTATTATATATATATTTATTTATTGTAAATATTGTTGGAAAGCTAGTCCCTGAAGTACTAGCAAGACTGAGCTGGCTTTTAAGGGTGCTTCTTACCAGTATCTTCTCTGGGAGTGCAGTTTACTTTTACTTGGCAACAACAAAAAAATTCTTTATGCTTGAAAACTCTAAACTTTATTGTTGTCAGCATATTTCTGTTCTTGGAATTTGCTGTCCTTTGGGCATGGCTTATTTTATCTTGTGCAGTATATATATCTGTCCTTCTCCTCAGAGGTAAGAAGTCTCCCACCCACAGTGGCTCAATCTGCTAAACTCTCCCTAGGTAGAGAGGACTTCCAATTCCTATGTTTGGAGAACAAGTACAGAGTCAGCAAGGGGTTGTTTTGCTGGGAGGAATGAGTGACTTGTGGTGATCTGGAGTATATGGATGACATTCCTTCAGCAGGTCTTGTGAGCACTTTGTGTGACTCTGCCTGCTTTGCCTTATGCTGCCTGTCTCCATGACTGGATGAAGAGCAGGAGCACCAGCAGTAGGCACTTCCATTGGGACGGTCCTTCCTAGTAATTTATTAGAAATGTGACATAGGAAAAAAAATGGCATTGAGAGATCTCCCTGCCTCTGTTTTTAGTACCTGTTTAATACTCTGTTGTTACTGTGAGAAAAGAAGTTTATCTTCAGGAATATAATTGTTTAGTGGCTGCAAAGTTTGTTTTGTTTAAAAAAGGTAGATTGAAAGATTAAAGTGTTAAGTTTTTGCTGTTTCACAAAAAACAAGAAATGAAGCAGTTTATGTGGCAGAATTAAAGGATATGTAATGAATGTGAATGTGTAAGAAATACCAGAATCCAGTATCTAGTGCCTTTCTATAGCTGTTGGCTGTAAATCTTAAAATGGGAAATGGTAAACTTAGGAACAGGTTATTAATATTTACTACAAATTACTTATCTTTATCTATAAGGAAATCTTGAATTTGTGCAATACTGACTTATAGGCTTGTATTTTAATGCAGTGGTCTCCAAACAATTTTTGCTGTACCCCTATCAGTAAAAAATTTTTGAGTACGCACCCCCAATGTATATACACACACCTATACATTTATAAATTATATACATGTACCACTGTACTAATATGTAATCTTAAAACATACACAAAAATAGGAGCTAAAAAAGGATGTGATAAAATTAAACACTATTTTAAAATATTTATTTTAGTTATTAATAGTACAAAAATTTTTCTTCCTGCACTTGATGTTATTATTATATTGCATAACCTCAGACTTAAAACATACTTCCACGGGTTTAATATACACTAAGACACTACCTACAAGTTTACAGAAACACATTTAGCACTTGCTTCAGTAAGTATTCACAAAGAGATTTCCCTGGTGTTTATGGCTCCCAGGCTTTGACTGGAGGAAAACTTAGGAAAGCAACAGAAGTCGGTTATATTGATGCCTTTATAACTTACATATATTGGGGTTTATATATGTAAATAATATTTTTCTAATAATATATTTACAATATAAATATGTTTTATATCTCTGTAACTTCAATATTGACAGAAGTTGTGCTCATACGTGATGATTTATGGCACTGCTTGTCCCTGTGGTCTGTTATATTGCTGTAGACAAAGAAGTAGGGACATAGCTTAAAACATAATCATTTTGTTGTAAGGACTGCAGTGAACTTCAGAATAAATTGTTTGATCTTAGTAATTTAATGATACATTGTAAAATCGTGGAAGAAAGAATGGTATTTAATACATGTATGTGCTCTCACGCATTTTTTAAAAATCAACTTTTCTTCTGTTACAGGAATATGAGGCCTTAACCAAGCAACCAACTTGCAGTCCAGATGTTTGGGTGAACCTTGCCTGTACGTACTTCTTTCTGGGGATGTACACACAAGCAGAACAAGCAGCTTTGAAAGGTGAGCTGTATCACTCTGTTGGAAAAGACCGCTTATTGGTTTGAACGCTTAAAGTAATTTCCAGCGAAAGTATGCAATAAAGGATACTTTTGACCAAAGTTTTTTGGGGTTGGGGTTTTGTTAACTTTCATTTAACAGGAGAACTATGATGCAGTTTCCTTCCTAGAAATACCTTGGATATGTGGAGCAGCTGGAACTAAAAGAAGCATCTGGAAAATAATTTCTTTTATTAATTTCTAAAAACCCAGCATATGCCAAGCAGCAACAAAAGGTTACTTTTCTTTTGACTGATTCCATGTCTCTGAGCCAGTGCAGATGAAGCAAATTAGGCCAGATAAATTATAAAAAAATAAGCATCTGAGAGAATTCAGCATTCTCCCTGATGAAGACAAGAGTTCTGTTTACATAGTTTGAATGACTTAGTAGGTGGTCTCATTGCCTTGTAAGTCAGATGTTAGGTATCTGATTCTTCAAGGGATGAAGTTCAACAGTCACATTATTACAGTTCTACTTTAATCTGAACAAGCATGGGATCATTTAAAGAGGAGAAATGGGAATTAGATTCCAAGGCAATTTTTACTGCCTAAAAATGTTTCTATAGTTTAATTTTGTTGCCCATCACTTTCTATGTATCTTAGGGATTTATATTGTTTTCTATAACCATAGTATCTCAGTGCTTTTTAAGTAGAATTAATAGTAATGGTATCTCAGTCAACCTCTGACTCTTGCCTTCTTAGGATAAAACTCTTATTGAAGGATGGGTTTTCTCCTTTCTTTCATTAGTCTTCTTGTCTTGTGCTGAAAATAGGGTAGGAAGAAAATAATTGTGTACTTTCTTGTGATGTGAAGTAGTGCCTTCCAAAAGGACAGCTTTGTAGCATTTTTAAAAAATAATTAGGTTCTTATATCCCTTTAAAATCCTCAGAAAGATCATGCTGAGTTTGAATCCCACAACTGGAAAAGTTTTTTGTTTTCAATTATAAAAAAAAATCTCATGCAGAGCTTTGTGATTTGTATTGTTAAAGAGGTGTGTAATTTTGTAATATTCACAAGTAATTTAATCTTTAATGTACCACAAATTTGAGCTTTGGAGATTGCAATATAGGACTTGAAGTGAGTCTAAAAATAAATGGGCAATAGAGCTTGAGGTGTCACTGTGACCTAAACCACGGAGGAAGCAAGCAGCTGCATCCTGTACCAGCTGGAGCCACTGTCATCCGCTTCACATCTTGTGAATTACAGTGATCCGTTCTAGAGATGACATATACACAGCTGGGCATGCACATTTATTAACTATGAGCTGGGGGTGAGGGAAGGTTAATGTTTGTCATGCCCCTTCAGATTAGTTAATAGTAGTATGGTGAGTGGCAGAGTAGGGGGTGCAGTTAGTGGTACTTGGGTGCTGGAGGCAAGGGTAGGAATATTAAGAAAGCAGGAGTGGGAGGGAGCGTAGCTGAGGGAGGGAACGGAAAATAACTGAGTGGTCGCGTTAGTTCAGTTCCTCATCAGTTCCTGATTTTATGTAATTGTTTAAGAAGGACAGCATGCCAGTTTTTATAATGAGGTGCTAAACCTTTCTTGTGAGTACTGTAATACTGGTGATTTCTGGCTACTTAAGCTTAGTGGGGAAGCAGTCACAGCTGTAGATTTGTAACAGTTGTTTGTTCTCCACTGAAAGCTTCCAAGTGTGGTATACTCCCCTTTCAATCTTTCCTATATTGAGTTTAAACCTTTTTATTTTTGCTTAAGTCAGATCCTCTTTTAGGTTTTTTTTAACAGCTTAGGACTGCATCAGTGATGGCTGTTGGCAATATAGTATTGACTGCTGAGGCCATATCATCTTGTGGTCTCTTCCATGGTTTTGCAAATACCTTGAAGAAGCAAAATACTTCCTTTGAACAGGTAAAGGCTTTAGAAGAACACCATTTATCCAATACCGCCTTGAATACCACAGAAAAGATGACAGGTAGTGTTAATGTTAGGCTACTTACCATTGCTATTTTGGGATTATTTTGCCTAAATTCTTGCATAGTGCACACTGTTTATTGCTGCACCTTTGCTAAGCTCCTGAAAGTAGCATAGTGCTAAAACAAATTAAGGAGAACTAATTTAGTTTCAGCTATAATTCTAAATTTCTACAGTGACAGAATCTCTGTATGAAAGGGAACATAAATATCAGCAAGCTTTCTGGAATAGGTTTTCCACACAAACATGTAAATATCTATAAATCAAATCAAGTTCCTTCTTGCCATGTACTGTTGCTGTTGCTTAAGGAAATTATTGTTAACCATGGTTCCATTAATGTGGAAAAATATGCAGGATACTTAAAAATTAGGAAATTATCATAAAAAGCCATGAGGTAATTAATGTATTCTTACAAGATATATAGTCCACAATCTCTTGTGGAGGAAGGTTTTATCTTTATTTTATAATAGATGTGAATTGATCTCTTAGCTTGTTGTTACTTAATTTAAACTTTATGGTATAGGGAGGATGGGGAGGTGATTCAGGACAGCCAGCACAGCTTCACCAAGGGGAAGTTCTGCCTGACCAACCTAGTGGCTTTCTGTGATGGAGTGACTCCATCAGTGGGCAAGGGAAGGGCTACAGGTGTCATTTACCTTCTTTGACATGGTTCCCCACAACATTCTTCTCTCTAAATTGTATAGATATGGATTTGATGGATAGACTGTTAGGCAGATTAGGAATTGGTCAGACAGTCAGATCCAGAGGGTAGAGATCAACAGCTCAGAGTCCCAATGGGCATCAGTGACCAGTGGCATCCCTCGGGTCCATATTAGGATCAATGTTATCTAATATCTTCATTAATGACACAGACAAAGGAATCAAGTGCACCCTGAGCAAGTTTGCAGATAACACCAAGCTGAGTAGGGGTGTTCACACACTTGAAGGATGGGATGCCCTCCATAGGGATCTGGACAGGCTTGAGAGGAGGATCTGTGAGAACCTCAAGACGTTCAACAAGACCAAGTGCAAGGTGCTGCACCTGGGTTGGGGCAACCCCTGGTATCAACACAGGCTGGGGATGCACAGGTCGAGAGCAGCCCTGCCAAGAAGGACTTGGGAGTGCAGGTGGACAAGAGGCTGGACATAACCCAGCAATGTGAATTCACAGCCCAGAAAGCCAATTGTATCCTGGGATGCATCCAAAGCAGCTGGACAGCAGGGTGAGGGAGGGGATTCTGCCCCTCTGCTCACTTCTGCTCTGGTGAAACCCCATCTGGAATGGTGAATCCAGCTCTGGGGTCCCCAGCATAGGAAGGACATGAACCTGTTCGAGCAAGTCCAGAGGCCACCAAGATGATGAGAAGGATGGAGCACCTTTAAGGAAAGGCAAAGGGAATTGGATTTTTTAGCCTGGAGAACAGAAGGCTTCAGGGAGACCTCATTGAGGCCTTCCAGTACCTAGACAAGGCTTACAAGAGAGCTCAACAAGGACCGTTAACACAGGCATGTAGTGATAGGACAAGGAGGAATGGCTTTTAACTGAAAGAGAGTAGGTTTAGATTAGATACAAGGAAGAAATTCTTTTACTGTGAGGGTGGTGAGGGGTTGCCCGGAGAAGTTCAAAATGTTCAAAGCCAGGCTGAACAGGGCCTTGAGCAACCTGGTCTAGTGGAAGGTGTTCATGTCTATGGCAGCGGGGTTGGAATTAGATGTCTTTAAGGTTCCGTCCAACCTAAGTCATTCTGTGATTCTATGATTCTCTCAGGAAAGAATAAATCTGAATATGAAAAGTCATCTAAGAAAGAATTACTGCAAATATAACCTAAGAAGTAGAGCAAAAAGGCAATAAAGAAAAATCCTTCCTTGAAGGTTTTTCATTACAGTTGTATTTTACCTCCTCTGGGCTTTCTTCCAAATTCCTTTCAGATATTTCTGGCTTCTCCTTTTTCCCTGTTGTCCGCTTACATTGCAGTTACTAATGTTCCTGGTTCTGAGGTGAAGGTAGTTACTTCCAAGTCAGCTACTGTTGTTTTGTAGTCATCCCATAGTGAAGCTGCCAAGTGATGTTTTGTTTACTCCTTTTGCATCTGTGTTCTCATACATTGGCTGAACATATGTTTTCTGTGCTGTGGGTAGCCAATCTTGTCTTGAGAGAATGAGGTTTAAAGTACTGATCTTGGTTTAATATATAATAATAGCAAATTATTATTTTTTTCATTATAAGAACTAATACTCTCATGTTGCATTCACAGTTCCTGTGCCTTGCAAAGGCCAAAGAACAGACTCTCAGCCTGGCACACTTGGACTGTGATCCTGGCAACTGATTTGAGTGTTTAGAAGCCTGCATAGTGCTCTCAGAAGCTGTTGGCTTACATTAAGAAAGAAACTAAGAACTAAAACATAAGAACTAAAATTGTTCTTTTAAACCACAAAATGTGCACATAAGTGGGGCTGCAGTTAAGTCTGTTATGAAAAACAGTCTTTTTAGGATAAATGGGATCTTAGAATTAAATTTAAGATTCGTGCACAGACAGGGTTGTATTGCTGAACCATTCATTAAAGTTGGGGGTTTTTTTCATCCCTTCCAATTTTTGATGGGAAAAGCTTTGTAATTTCTTTGCTTCTTCACATCTCTGTATGTGTCAGATCTGAATGTGGTTTAACTGAATAGAGAACTCATTTTACAGCCTATATTCAAGGAGCAATATTGTACAAGAGCAGAACAGAGATGGGTTAGGAAGAACAATGGCATTTTCCAAACCGGTTTTGCTTATTCATGAAGTGATGTTTCTCCGGTGTGAAATAGTTGTCACCAGTTAAAATGTGCAGTTACAAGCAGGCATGGAACAGTTACTGGGTTTTTTTCCCTTAGGATTGCATGTTCACCTGCATGAAAAACTATCTGCCTGTTGTTTTACTGTGTTTCTTGACAACAGTAGTTATTTTTGGTGCATTTTAGCTGAGGTTTCAAACCAGCCATTTCATATATGGAACTTTGAGAGTGCCCAAGTGAAAATATCATGTTTAAAAGCTAATAATCTTATTTTCTTGTTTTGTTTTTTAAAGTATAGTGGAAGCTACAGCCCAGGAACAATTAATTTGATGATCTTTAATTTATTGTGCTTAGTATGACTGAAATGAAATGTGTGTGTGTTGCAAGTAACTGAACATAGCCGAACTGCCATTTAAGTTTTGTGGGAATAGTAAAATTTCAGAATATCCTCTGTAAATTTCATTCAAGAAAATTCTGAACAGTTGAGCTATTCAAGTGAGTGTAAGTGTAAACTTCACTGCTGGACCATGGGGTTTTTTTAACATTTTCCCCATTCCCTTTCATTTTCCCCTCCACCAGTAAAACTTTGGTTTTGAGGCACAGAGGGCTTCATTCAGCTACTGTGTTCAGGTGAGCAGTGTGTTGTCTCGATCAGGGACAAGGAGAATAAGATTTCCTCTGGTCATATTTTCTACTGTCAGGATGGAGCCTTCTCAGCCATGCTTCATTCCTACCAGCTCCTGCTATGTGTGTTTAAGGTGTGTTCTATGCCTGTTGATGTGTGAAGGGCTGCTATAGCATATGCATTATGTGCTAGATGGGATTTGTTAATGCTGGATGCATAACCAGGAGTGCCTTGCACTCTTATGAGAGGGCACAAATGCCAGATTGCCCATGACTCTATTTCATCATCTTTTGGTGCAATATGGAACCCACCAAGAGTCTCAGCTGCCATTTCTAGTGAGTTTAACTTTTTTTGTAATAATGTCTTGGGGTGACTTTATGATTGTATCCCATGTTGCTGCCCTATGCCCAGAAATTAACTTTGTGCCTTTCTATGCCTCTAAACTGAGCCTGAGAGGGGGAAGGAAAAAACTGAGCAAAACTTTTTCAAAGCAGTTTGCAGCTTGTTCAAGGTCACACAGAGATAGCGCTTTTTTTTCCAGCCGCGGCAGGGGAGGGAGGAAGCAGCCGGCTTGCTGCTTTCCAGTCAGCTTTTGGCCAGTGGTTCAGCTTCTTTTTCTCCGGAGAGAGACTGAGAGTTGAATTTTTTTTCCTTCCCTGCAATTTCGGATTTTCTCCCTTTTCTGCTGGACTGCTTCAATATTAGAACACATCAGGGGGACTTTCCACCGGGCACAGAGGGCCTGGCCCTGGGCCAAGCCCCAGCTCCGAGGAGACCAAAGGGAGGGCTCGAACACTTTCCCAGGTTTTTTCTCAACAGCGAGAGATTTTATTATTTAGCATTATTTTCCTTTTCCCGTGTGTTTGTTAAATAAATAATTTTTATCTCTTTCACTTTCCTTTGAGGAAAATTTATTTTCCCCAAACCTGGTGGGGGAGGGGTGGTAACCTGCCTTCTCTCAGAGGATATATTTCTAAATTTGGCCAAATCGGTACAAATAATTAGTGAAGACAACTGTCTTCATTCTTACTGTAGCTGCTTATTATATATTTTAACAAATACTTCACTGGGTGCCTGTCAGTGTCAGCACATGAAAATATACAGAACACTTTTTCAGATCCATGACAGCTATGACTTTAGTGCTTGGAAAAACAGCACTGATCACGACAAAAATTCTAGCAAAGGAATATCAGTGCGTTTCGTAGGTGGAAAGAGATATATCCTATCCAGCTATTTCAGTGCTTGAATACAAGGCCAATACTGGACCTGAAGCAAGGTCCAATTTGTTGCCGTGCAGCATTGTCATCATGTTTGTTGTGATCCCAAGATTGCTTAGTGCTGATTTAAAAAAAAAAAAAAGTAGTCATTGTCTTGAAAAAGTGGAACAGGAAAAGAAGATTGTGCTTCGTTGTAGCATTAATAGATCAGTGACAATGAAATTCAGTAGCAGCAGAGAATAATAAAAGAACAACCCTAATGTCCCTTAAATATCCCTTAAAAATCATTATCTCTGATGAGGCAGTTGTATCACTTCCTGCTCCAGTGATTGACACATCTTTATCCAATATTCATAACTCCATTCTTTCTGAAAACTAATCTGACCTTGTTCATATGTTTCCTTGTCTTCCTCAAAGAATGCATTTGGCACCAAGAGAAAAGAAACTGTAGATACTGAATGTTTCCATATTGCTGCTTACTATATCGAGAGGGTTATATATGTGTAGGGTTTTAAGCAACTTATTAAAAAGAATATCAGATAGCTAGTATCATATAATATCTTACAAAGCAGAACATTTTTCCACCCTCCATGTATCCATGCATACCATCAAAACTCAGATTTCATCTTTTGCCTGTTTTTAGGTGTTAAATAATGTGTGCTAACTCTCCAGCTTTTGCCAAGAAGTAAATAATATTTTTGATGTCAGATCAAATGCCAGGTTTGCCAGGGTAGCATGCACTTACTGGTTGACCAGTGAAACAAGAAATCCTTGGTTTAGGTTCTTGACAGTACTGCTTGCAAGTCAATTTTCACAGTGAAATTAATGCTAAAACACACTCAAAAAGGAAAAAAAAATAAGGAAAACCTACTCAAAAAAGGAACATTGGTGTCTTTACCCATAGTACTGTGATTATATGATACGTTATTTTCAGTATAAATCCCACAATGTGTCCTGCTTGTATTTTTGGAGTCTTTGATGACCAAATGTTTTGAATTGTGAAGGGTGGTTGTAGTCGAAGTTTCTCACAAAAGCACATGTGGGCTCCATGTGCAACCCTTCTAAACTTTGATATTAAAACCTATCAATTAATGCTGGGGAACATGTAGAGTGAAGAGCATGGATTTAAGTTAAGGTACTCTCACTTTCTGACTCAGTGGATGAAATAACCATACTATCATGTCAGTTATACTACTACAGTTGCGTATACAATATTTACTGTAGATCAGAAAAACTTCCTGTTCTTTAATAATTAGGCTAATGAGAATTCCCACATATATCCCAGACTGAAGACCATTTAGCTTCTTAACAACTTGATGCTCTGTTAGAAGTATCTTACAAGATGTGGTTTTGTGAGTACTCTCATAGCACCTATGTATTTTGGACTTCTGTTCTAGCAGTTCTTTAAAGATACAATTCACTGTCCTTACTTTCTAGAAACATGGTGAAATAATACAGCTAGCTAAGGAAAAAAAGGAAGAAATAGCTCCTGTACTTATTAGAAGTAGGTGGGCAGCCTTGCACTGCCAGTCTGTTCAGAATGGCCTGGGTTTTGGCACTGTCCACTGTGTTATGAAGTTTACTTACTATGCAGACAAAGAGTAAGAAATCTGGAAATCTCTCCCTAAATTGCTTAAAAAAATAAATTCCATCTTCAGGGGATGGTGGGGAAGAGGGATTGGTGGTTTGAGCCCTCTTTCATGGTTTAGAACGTCAGAAGAATTACAGCCTTGTGTTACAGGCTATTGCTGTGCTAACTCTGCACTTTTGTGGCCTTATAAACACAGTAAGTAATTCTGCTTTTTGTAAAGATTCCATGTACTCCCCTTCTGTGGAACATGGTTTGCCAGCTGGTTGGTCTGAGCAAGAATAAGAGTGCTCATTAGGCTAGGAAAAGTACAGGAAACAAGGGAAGGCTTTTTGGAAGATTGCTTGCAAAAGAAATTAATAGCTGTTTTTGACAAGGACGTTTGTCACTCTTGGTGAAGCAAAAGGCTCTAGTGACTTAAAACTATGCAGTTAACAATTTGTGTCATACGGAGTGAGTTCAGTGGAATTCCTAATCCTGCTAGAGCAAGAAATTTCATTAACTTTACTGGCTCTAGTAAGAAGATATCCCCCTTAAATCTCTTGCCATATCTTAGTTTGAATCTTACCTGCTCTGGCTGTAGAATTCTTTGGTGTGCCTTTAGTTCCTAAGGACAGAAGAAATATTAAATGTATAATGTAATGTGTGTATCTAACAAAACGGTAGCAAGCACTGGGTTTTTCAATACACTAGAAGTTGACAAGATTCCTGGAATTATAGATCACAACTTACTTCATATGTGACGCATCACAGAAGGAGCTTTGAGTTTATGTGTTGCTGCTTTTTATTTTGAAAAGCTGCTATGCTTGTATGTCACAAAAAACCCCCCAGAGAATTACCCAGAAATCGCTGCAGGGAAATGATAGTGCAATTCATAGGAGTTTTAAGGCTTAGGGAAGGTAGAGGCCAATGAACAATTATTTTCAACAGGGATTTCAAAAGAAATAGTCAAGGAATGAAGATAGGAATGAGGAAGACCTCTAAACCACTCTAAAATTGGTAGAACCTCCCCTGAGGCATACCCTGCAAAGGGCTCTCAGTGAAGAACTGTATTTGGCCTAGTTAATGAAAGAATATGGATGCATTCATGTCTGTTGAGAAAGAGAGTAAAAAATATAAAGACATACCCTGAGTAGTTCATTACAGTAATATGTACTGAATTTCCCTTTCAGCACCTAAGAGTGGTCTCCAGAACCGTTTACTCTTTCACCTGGCACATAAGGTATGATGTCTTTTCCTCACTCCTGCTTTTTTTGTTTTCTTTTCAATTTCATAATGTGTCATTTATGCTGGCAACCAGGCAGAATAATTAAAATGCCTATGGTGGCAGAAGAACAAATACTTTTCGTAACCACCCTATTGTATAAAAATGTGGAGGAGAAAGCAAGTGTGAAAACTTGATCTCAGAATAGATCCCCTCAACATGTTTCTAAGGAAAGTCTTACCAGTACAGTTCACATAAGTCATACAATAGGAATGTAATGGCATTTTTGGTCACAAGTAGCATGAAACCTTAATAGAATCAAAAATGTAGAAGCCACTATTTTACCTTTTTTTCCTAAATGTACCAAGTTTTCCTAACTTGCAGCTCTCTTATACTTAGCAATTTGACCAAAATGGTGTATATGCTATTACTGATCCTCAGTAGTTCAGTATCCAGGAAGTCATATTGTTAATAGCATGAAATGTACTTTAATTTCAACAACAATTAAGTACTTATTTCACTTACCACACATAGCTATCTTCCCTAAATTAGTTCTTTGTACTATCCTGTACAGAAGACTTGACAAGTATTTGCTACTAAAGACACTGACTTAAAAGGAAGTATAAATCCTGAATGTTAGCTTTGATGTCAGATTCTCTTTGCTTAAATGTATGTTAGTTTTAAGAGAGAAATCTTAAACCATTTTTACAGTGGCATTGGCACTTACAGATGTCTGTGATGAACTAGGAATTACACAACTTCTCTTTATCTAGTTAGTCACTGGAAAGAAAGGGTTTTACCAAAACTATGAAGCCCATTGCCTTTAGTTCTGTTAAGCAACTTACCTTGCTTTTTAACTTGAGTATCATTTTGTGACTGGCTGAAAGAGGGAGGAGAAGGATTTGAAGAAAACTAGCAGATAGGTGGAAAAACAAATACATAGTATTAGAATTTGTGTCTAAGAGAAATTCATAATTACTATTGAATCAGGAAAACCAGCAAAAGGAAGCAGTGGAACAAGTGATTTGAGTAGATTGATTAGGTAAACAGCCTCAACTTCACTATTGTAATACAAATATAATGTGTATGTTTAACTCTGTTCCTTATTTTTAGCCTTCTCTGTGTGTGTTTTATGTGCTATTCAGCAATGCTTTTAAAAATAAATAATTTACTTAAACTGGAAACTGGAGACTGGTGAATTTGTTAGTGCTGTAAAGAAGACTTGCGAAAATTAGGGCTTGCGTATTGCAAGTCTCATGTTTTTCTGCTATCCATGAGGCATTAGATTTGGATGTATAAACAGCAAAATTTTTTCTGGCTTGAATAATTACAGTGAAATTTTGTGTTGTGAAATTCTGTTTGTGAAATAATTCATTCAGCTCTTTCCCTCTTATCCATCAAAGCACATGACATGTAATTGTATCTAAATCACACCTTAAAGGAAAATGTGTGCTTAGTTTTAGCCGAACATTTATCCAGTTTGAACTCATCTGTCTCTTTAATGTTTGTCTTTCTCCACTGGTCAAATTAACTTTAAAGTAACAGAGGTTTTCCAGATGTTTAATATTAATCCTGCTGTTTACCAGCAAGAACAAAACTAACCTGGTTAATTAAAATGTTTTTCTTGCTGAACTCTTCTGAGAATGTGTCACACTCTTTTTAGTTCAGTGATGAAAAGAAACTGATGAGCTCTCACCAGAATCTGCAAGATGTTACAGAAGATCAGCTTAGCCTGGCATCTATCCACTACATGCGGTCCCACTACCAAGAAGCTATTGATATCTACAAGCGCATTCTGCTGGATAATCGGTGCGTACCTCTAGACCCTATTGGAGCATCTAGGTTATTGGTGGTATTTAAATTCCAAGTAGTTGGTTGGTTTCTGAAAGTAGGCATTTTTCACAACTACTATGTCCCTTTCCCATCACAGAATATGCACCAGTTGAAGCTCCTCAATTTTGTTCATTCGAAGTATTATGGAAAACCCCATGTTTAAAAATAAGTCTGCTCTCTGTTGTTTTCTTTCAGTGAAATGGTTGGTTAATTCATTCTGATATCTTTTTTATTTTGTTACTTGTTTCTTCTGAAATGATATATGGTTATAGATATATATAAGATAATGGATATATGCTTTGTCTTTTTTTTTTTCCCCTCTGATGTCCAATCTTGTGACCTTGCTTGAATGACTGTTTCCTCCTTCACCTCGTAGCCTTTCTAAGAAGGGTTCAGGGGTTTTATGTAGAGTTCCTTGCATTCCTTTAAGACTGAAATTCTTTCCTTTTCTGTTTATCCTCTATGACACTTATCAGTGGGTTTTTCTGTTATGTTCTGCAAATTTTTAGTTCAGAATTTAACAAGGAACAAACTGAATTCTTAAGTGGCTGGAAGTATTTTTAATAAAATAGAAACTGCTTTCCCAGAATACAGCTATCTTTTGGTACTATCTGCTCCTCAATGTTTCAGAGAAATCCATCATAATGCGTACATCATGTAATGCTTGGGGAAGAGATTTTAACCTCCAAGTCCTGCAGAAACAATCACTCAAAGCTAAATGAGTAACCTTCATAACAATTACCCTTTTACTTAGAGTTTTCACAAGTGCTTGTCTCTTCTCTGTGTCTAGTTCTTCTGGCTTGACGGCTTGTAATGACAAGGACTTTTTGAAATAATTGTACTCAGTACAAACTTTTATTTACATATTGAATGTTTTTGAGTGTATTGCTCAGAAAATCATGTTCTTGCCAGGCTAATTACGGTGCTCATGTTCTGCACATTTCCTTGGTGTGAAGTTGCCACCATTTCCCAGATTTGCAAACCAAAAGTTTGATTGGTAATTCTTAAAAGCTGCACTAGCTGCTGTGGAAAAAAATACTGTGAATCTGTCTTAGCAAACAAACTAGAGAAGCTCTAAGCATTTCTCAGAAACCCCAGTTTTGATGTGCTTGTAAAATAGGTATAAAAGTGAGAGCTTTCTTTTTATTTCCTGATTTTAATGCACTGCAGTGGGAAATGTTAAACTATCTGGTGGGATTTAAAGGTTCTCTTTAATCCTCTTTCCTGCAGGGAATACCTGGCTCTGAATGTATATGTGGCCCTGTGCTATTACAAACTGGATTACTATGATGTATCCCAGGAAGTGCTAGCTGTTTATCTTCAGCAAGTTCCTGACAGCACCATTGCTCTTAACCTTAAGGCTTGTAACCATTTCCGACTTTTCAATGGGAAAGCTGCAGAGGTATCTATTGGACAGTCCTTCAACTCACCTTTATTTTAGTTTAAGATTCCATACATGTTTCTTTTCCTTTGTATCTGTCTTAATCAGTAATGTTGATAATGACCTTTACCTTGTCACTGTGTCCTTTTAGGAATGTCACCTATTTCAGTTTCCCTGGTATTTACTCATCTGTCCACATATGTGCACAGTGGCCTAACCATTTTCCCAGTATCCTTTTGATCTTGTGTTTATATGTATTACTCAGTTGCTAAAACAGTTAGATAGAAGTGGAAAGGCAAAATCTTTTCGTCATCCAGCACCAGTGGAGGTGTCTTGCTGGCAGCTTTGAAGCTCATTTGAAGCTCCACTTAGGCTTCTGTGCTTTTTTGGTTTTATGTTAAAATTTTGGAATGTATGTAATTCCAGGCAGAGCTCAAGAACTTGACAGACAGTGCCTCATCATCTTTTGAGTTTGGCAAGGAACTCATTAAGCACAATCTGGTAAGTAATGCATTTCTGGGATTTAATATGGACTGCATTCATTTGTAGAGCTTTTCATGATGATTCATTAAATGGTATATTTTGAAAAATTGTAGACTTAATTGAGTCTCTGCTGCCATATAAGTCCCATTCTAGGAATCCTACCAGTATAATGAATGTGCCATCAAGTGTATTTTTTTTTTTCCTGGAATTTTTCCCTGACAGTTTCAGACTGTGTCAAGAAAATAATAATACTGTTGCTTTTAGCCATGAAGGCATATTAAAATAATGTATGTTGTGTAAGAATACCTTTGCAAGATGTTTTGTGGAGCCCACTCAGTAAAGACACAGTAGAAAAAAGTCAGGGTGACCTTGGACTCTGTTTAGCACCAGAACAATTTAAATGGAATAAAGATAGCTCATGAAAATGGCCTTCATCCGAAAAGTACTAAGCAAGGAGTTCTAGGAAAAAAGATGCTCATAAAACCAGAATACTTTTGTGTTCTGCAGTAAAAGAGTCACTAAGAGTAACTAATGGTTACTCTTCAGTGGTATTATTATTTTGCTGAACAACTGGTAACAGTAGATTGCTCATATTTAATGATGGGCAGTTGCTTGCTTTCTCGTTTTTCAAGAACAGTCGTCACAAGCTAACACTTCTTTCCCTGAGAATTAAAACTGCTTTCAAACTGGACTTTTGTAAGTTAGTATTGTTTATTTTGTATGTTGGCAATTTTACCAGTGCTTTATTGTATAAGTACATTAGATCTTGTTGGAGGAATGGTCATGTGAAACTGGAGTATAATCGACTGCTCCTGATCATTTTAGGATCCTGTGTCATTCTAAATAAATGTAGAATCATTAGCCTAAGTTTTTTCACATGAAAACATCACAAGCAGTTTGTAATTTTGTGTGTGTTCCCTTATCTCAGACTATGTTATTCTTTAAAATTTTTTATATATAATGTGTCACTCTTTTGAGCTGCTAAAAGCTGAAATAAGTTAATCTTTACATATGGATTAAATACTTGTATTCTTCGGTATAAAGATTGTCAGACTGTATAATTCTATAGCTGTATTAAAGCAGGAATTATGCTAATACCAGAGCCACTGACCTTTTCCTACTGTTTATATAGGAATTTAAGGATTAATTTCCTTGAATTAACTTATCATAGGAAAGATTCTGATACATGGTTATCAATATGCTTCTTTTCTCTGCAGGTGGTTTTCCGAGGAGGAGAAGGGGCTTTGCAGGTCCTACCTCCTCTAGTTGATGTTATTCCTGAGGCAAGACTGAATCTTGTGATTTACTATCTCCAGCAAGGTAAATACACCTTCCTCTGGCTCTTTCATACCTTCAGGGATGACATTAATTCATCTTACCTCAACTTACTCAATGCTTTTTTTCTTTGCAGTAAAATGTAATTTATTTCACTTTCTGTTCCTCTGGAAAATAGTGAAGTGAAAGTTCCTATGGCTTGCAGAGAGGAGCTTTAATACTGTGCAGTCAAAAAAAGCCTACTTCAGCAGAGTATTGGAGGTTCTTGGGTTGCAGGAGATGGCACTGGGGATGGTGGTGTTTATTTGTTCCTAGTGAGGGGGCCTCTCCTCTGCCTGAATATGTGAGAATGGTAGGCATATGTACTGTGAAGGCAAGGACAACCATTTCTGTAAATACAGTACAAACAAAATACATACCAAAGTGACTGTGAACAAGATATTTCATTAAAATCTACTTTACAGTTCTTAAAGAGTGCAGGGAGGTAGCCAGAATCAGTTGGTAAGGGTTTTCTTCTTGTATCTCTCCTTTGTTTGCCAGCTTCTTTGAATTATATCTGAGTTTTTCAGAGCTATTCATATTCTCCCATTGTGTTCTTTTATTCTACAGTGGGTTGACTGGCTGTGTGATTCAAGGCAGGTCGAATTAGATCAGGTCGCTTAAAGCCTTGTCCAGACAAGCATCCAGTCAGAACTTCCTCTGTTCTACCTGATGTCCACTGCCTTTCTCTCACTCTGTGGAACCTGTCTCCATCTACTCTGTACCCTCCTATCAGTTAATTGTAGACAGTGATAAGATCTCCCTTGAGATTCTTTCTCCTCTGAAAGCTAAGCAAATGCAGTTCTCTCAATTTCTCCTTAGCCCCCTCTTACTGCCTTGGGAGCCCTCAGGTGGGCTCACTCCAGTGTTTCGATGTCTGTCTTGATTGAAGGATCCCGAAACTGGACACAAGACTCATGTGCAACCTTACAAGTGCCAAATAAAGAATTCCTTGCCTTGCTGCGATGGCTCCATTCATGCTAATATGATCCAGTGTGCAGTTGGCCTCCTTTGCTACAAGGCTGCACTGTCTGCCAGATTGCCTTTAGCCAGTCAGCTCCCCACCTGACTTGCTCAGGCATGTTTCGAACCAAGCAAGATGCAAGACTTGCATTTTGCCTCCACTGAACTTCATCAGATTTCTTTCAGCCCATTTTTTTCAGCCTACGGAGCTGCTTCTCAATGTCCGGGAGCTTTCTTCACAATCTTTTATCATTTGCAGACTTGCTCAGAGTACTCTATCCTATCATCTGGATCATTAATAAAAGTAAGCTATTCAACAGTATCAGTCCCTCGGGCATTCGATTAGTAATGAGCCACCTGCTGGATTTTGTACGACTGATCACTGTCCTTTGGTAGTCCAGCCAGTTTTCCATACCCTTATAGTCTTACTTAGCCAGTTCTATCTTTCAAGTTTGTATGAGAGACATGTCAAAGACATTGCTAAAGTCAAGCTATACAGCATCAACTATTATCCCCTTATTCACACAACCAGTCACACCTTGAATTAGTGAGTACATTTTGGCAGTGGTAAATCTATGTCTGCTGTCCCCAGCCACCTTTCTGTCCAGTATTATTGTTGCTAATGTCACTATAGGCAATATTGGTACTATTACCAATTATTTTGCACAGTAATATTGTTGATAATTACAGATGTTTCAAATTAAGTTCTACTTACATGGAAACAAAGTGCATCTCATGCATCAGTTAAAAATCAGTCTTGTTTACTCGTATGCTGTTAACCTTGCAGTAATTTTCATGAGTTAGGTTCTGCTCTTCACTGTGATATACTAATGACTTGCATACTGACAAAGAAGGTCAAGGGCAATTTGAACTAAAACCTCTTTTCTGGTTTGGCTAATTTCCATTTTTAAGTCTTGCTAGGGTAGCAGCATTGGTTAGGAAAGTGAGAAATTCTTACTTCTAGTGACTACAGATGTCTCTCCAAAACTGAAAAGGTCTCTGATAAAGCTAGGCTTGTCCTAATACATGCTCTGAACTGGAATGACTGAAGTATAAACATGCATCCTGTTTTTTCAACTCTTCGGAGTAGTGACTCCCAACAGAGTTTGAGGTCAGCTGGTGTCCTGCTGTAATCTGCTCCTGTAAGATTTGCTAGTCGCTTCTGTTGGAGCCTGAAAAGCATAGTTCTGTGTTGATGGTCTACATTGTGTTGATAAAAATAAGGGTTACTGTCATTTTGTGGTGGTGGTGGTCTGAGCTAGCCAAAAATATGACAAAAAAAAAAAAAAAGGAAGAAAATGTAATGACTTTTGGCTAGTACATTGTGCTGCCTTACTATGTGACTGTTCAAAGGAATAGATAAGAAAGCAGAGGTGATGGGTGGGAGCCTAGCAGCTCCAATGTATATTGCCTTAAATGGCTGCATGGATTGTATGTTCTAGTGAAAAAAATTTTTGTTTGATAAGGCTTATTTGTGTGGGCAGTTGGTATAATGCTATATTAACAAAACTTTGCCAGTAACAGAGGATCTTCACTAGGTTGGTTCACAAAGCCAACCATAGTGCCAACATCTTTTTTAATTTAGGTAAAGTTTAGGATCTATTCAGTTTATCTAATTCTTGTGTGGAAAGGAAGTTGTTTATAGATTTCAAACTTCCCATTTAAGCATCTATATTAGTAGTGCTTTTTCCTTGTTAATTAGGATCTGCCGAAATATTGCTAGGGAAAAGATGAAGTTTCCCTACCGCATCATGCTACCCTACTCTCTTTGAGGGCTAAACAAATATGAGAAAACAAAATACAAGAAGATGATGGATTTATTATTTTGACCTTGTGCTGTTGAGAAGGCAGCCGCTGGATTATGAGCAAAGGGGCCAAACCATCTCTGCTAGGAAAACTGTAGTAATAAAGAAGCTATTACTCACTCTGCGTTTGTTATTTGAGTTCTAGAAAACGATCACCATTGTGATAGAAATTCACAGTGATTTATAGTTACCTTTCTCCTCCTGTCTAAATGGTTTATTTCTTAGTCTTTTGGGGAATGTTGTAGAGGATGAGTGACTTGTTCTAATACAGTGTGCTATGGGTTGTCATGCATTTTAATGTCTGGCATTTCAGATGATGTGCAGGAGGCTTATAACCTGATTAAGGACCTGGAACCAACAGCTCCACAGGTAATTGGAAAATGATGTCATGACACATAAAGACAGAGGTTATAAACTGTTATGAAATCTGCCACATACAAAACTGGTATCCTGAGGACAGCTTGCCCCATTCCCACTCTTAAAACTCTTGTGTTTTGATCCCTTCACCAACAATAAATTTAATGTGCATGCATAAAGTATTATATATGTGCATATATGAGTACTTAGCCTGTTTATTACTGTACCACCTGGGTTCAACTAAGAACACAGCTCTGTTGTGTGCAGCCTTGATTTTGGAGAATGGACCATTATTGCATAGGTAAAAGCCCTCTTCCGACTATAGCTAGTTGTCTGCCTGGTGGTGGCTTTTCATCCCTCAGATTTGCTAGCTCAGATGCTCATATAGTTTGTCCTGAAGCCATTTCAATAAAAATGAGCTAGATTAGATTAAACACCTTAAATAAATGGTGTTTTCTAATCCCATCACACTTTGGCTGCCATGAGTGAAAACTTCAGTGTCCCTTGGCTGCTACTGTAATTTTCTTCTGTGGCTGTTCCAGCATCTTTAGTCTCTGATTTATTCCTCTTTGCTGTTTATTTTCCAAAGGTCACATAGCTGGGCATAAAAGGGACCTTTCATGAGTCTGTGTGAGGAATTAGATGGAGGGAGGAATTAGATGGAGGGAGGGAGGGAGACAGGGAAAAGGAAAACCTCAAAAACACAGATCCGGTGATTCTGTGCTGAGGAGTGAGGAGTGTCTTCTGATGTTGCTTTACACTTCTTGCATTTTTCAGTATAGCAAAACTTACTTGAACAGTTTTCTGCAGCTATTTGTCCTATTGTAGCCTTTGTTGTCCCAATATACTTGGCTAATAATTCTTGACCACATTTTGAAATGAGAATCTTTGTGCTTTTTTTTTTCCATTTCTCACTCACACTTGTAAGGAACTCCCTGCTAAGACTTGCAAAACTACTTGTAAAATCTCCTTGAGTACTTCTTAAATTTCTTTTTTGTCACAATGCCCGTAGGATAGTAATTCGGCATCTGTAAGACAGTTGGTGTGCTAAAACGATTACTTACTATCCTGGCTAGTACTCTCAGATTGTTTCTTTACATTCTGTCATTAGTCTCTTGGTCTCTTGAAAGAAGTCTCTCCTTCTGTGTTTACCTCCTGGTTTGTCAGGAGTGCCTCCTACAACAGGTTCATAGATATAAGTCTTAAATTATAAGATTTGGGTAAGACAAAAGAGTCTGTTACATGCTGAGAAAAATTTGTTCAGAGAAGAATTAAACTATAGTTGTTTCTCATACTAGAGGTTACAGGGTACTCAGCTTCTGTTCCTAATTTCACTTCACATGGACACAGAGCACAAACCTCTTGACATTTTTGTCCTGATGAGAAACACTATGAATTTTGCAGCAAGGATGTCAGTGGTTTTGGTTAATCAATGTGCATATTTGAAAGGGGATCTGTGCTTTAGTGTAACAATAGTGGACTTATTGGTGATATGATGGTGAAGAAGGCATAAAAGGATGTTACCATGTTCCTTTTGGTGCATTGTCTTTGACTGTAAGACTTATCAGAAAACACAGCACCCCTTTGCATCTTTAGTAGCATCTTTGCATATTTAGTAGAAGTGACTACATAGCAGGTAGAATGTATTTTGAGGGCCTAAATTTGTGCTGTGCTTAAGCACTACCACAGTAATCAGCTACCTTCTAAACTCAGTTGTGAAAGAGTTGAATTTATGAAGAAAATAATGTACACATAGGCTTTTGTGTATCTTCTGAAATCTTCACTGTGTCTTCTCTGATCCCCTTTAACTTTTTTTTTTCCCAGGAGTACATCCTCAAAGGGGTGGTAAATGCAGCACTTGGACAAGAAATGGGCTCGGTGAGTAAAGCCCATGAGGTTCTCCAGCTTCTCCAACAATAGAATGTGAACAGATCTGTGGGAACTGAAAAGGAGTGAAAGAGGCAGTCATTTCTTAGATTGCAGGATCTCTGAGTCTCTCAACCTCGTTCTGTACAACAGTCGGTCCAGAATGAGTGAAATGCATACTTCTGTTGCTGGCCTTGATAGTAAATCAAGATGAATTTGATTTCTCTGTCCTGTTTCCAAAAACCCTGTTTGCTTTGTACAGTGTCCTTCTTTATCTAGGCACATAGAGCGGCACATTTACCTTTTCTGTTTTTGCTTCAGCTGTAGTTTTTCTGTTAGTTGTTCCCCAAGTGTTCCCAGAGCATATTGTCACAGTGTATTGTAGCACTAACCCTAGAACTCATCTTGGATTGCTTTTTTATTCTTCTTCCAGAGAGATCATCTGAAAATTGCTCAACAGTTCTTCCAGTTGGTGGGGGAATCAGCCAGTGAATGTGGTATGTTTGAAATGGTTTTTTTCCATTAAGTAACCCATTTTAAAATATCCAAATATGTACCACCATATCTGTGTCTAGCTGCTGACTGTTAGCAGGAATGTTGCTAGGCATTTTGCTGCTATAGGATGAGTTTCAGAAAGTCAAAATTGTTATCTAAAACAAATTTTCAAGTTTAAATTAGAAGTCTCAATTCCAAACCTTACTATATGACTTTGCCTGGAAAAGAGGCTGTACTGCACACTCCAAGTCTTCAGTGAGAGACTCAGTGACCGCTTGCCTTTGCCTAGTAATCCCCATTATAGAAACAGAAGACAACAACCTAATTAATTAGATTGAGTGAGTGGCTGAAACCTCACAGGCAGAGATACACAGGTACAAATCAAGGACCACTAATGAAATCCCCTCAAGTACATAGAGTCCTAGCATGGAGCATGCCCTGAAACTGAGGGTCATAAAAATGTAAAGAGGACTTTGGATACAGGGAGGAATGGAAGCTCTGGGACTAATTTCTTGCTTGAATAAGAGAAAAAAATAAAAGGAGGTATTATAACCCACCCACCACCACCCCCCAAAATCAGTATATTTTCAATATTTAGTTTTACTGACTCAATGATAGACCAAACCAAGATCTTCTCTTCCCTTCTCTTTGCCAAAACTAAAAATCCCGAATTAAAAAAAGTCAGTAGTTGTAACATAGAAATTTGGACTAAATGGAGCTTACCAGTTTCCTCTGTAGGCACTGTCACTTAGTACTGTTTCTTTAGGTGGGTAACTTGTGCATGTTAATGGTGCAGACAGCTCATGGTCCTCAGAGACAGAATGCTGTCTCCTGTGTCCATGGTGACTAAAGAGAAGGAGCTCCAGAGACAGAGTGGCATCACCGATGAAAGTTTCAGAAATACTGTTGAGCCATTCTATTCTGTTCCCCTCGCAGCCCTGGTACTATTGAGGTCATGCAGCAGAGAATTTCATTTTGGAAGGCTGGAAGTGGTTCCATAGATGAGATTTCCCTAACTCATTCCTTTTTGCATTGAAGCTATCCCTTCAGAGTTGCGATCCCAGAAAATGGGAAGAAACATTGTGAACTATAGCAGTGGAGGACTCGGTTTGTGGGAATATCTTAATGCCTATAACAGTCATGCAGGTGTGACGAGTGACCAGAGCACACATGGATAAAATTAATACAGAGATAGTCAGGGAAAAGATAGCCTGAAAGGATTTCTTGTGAAGATACAGCTCAAAACCAAAACTGAAATTGTTAGGAACCCAAAAGTCTGAATTTTACTGTGAAATATTTTTAAACTCATATGCAAAATAATAATAGAGAGGCTGAGACTTCAACCTTTCTATGGCTGAGGGGGAGAAAAATGGCAACAGAAATGTTGTACAGAAATGTACAATTAGGAAGGTGGATTACTTGAAAAAAATGAGCTTGTGGTAAGGATTGGTTCCAGAGGTAAAAGGAAACGTCAGTACTGCAAGCATCTTGCCCTCTTGGTACTTCCATGTAAAAACTGCTTTGTCATCTTCTTAAAAGCTTATGGGAGGAAGCTGCCATACAGAAGAGCACACAGTTCAGGGTAACTCCTTTAAAGGTAAAATAGTGTGACGGGTTTTGCTGAACCTCAAATGAAGAACAGATGGAGGTCAACAAACTGTAGATAGGAAATAGAAGAGGCAAACAGTTCTATTTAGGTAGGATATAACAAAAAACCAAACACATGAAGCCCAAGAATGTAAGTGTTTTTATTAGATGTTTTTAAAGAAGATGGATAAAGTGGAATGCCTGGTTTTAGAAGAGGCAGTTAAAAACTAAAATAATTTTTTTATGTGATAGGAGGAAGGTGACATGTAGGATATTGTTCCTATTTAATGTACAATGGGGATTGTACATTAAATAAACATAGCTTGTACATAAATAAGCATAGATAATAGAGGATGCCACTGGAGAAATGGTAGAAATTATCGAAAATTGAGAAATTATAGAAAACTTCTCTCAAAATAAGTATCTTTCCTTTATCAGTGAGTAAAATTATGTTGTTTTCAATTACATGTTTAGATAGGCAACTCACCGTATTGAAGCCAAATCATTCACCAGCCAGCCTGGATGGGAACAGTGAGTGGCATATTAAACAGGTTACAGATTTTATATAGAAAGATAAATAATAGTTGGAGGCTTCTGTTCTGCCCATATTGACCTAGTAAATGCAATTACGTGGCATGATAAACAGCATGAACTTTTTGTTTCTATCTTCCTTAGAGAAAGCACAAGTGAACAGGTAACTCTGGACCAATATTGAATTATGTAGCACCTGAGTTGAAATTTTATGATGCAACTACAATTCCACTACAGTCATCTGAGTATAATCAAATTCAAAATCCATGTGTTAGCAAATACCTCAAAAAACCAACCCTGAGAAGCTACATAATAACCTTTCTCATTTCTAGCAGAAAATTTACAGTGAAATAGGAGTGAAAAGGATAAAATGCACCTGATTTGAACACTTGAAAGAACGTTTTGTTTCTCTAAAGAAAGGGCTTGTATTCATAATTAATGAGCTATAGGAGACAAATAATGACATGACTAGGTTTACCAATGGTACAAAATTACCCATAGTAGTAAAAATAAAAGCTTCCATAATGATGAAAGATGTGAAAGACTATATAAGACTGGGTAATAATATGCAAATTAAATTTAGCAAAATTATGAGAAAAATTGAAGAGGATCTTAAGAATCAGTGAGGAAAGAGAAAACAAAAATAATTACTGGGTCATTGTATACAGATGTCATTTTTTTCCTTGAATACTGTCTACAGTTCCAGTTCTTACATTTCTTTAAAAACGTGGTAGGTCAAGAAAGGATACAATAAGTACAGCAAGGATGACCAGAGAAAGGGGATAGATTCTTGAAGTAGGAGAGAAGGAGAGATTAAATAAAGGAAAATACATGGGCTGAAAAATGAATACTGAGTTTAATTATGTACATCATAAATGACAAGGAAAAGAGGAATAGAGAAGAATTGTTTACTGCACAATACAAAAATCAAGGAACGTGGACATAAATTATCACTCAAGATGATTAAAACAAACAGCAATAATTACTTTTTCACATAACACAGTTTATTTGATAAAGAAACTTTGTGAGAACCACAATGTATAAAGAAATTTGTAGGTGAAACATCCATTGGCTGTTTAACACAAATTTTTCAGCAACGATTAAGAAGTCTTCAGTGCAGATTGTTGAAAGCTGGAATAAACTTCAGCAGAAGTGCCATTACATACCACAGTGTGGATTATATGTGAAATCAGAATATCTTCTTTCTATAGCTGTATATTCTTATTCAGCAAACTCTGAACTAGGCAAACCTTGGATCCAATATAATAGTTTTTATGTTCTTAGGTAACTTAGCATATTAGCCACTATGTAGTATACTTGTGGTCATTTTTGATCTGCTCCCTTTGTTTTGCTGGATTTAGAATGGAGAACAGAATTCTTGCTGTTTGTATACTTGGGCTTTCCCTAAGTAGCCAGCCATGCTGTTCAAGCGTGTACATCATGCTTCAGCACTTCCCACCCGGCCAGTCCTTGCCAACACCTTTAAGGTCTTTATCGAGTTACTTAGCTGCTTTGCAGATTGTAATACAGAAGTAGGTTGTTGCTTGCTAGAGTGAGGAAATCCTTTGCTGTGTCTTTGCTTGCAACTGGGCCTATGTCCCGGTTTTGCCTGGGATAGAGTTAATTTTCTTCTTAGAGAATGGTACAGTGCTGCATTTTGAATTTAGTATGGGAATAATGTTGATAGTACACTGATGTTTTAGTTGTTGCAAAGTCAAGGACTTTTCCGTTTCCCATGCTGTGCCAGTGAGGAACTGCATGAGATGTTGGGAGGGAGCACGGCCAGGACAGCTGATCTGAATGAGCCGAAGGGTTATTTCATGCTGTAGAACACCATGCCCAGTACATAAACTGGAGGGAGTTGGCTGGGAGGGGCTTGTTGTGGTTTGGGGAGAGGCTGGGCATGCGTCAGTTGGTGGTGAGCAATTAATTGTATTCTGGATCATTTGTTTCTCTTTGAGTTTTATTCCTCTCTCTCTCCCCTTTTCATTATTATTATTACTAATAATATTTTATTTCAATTATCAAAGTCTTCTTATCTCAACCCGCAAGTTTTACTTTTTTTTGTCGGGGTGAGAAGGGTGGAGTGAACAAACAGCTGAGTGGTACTTAGTTGCCAGCTGGGGTTAAACCACAACAGTCTACAAGGCGTCTTATTTTAATGTGGGTTATCAAAAAATAATGGATCAAAATGAAGATGTGGAATATTTTTTCTGACTTGCTTTTGTTAACTGTAGAAATCCCATGACTGCATTAAGAAAAAGCAGCAACAGGAGTTTAGGAAGAATACAGTGTCATTTATTTGTAAAGTCATTTGGAGTCATCAGCTAAGCCCTTTGCTTTTTTTAATTAGATCTCTGCCTTGGATGTTCAAGGAACATGGAGAAAACCAAGTTAATGTGCAAGTCGTTTCCATTAAACGTACACATTTTATCTCATGTTGGATGTTGTGCACTTTGACAGGGGACAGACAAAACAAAAACTAAAAAAAATACAGGAAGCACTTAGAGTGTAGGATTCAACATTCATTCTCTAGCAGCAATAAATAATGCCCAAACAGCAGCTTGGTTACTGGGGGTTTTTTAAGCTTAATAAAAATTGTTAATCCTAATGACTTGAAATGGAACAGACATTACGAAGGAGGATATAACCAGATTTTTATACTTAGTTCTCATTCTCTTCTACTAGGGTCTCAACTGGGTGGAAAATTAAACAGATCAGATTTCTTTTAAGGAGGAAATGGGGCAAGAGGAACATCACTAAAAACAAATTAACATTAACATTTCCATTAAATGCAGTGCTTCTGGTGCTTAGTGTAAGTCTTACAAACTACCCAGAAACACTGCAAGCATAATGAAAAAGAGCACCCTTTTGTTTTCAGTGGTCCTCTTTAAGGACCAACTCAGGCAAATTTGATGTTGGATGGGAGGAATGGAACATTTCTTCCGAACTTCATGCAGTCTTTTCTTTGAGGTTCTCTTAGGTCACCCTAAGTAATTTTTTGAAATGACAAATTTTTCCTGTTTCTGCATGAGTCACATGGGGTGAATTAGAAAATTCTAGTTTTTCTGTCACTGGTAGCATTCATTGCTGAGTTGTATGAGATACACGGATGTTTTACTTGTTTGGTTTTTTTAATGAAATCTTTCAATAAATATGTGGGGGACTGTGTGCTGGGATAATAAAACTTTCTGCCAAAATGTGGACATAAGAATAAATATTAAAATTTAGAAACATTCGAATCATTTAGGGGAGTATTGTGTTTCTAATATTTTGTTACTGTGATTCATTTTTACTAAAAATGCGTCCTCAGTTTTAAGTCTTCTTTGCATGTTTTAAAATTTTGTTCAAAATAAATCATGAATTTATGAACTTCAAAAATCAAACATCAGAGAAAAGGGACATTTTTGAGTTATCTGTAGTTTTGTTACTCAGTGTTTCTTGGCTCCTTTTTATAAAACTGTTCCTGTTATTGTTCTGCAAAGGCATATATTTGTCATGAAAACTATGCCTGCATGTAAAAAAGGACAGATAAATATTTAGGCCAGTTTCTCCTCCCAAGTGAACACTTCATAAATAACCAAATAATCTTCTGAAGCTGGAGAACTGAATGGTGTGGTTCAGACATAGATAAGGATTGATTGTCTCTATATGGAAAAGACAGGACATCCAAGCTCAGTATCTCCTAATGGTAAAAGATAAAAAATGAGAATATTGTGCTTTCCTTTGAAACATATTTTGACATCTTATATAGTGCTTTCCAGTAATAATTACTACCTACTATGTTTAAAGGAGAATATACAGTTTCTGGTTGAACGCTCAATTTTGTGTGGCGGTATGGAGTCAAAAGACTGGTGTTTAGTTACATGAAATTTCTATATACAGAAAAGTTATTTTGATTTTCTGGTGTGGATGGATTGATGGTAACTAACGTTCAGGAGCGGATTACTTCAGGGATGTTGGTAACCTTAGGATCTTACCTTTTGTCACCTTTCCAAACTGCGCCGAGCAGCATCCTCTCTGATGATCACTTGATGTAGTGAAATAGTAGAGATTTGACATCACTTGCATGATGAACCCTGATGAACCCTGCTGCTTGGGTTCATCCGTGTCTGCTGGCTGGGCCTAACAAAAATCAGTCCTAGTAATCTTACTTCAGAATCTTTAAAAAAGCTTTGAAATAGTTTTCACTAACACAGCTTGCAATGTCAGAGTAGGTGACAGCATAATATGGTTGCAACAAAGTTTATGATGACATAGCAGCAAACTTTAGTGACACTCATTTGAACTGATATGTCTAACTTGTTTATGGCTTTACCTCTTATGAGCAATGTGGCAATCCCAAATGCATGGACATAATTTCCATACTGTCTGATATCGCTGAGTATTTTACCTGTTCCTGTATTAATTCTTTTTTATAACAATATTTTCAATATATCAATATATCAAGTTTACTCTCTTGCTCAAACTAAAATTAAAATAAGTAAAGTTTCTTTGTCCAGGATAACTGAAAAGCATAATTTTGAAGAAATAGGGCTAATGGCATTAGAATAGCAAACTCAGGCTTTGTATAAAGTGTCATTTCCTAAGAGTAAGAATAATTAATGGTAAAATTATACTACATAAATTGTGTCACAGAAAAGACTTGTTGCTATTGAATAAAGTCTTGCAATAGTTATTGGATGCTGTAGAGAGAGTTGACAAGATGAACTAATGGTTTTTTCTAATGTCCAGTATGGTCCTTTGCCTGAAAAGGCAAGCTACACTATTTTTAGAAACTAGCTGCTTTCATAGGTGCCAGCAGTCTTGGCAGTGATTTCCATTACCATGTGTTTTTAAATTCTACAAATTTGCATTTCTCTTTTGAATTTTAGATACCATTCCAGGGAGACAGTGCATGTCCTCCTGCTTCTTTCTTCTTAGACAGTTTCCTAATGTCCTAATTTACCTCAACTCAATCAAGGTTAGTACTATTTATTATTGGTAGTACTGTAATGCACAGAATCACTACTTTTAGACTGTACTATGTGAGACACAATGGAAACATAAAAAGATACAGAAATTTATCCTTTTTTATAGTAAAAATAAAACACAGGAGTGATAGTGGGACATAAGTGGTCAGTACAATAAATGGATTAAAATGTAAAGAAGCAATTTAGAAAATGGTCCCATGCAGCATGATGGGCATGATGGACTCATTGCACTTGCAATCTAACCATTATCAGGCTTGCTGGTGGCATCACAGAAGATAAAGAATATAATTAAAGGAAGACAGTGAAAAAAAAGTGTATATTTAGGGGGTGGGCAGCATGGAGGAAAAAGTCCACGTTTTTTTAAGACTTACCAAGTGAGTGATGGCGATTATTGTCACAGGTTAATAATTGGGGACAACATTTTAGTGAACGAGAGTGCATAAGGAAGATAGGACGTGAAGGACTCTGAAAGGAATAAGACTTATATGTTACAGAGAAAGCAGTCACTGAAGGGCTAAAATAGGGTAGTATTACCAAAGCAGTAAGTTAGGAATGTTATTTTTGCAGAAATATCTGAGTACCCTGCAGACAATGTTGCATTTTTCAAAATAAGAGAAGCTTTAAATCACCATCATGCAACATTATCAGATCACCAGTATTCAATGGATAGAATGGGTATAACTTACAGATACACAGTTAAAGTCAGATGTGAGGAAAGAGGGAAGCTGGACTGTGATTATGGATTAAATGATTGCAGTCTTGTTCCAGGCGTTTGAAACTCGACTTGAAACAACTCTGTATTTGGTGGGAAGAGGAATGAGAATCTCAAAAGAAATCATTAAAAGAATTGGGAGATATACAAGATGAGCATAATTACAATGTTCTAAGGAAAATGAGATCTAAAGAAAAACATGTAGCTGTAATGGTGCCCAAAAGCAGCTGATGAGTGAAAAATGGTGAAGGCGTAGTGTTTTTAAACTTTGTCTGGAAAGAGACCTTTGAAGAAATCCCAGTGGCTTTAGCCACTGGAGTGGCTCCAGTGTAGTGGAATGAAGAGATACACTACCACCACCACCCCAAACTGGAGAGTGTGTGTAATTGAAGAAAAGGAAATTAACAGTAAGAATTGCTTTGCCTAACTTGAGCCATCTGAAAGTTGAATTTCTAGTTAGAACTGGTCATCTGGTCTCAGTTTATTGCCGACAGGTATAGATGGTAATTTCCAGAGAATTCATCCTGTGTATTTCTTACATTTATACTGCAATGAATTACTCCACAGATATGCTCAGCTCTTTCCATTTCCTTGAAAAGGTTCTTAAACAACCAGTTCTAACCTGAAAAGGTCAAAGTTAAATGTGATTACAAATCACCTCCAAGGTATATGGGACAAAATTCACTGCCTACTAAACTTTTTTTGCTTGTTCCTTTTGAAATAATTGATCATTCTCATAATTTTTCAGCTGAGACTAGCCATGCTCAGGTTTACTTAAGTCATTTCCCTTCTCTTAAGATCACAGGGATGCAAATGGTTCTTTCTGTACCATGTTACAGGCAAGGCTTACATGGCTTTACCTTTGTGTTTCATTCACAGGAATAAACTTCAGTAGAATCTCTGCAGCTCTTAAAATGGAGCTGTCCTCTGTGAAGATTATTTGCTTGATATTCTCTCAAGAAACACCACCTTCATCCATGAGCAGTTAAAACTGCTTTAGGCATAAGAATATCTCAGGGGACACCTTATTATAAATGTATTGCCAGCTGCCCCAAGAGTGACATTATAACACTGTCAGGGATCAACTGAGTAAAAAACAACCTGATTCAGGCTCAGCTGAGTTGTGGCCACAATGGGAATTCTTCATTTTTAAGCTGGGTATCTGAGCATCTCATTGAAATGGACATCACTCAGAGGACAGTTGGTTTTATTAAAAGATTGAATAACTCTAAAAAGACCACAAGAGAGTAAAGTCCGGTGCATATAATGTGGTTTAAAAAAAAAAAAAAAGATAAACTGTCTAGCTGCTGTGAATGTGTTGTACTATCAGGGGAACTTGTTCATTTCTCCTGGTTTTGATTTTGTCATAGGTCTGGTCTCTAGTACTTATATGGCCAGGACAGAATGACACATTTTTTGAGTTTGGTTCCTGACAGAGATGCTTCTCC
Source organism: Corvus kubaryi (assembly GCF_017639235.1). Lineage (NCBI taxonomy): Eukaryota > Metazoa > Chordata > Aves > Passeriformes > Corvidae > Corvus > Corvus kubaryi. The sequence goes on along the minus strand of NW_024582061.1, from coordinate 17,940,285 downwards.
ATTTTAATTAAAAGATACAATGGGGACTATTTGAACAGAAGAAAGCATTCACATAGTAAAACTAGCATCTGGCTCACCAGCTTTACTTAACCTGGGACTTGTGCTGATTCACATGAAACTACTATTGAGAAAGAATGCAGTAAAGTGTCGTAATCCTCATCTGGTGAAACCCGTTAGTTCACCCTAAGGATACTGAAATGTTTTTACAAACTGAGCTTAAGGTTCACCCCAATTGGTTCATCCTCATGCTGTCACACAGCTTGCTGTATTTACTGGCTTGCGCACCCTAACATAGACTGTTGGGGTGAAACCTGGACATTTGGCAAAGTGGCAATCCCTCACCTTTCCTTTCAAGGCACTAGCTTGATTTATGTGGGTGGACTAAATCAGTACCCTTTGTAGACTGCCTGTGACAGTGAAAGGAAGAGGTTCCTCAGTGTCCCTACATCATGAAAGAAGATACTACTGGGAAAGGGATTTGTCCGCTGCTTCCTGTATGTTTAGTACAGTCCCAACTATGCTTTTTACCTCCTCTTCACTCAAAAGAGGGAAAAAACCAAAAGTTTGATCTTCCTACACAAGTTTTGTTTCCTTTATAAATGCTGGATAAGGAAAAACATTTCTTCTTCCCTACACCTTGCTGTTAGGCACCCCGGGAGGCTTTCCTGCAGTAATGGTATTGGGTAAACCACCCTCCTTTTTTCCCATGCTCTTTCATAAGCATGATCCACAGGTCAGGAATCCTCAATCCCATTTGTGCTTGCATCTGATACTGTGTTCTGTCTTACCTCTGCCAGCTCTACTGGTCCAGCAGTGTGGGATGGTGCTGAATGTAGAACACAGCTGACTTTTGGTCATCTGAGTTATACTTCAGTCTGACTGTGATCAGGTCAACCCCAAATATCAACCTAACCTGTACCTAGAGTTACATTTCCTGCTTTGACCCATGTAGCTTTTCAGAAAAGATAACAGCTAGTTCAATCTGGTGTGTCCTAAACCAGATGTGTCATGTCTAGTGTTATGGGAGAGAAAAACTTAGTGTTGCACTTCAACTAGTGAGAAGGATACCGGTAAGCAAGGCTTGCTTAAAGAAGTCCTGTTACCTGGTGTGCTGCCTGCTACAGCCCAGTACTGTGGCTCCACCTGCATCATGAGATCCATTTTGTCAGATTAGTATCCATCACATAACCAGATGCCCAGGATCTCTTGATAAACCTTGACAAGTCTTGGAAAAACAAACTGTTCTTCCCCTTAAAGACTCAAGGAAGTCAATTGCCTATTTACCCACCCTAGTGGTGAACTAAGTGCTTGGGAGGGGAAAGAGACCATGGCAGCACAGCATGTCTTCACATGCCCCAAGTGAAAATTATACCCACAAAAGCTGCCACTGCAATTTTGAGCTTGGAACATTTTCCAGATCTCTCATAGCTAATGTTGTGGAATGTTTCAGCGGTGCTTGTAGTCACAAATGTAGGATGGAAAATCTAGTCCATAATTTTTCTGCCCACTGTTTATAAATACCATATGTTCCTAATGTAGGATTTTCTTTTTCCTTCCCATTGTCTTTATATGGTCTGACTCAGACTGGGGTTGGGAGGGGGTGGTATTTTTAATGTTATTATATCATGGGAGGAGGTTTTTTTGTTGTATTTATTTGGGGGTTGTCCATATTTTTCAGAGTTACTTCTACAACAATGACACTTTTAACTTCAACTATGCCCAAGCCAAAGCTGCAATGGGCAATTTTAGTGAAGCTGAAGAGGTATGTATTTATTTTCTTTGAAAAACAGCAATGGAAACTTTTCCCTCATATTCCCATTTCCTTCCTTTTCTTCACCCAGACCTTCATGTTGGTTGAAAATAAGCAGGTTCTGTGGAACATCTTCTTCCCCTTCTTAGAGGAACTGAAACTCTCAGTGAACACTATTCAGAAAAGATTATCTTGCTAATCTTGTAATGTGAGGTATACAGGGAGTCATGCTGCTTGTGGTGCATCACAAGAGTGCTTGCAGCTACCTCTAATTGATCAAAGAATGGCCTCTTAATCAGATTTTCTACGCTTTGTCTGGGATCCCAGGCACTCTTTTTGTTCAGACTGAGTAGGGCATGCTAACTAAAAGATCCTGAATACTTAAGAGCTTCTAGGTGTCCCTAGAAATTTGTGTTTAAAAAAAAAACCTCTTCCTCTGGGATATGTGGGCGGAAAAGAGGAAGTGCTCACTATCTTATTCAGCAGCATTCAGATGCAGCTGGAAGTGATTAACTTCTACACCCAGTACTTTTTATGTCTCTGTGCAGCAGAAACTTAATTACAACTAAAATATGCAAAAGCAAATAGCTATTATGAAGATGGAAGCAACATTTTCCACAAGACCAGAAAAGAAGACAAGCCACAAAGAAAATCCCACACCACATAGTTTAAAGTGGATCATATAGGTTTGGTTGGTTTGGGGTTTATGTTTTGTTTTGTTTTTCCAGTCTTTCCAACTTTTTAACTAACCAGGTTTGTCAATAACAGAGCTCCCCTGGTTTTACAACTCATCTCCCCCCGCATCCCAACCCTCCCATCCAGCACCCTTACCCCTTAATTTCTGTGACCCAAAATTGCATCTCTCTTTAAGAAAAACATCCAAGACTGAAGGAAAATGGATATATATTTCAATTCAACAAGCTTTCAATTCACTTAGCCTCATGAAAATCTTTCAAGACTATATTAGCAGGCTATGCTGATTCCTGAAATTCCATAAAAATGATAATTCTGTAAGTTTTAGCAGCAACTAGGCAACAAAGAAACACAAAGCTGTAAACTGCTGTTAATCTACATTTTTCCTCTTATGTTTTTAGAAGTTGTTCTATAGAAACTTGTGTTATATAGGTGATGCATTTAAATACCAGAATTATGTCATTACATTGATTTATCTGGCCTCGTGTCTGATCTTGGGTTGTGATGACAATTCCATACAAAGATCAGCCTTCCCCAGTGTCTCATAAACATGTAAAACATCTACATACAGCACTTGCTAAGTTATTTTAAAGCATACCTCCCTGGACATAATAAAATAAAATGTATGATAAAGTGCTACTTACAGTGATAACACTGCTTTCTTTTTGTTTCTTCCCTATTACTCCTTCTTCTCCCCCCCCCCCCAAATTAGGGGATCAGCAATGTTTAAGCAGTACAAATGTCTGTAATTTGTGTAACTCACTGTTCCAGTACATACATCTATTCCTATAAAGGTATTTGATTATTGCCAGTAGCATCCCATATAGTTACAAATATACTTGAGAGAGGCATAAATAGCTTTTTTTCTTTGAGCAAAGCCAGAGTACATTTTAAAATGTATAACTTCCCACACACAACCCTTTTTATGTAGAATGGAGCAAACCTGTATTTGTACAGTAAGGTACAAAAGATGAGTGCTTTGCCTCAGAGCCTTACTGAAACTGAAATGGTTAGAAATGGCTTATTGCACACCTGGAATGATCTCTGACATGTATGGGAGGAAAGTCTCATCTGTATGAGAAACTTCTGGTATTTCAAGAAGATGCTAATGTAATTGCTTGCATTGCTTTCTAAACAAACACATTCCAAATAGCTTTTCCCACAGGCCCAGTGTTCCTTTGTGCTGTTTGTGTTGCATGGCCGCCCACTGGTGCTTGTTCAGGGCAGGCCGCACCCTCTGCACAGCTTGGTGTTCTGAAGCTGCACAAGTCCCTTGACAAACAGGGCACTGTGTGAATCCTCCACCTACTCCACACAGAGGGATGCCCCTACACTGCACTTGCATACCCAAACTCTTCTCATGAACAGTTGTTTGTGTGACTTAAACCTTATCTGTGTGTTGAAATGAGGAACGTTTGCCTTCTGTTTGTTTAAAAGTACATGCATGTATAATCTTTTATTTTCCTTCTTCCTGCAGGTGTTCCTTTTGATCCAGAGCGAGAAGATAAAAAGTGATTTTGTTTACCTTAGCTGGCTGGCTCGCTGCTGTGAGTCACTTTACTCTCAACATTGCAGAATACAGATCTTCCTCTATTGCGTCAGTCTTGGCAATCCACTTTCCTAATTGAATTTAATGTTGTAGGTGGATTCAGGACTATGAAAGTGAAAAGCTGATTGCACTAGTTATAGTGTGGGTGGTTATTGCACCTTTCATACATCTGGGTTTTATAAGCAATTACTGCTTCAGTGCACTGCTTTACAGTATTGTCAATGCAGCTTTGTCCTGACCAGTGACCCTTTTTCTTCTCAATTGTCTACTCAATTGCTTGAGTGAAGACTTTCTGTTTTAAAAGACTGAGTTACAACTCTAAAATGTTCAGAGTAAAACACAAAATAGAAGCATTCATACTGGGTCAGGCTCAAGGGTCTGTCTGCCTCCAAGGTTAGCCAGTGTCAGATGTCTAGGGAAGAGAAGAATCAGGCAAGCATACATGGTATTTTTCTTCCTACCATGTTACTCTACATGTTGTCCAAACTCCTGTGTCTGAGGGATATCCTTTATAATCTCCAGCATGTTTTTTTCTTCTGAAAACTCTTAGAAGAGTTCTTTCCTTGAATTTCCTTGAAGCCAGGAAACTTTTGCTGTGTTTAGTGCTCTCTAGCAAATCTTATTTACTTTTTCTGAACCAGTTTTTAAAACACTGCAGAGTACACCTCAGTACAGAGACAGCTGCAGTGCCATATACAAAATAGTATAGAAGTGGGCTTTTCTAAGGACTCAAGTCTGAGACTCCCCAGGCTAATTCGTTTTCCTTACAGTGCCTCTATGCAAAAGTGTTTTCTTATCAAACCATTTTCAGCAGTTATACCTGGAATGCAAATATGTATGCTTTGGGATGTTATGCCATATTGCAGATACAGTAAACATCTCCTAACATGGTCTTTCCAGACAGGCACATCACACATAGGGATGCCTATCTATGACTCTGTTTTAGGATGTGTCAGTTTATTTCCTTTTTCTTTAAGCTGCAGTACCTGATTCTGTTTGAGTGGTTTAGATATGAATGTTTTATTTGAATTTTTTATGGGAATGATGAATATAGTTATCTTTTTGTGTCAAGTATGTAAATTACTAACAGATCACATTATGATACATTAATGTCAGAGTACAATTAGGGATTGAGTCATAAACAATTCAATGCTGAAATATTTCCGAGGGGCAAAAAGTACCAGAGGTGCATCTTTTTCTGCATGACAGAATGTAATTTTTTGTTTAGTATTATAGTACTATTCCTACCAAATTCTTCTTGAAGAGAACGTAAAAAACCATTGGATTAGCACAGAACTGCATTGCTCTAGGTAGATAGATTGGTGTTGGAAATTGAGAACTGGCTGTTTACCACTGTATATGGTATCTCAAGCTGATGAGAGATAAATCCAATTTGATGTCTTGCTGCCTTCTAAATGAGAAGTGTCTATAAATTCTGTGATTTGGTGTTACATGTTTATTGTTGATTACCACCCATTCTACCTGCAACATAAGTATAGACACAGTGGGCACAAATATAACAAGCTAAACAGTCCCTTTTTTGAAAAAGCGCAAGACTCATCCATGTGTGAATAGCCAGGTACTCTCTGAACAGCTGTTAAGGCTTGAAAAAGAAAGGAAAACTTAATTTAATTTTCTTCTCTCCCACTGTTTGAATGAGCCTGGAATTACAAATACCAACCTCAGATTCAAGAGAATGGCTTCTTATCGCCAGGAAATAGAACCTTCGTGTTTAAACACCCTAGTAGAATTTCTACTCATCGAGATGGAAGATTCAGATTCATTTATTTCTAATTGTGTGTAGCAATGATGTTTAAACACCAATGGTTAACCAGATGGTTAAAGACCAATGAAAAATTCTAGTCATATATGCAAATTTAAAACCAGCACAGGATCTCAGGAATTTAGAAACATTTTTTCTACTAAATGTGTAATGATAAGTTTTGTTATGATTGGAGGGGCTTCAACCTCTGCCCACTCCTTTTGATTTGTTATGAATCATGGGAATTGAGTGTTTAGACTGACATGGGCACCAAGTATTAAAGACCTAAGTTTGGTGCCAATTAAGTTCTTTTGTGTGTAAGAACACACAGTCCTAAATCTTACCATCTAAATGGATTGCCATAGTTAATTGTCCTGCATAAAAAGCTCCTCTGATGCTTTCCATTCTGTTCCTTAATCACATCTGAAATCATGAGAGTTGCTCTTATTGCTTATCTGTGAAATATAAATTAAGATGTAAACACCATAATTATTCCTTTTGACATTGGTATTCTCTGCTGAATTGGCTGTTACCACTAGTAAGACAGAAGATAAGGAGAAGTTTCCCTTCCCAGCCTCATGCTCATGGCTGAGGCATGCATTTACATTAAACAAAGAAGTACAGGAATATCTGTTCCACCTGCCACTGAATATTGTGTGTGGCATATTCTTTTCACAATTCCAGCTTTTTCTTGTTATTGCAGATATTATGAATAAGAAACCACAGCTGGCCTGGAAGCTCTATCTGAAGATGGAGACCTCAGGGGACTCCTTTAACCTTTTGCAGCTCATTGCAAATGATTGTTACAAAGTGAGTTTTCTCTTTAGAGCTTGGTGTATGACTTGTTAATTCAGTGATTGTACCAACAGTCATTTTTTGGATACTTTGGATACTTTTATCATTGTCATGACTAGTGAACTTCTTTTATAACAGCAGGATGTCTAATAATATGAATGAGTTGGCAAGGATTAGTCAGTATTTTAACCTACAGGCCTTTTTGGTAGAGAACCCATCGATTAAAACATTGGTAAATTACTGCATGCTTGAGCTATCAAGAATGATAACAGTTTCTTCTCCTACTAGGGATTCATTATGGGTAGAAATGACAAAAAACTTGTAAGGAAAAAAATCTAGCATAGATTCAGCAAGATGCCTTGTGCCGCTATTTTTTTTTTAAGTCGGGACCGTATTATGTTTTCCTTAAAGCTTGTAATGGGAATGGGAGATACTCCTTGTGATCTCAAAAGCATTATTCTAAAACTGAAAGAATTATCTCTTGTACATCTTTCAAGTACTCAGTTACCATCTCACCCTAAGAGTCTAGTTGCTCAAGCAAGTGGCTATGCCTCTGGTGTTTCCCATAGATGCAATTTGTGAAAGCAACTTGACAATCAGACCTCATGTAAAATCTCTCTCTAGATCATTTAAAATCTCACTTAAATCAGTTGATTGCTTTGTCTAAATTCTTCTCAAAACCTTCTTGTCCTGATGAGGAGAAGCAGCTCCACATTTTGGATTTATCTAGAGCTCTTAAAAACTGGATTTATAGAACTGAATTTTGCAGCCTAATTATGTGTCTACATATGGCCATAAATGACTGCTCCAAAATTGTTACTTTAGTATTATAATTTGTCTTTCTACACTAGCAGCTGTTCGTACCTCTTGCACGAAATGGCAAGGTCCATGTTGTTTGATTTTATGTAGCATTCTTCAATTGTTTCTGAAACACTACATTGTATTGGAGGTCCACAGACAGCACCAGAGATGTAGCTTAAGAAAGCAGTTGCATTAGGCTTTGCTCGACAAAAAACACAATGAGCATGGATGGAACAAGGTCAACAGTGTCCTGAGACTTGGTGTAGCTGGATGCCTCATTGCTGTGCTGATACAAGTTGTTCAGTGAGGAAGCTGGCATGCAGGATTTCATCCTAATTTCTTGATCCTTTTTATGCAGTTGCCCATCTTGTCCATATGGGGAGCAGCACATGACTTGGGGTGAAGCATTTCCTACTTTTATGTCAGATAGAAGGATATTAAACCTGTACCTGCTTAATGGAACTAGATCAGATACTAATTTGGATAGATCAGTGTTCAAATTTTTCCTTTTAGCTGACACATCTGATACTGTTCTTACTCACTATCCTTATTCCCATCCATTTAAGTGTTTGTTAGTCACCAGTGGTTAAAATCAACATTTATGTGAAAAAAAGAGAATTATTACTCATCCTGTAGTACCAGTGTTTCTCTGACTAAGGTTTCCAAATGTAGCTCCCACAGGCTGCACTTTTTTCTCTGCAGGCTTCCAGCTACCAAAGGATGGGAGGTTGTGCTCAGTTTACCTTCTGTCCTCTCTCGTGGGAAGATGCTAGTTACAAACAACATTGTTATTCAGGCTTGCTCAAGTGGAGAACACTCATACAGCCCACATGAGATATACTGACTTCAAAAGCCACAGTTAATCTGGTCACTCCTTTTGCATTGACTGTTGCCAAGCAACTTGCTTCTGGTTCCCGATTACAAGTAGAGAACCTAAGGCAGAAAAGATAGGGTATACACTGGATTTTCCTATGCTAAGGAAAATTTTGGGTTATAGAGTCACTGAATCTTCTTTTGTACTGTACTGTACTGTAACAGTGAAGGAAAAAAAATAAAAAGTTGAACCCATTACATAAACAAATGTGTGACCATGTCTGCATGAGGAAATGTGGTTTCATTTTCAAACGTCTGGACTAGTTTGAGGTTGATACTCTGTCAAGGGCTTTGGTATAGTTGGTACAACACTAGATAAGGGCAACTCAAAAAAAAGGTGTTATAATACCACCTGTTTCCCCATTTCCCCAACTGAAATGTCCCTGTTCTGTGTCACTTGCTGCCTGCAGAAAAACAGGAAAATGCACATTGCTTCTACAACCTGCTGCTGATTTCAGAAAACTGAGCTCAGTGTTTTTAATCCCCTTCTGAAAGGTGGTCAGGAATAATGTTTCACTTTCTGTGCAGATGCGTCAGTTTTACTATGCGGCCAAAGCGTTTGATATTCTGGAGAGACTGGACAATAATCCTGAATACTGGGAAGGCAAGAGAGGTGCTTGTGTGGGTGTATTTCAAATGATCCTAGCTGGCCGAGAAGCAAAGTGAGTATTCTGTGTTGTATCTGAATTTATTCTGCTCTTTTCCTATTTTCAGCTAGCTGTAAGCCAGAATCATAATCTCAGCTTTAGGACTACATATCATCTTCCATTTTTTTATTGACCTTTCAGAGAATAGACACTCTGTCGAGAGGCTCCATATGCAGTCTTCAACTTGAAGTGTATCTTCCACACCAACAGTTATAGAATATATGGTGGAGAGTAACTTACCAGCAAGTGCTATGGACTATAAAATACCAAAATACATTAGTCATCATACTAGGAAAAGCTAGGTTATAAATGTAGTAGTATGTTCATGAACTGGGGGAAAACAACCTCGTTTCATGTGGATGGTGTAAGAGTGGAAAATTATCACATGACATTTTAAGGTGCATAGAACAGAACTAAGAAAACATTTACTCAACACTGTAGAGAGGACATGATTTCTCTAAACAGTGAGTAGACGAGACTGTGTTTTCATTAAAATTTGCTTTCTGAAGACACTGACCATCTCAGACAAATACACTTTTTTGGTGAAAGCTTAAAGGAAATCATCTGTGTTACTGATAGTTTTGTTTTCGGCCCATTTCACTGGATGGGGGAATGAGAGAGAGTAGTGAAGCTGTATTTAAGAACTGCTCCCTTGGGAATATTCTGCTGTGGTGCCAGATGGCCGTTGTCCTCTGGCCAAAGTTGCTGTTTCCTACATGACTGGTAGGTGTGTATCTTGGCTTTTACACCTTCCTTCTATTGACTTCTCTGCTGGAATAATCTCATTAACTACTATAACTTTCAAGTGTCCTTTTAGCAATCACTGCAGCAGATGCAGAAAAATACACATAGCTTGCCTGTTTTTCAAAATGTACAATTAAGCTCTTACTGTAAACTAGCTGGCAAACAGCGGCAGGATTTATATAGGTTTAATAATAATAGGTTTATCCCATTAGGAATGTTGATTTCCATGTTATTTGTGTTTATGTGTATTGTATTTGTGTATTGTGTTATGTGTAACATGCTTTGGCAGCATTAAGCTAGATGTTGCCATACTAAAGACTAGCAAATAACATTAAAGATTTTTTTTTAAGTTTTGGTTGCTCTGGGGAATTATTTTGCAAGAGTGAGGTTATATATATAAATACACACATATGCATACACAAAACTAATTACATTTTGCTGGTTTGGGTTTTTTTTAACTTATAATTTCTTTACAGCTGTACACAAGACATTTTCATTGGCTGCTTTTTTGTCTCTGGGATTGCATCTAGTGTGCATTTTAACGAGTTCCGGCACTGCAGATGAATGGACCTCTCTGTCTCAGAGGACCATGTTTTGTGAAATAGTTTGATGTGAGCACTTTTTGGTATCAATTTGGTCTAACCCTCACTTAAATCTTTGCTTTTCACCTTTGTAGAGATACTCTACGGGAAGTACTGGACCTTCTGAAGAGCACTGGTAATTCTCAAGTAGAATACATTGTTCGCATCATGAAAAAGTGGGCCAAGGAGAACAGAGTCCCTGTTTAAGTCAGTGTCACAAAATGAACCAGGTCAGTTGCTACTGTATGTCTGGCTGCAAGACAAGGGTCTTGGTTTCTCCTATGCCTTCTGGGTATCTCCTTCCTTGCAGGACTTTAGACATTCAAGCAGGTTGACCCAGCTGAGGAATAGTGTCTTGCAGTGAGATTCAAAACATTCAGCAAGTTGGTGGGTTTTGGTTTTTTAGTTAAAACTTTATTGGTGCTTTTTCTGTTGCACTACTCTGTTCCTCAAAGTTTCATTTTTTCAATAGTAATTTCAACTGTCCACAAAATCAAAGTGCTCCTCAAATGTTCCCCAGATTCCTCCACAAGAGTTACTGAACTGCATGGTGGGGGTTTTTTTCCAGCAAGCCTTCTGGCCTCTGGAGAAGAATCATTTGTTATGTGACTGAGACAAGCCTACTTCAGCAAGTGATGAAATGTGGCAAATAGAGATGGTGACAGTGATACTGCTAGGCACTATGGTACCAGATAATACAAAATATGTAACATAAAATCATGTAGTCATAAAATGGCTTGGGTTGGAAGGGACTTTAAAGATCATCTAGTTCCAATCTGCCATGGGCAGGTACACTCAGATCTGCTCAAGTTGCTCAGAGCTTCATCCAACCTGGCCTTAAACACTTCAAGGGATGGGCCATCCACAGCTGCTCTGGATAACTTGTTCCAGTGCCTCACCACTCTCATAGTAAAGAATTTCTTCCTGATACCTAAGCTAAACCTACTCTCAATCTGAAACCATTCCCTCTCGTCCTTGTGAAAAGTCTCTCCATTAGGACTTCTATAGATTACCTGTCTAGGGTAAAATACAAACCATATTCTGAGGAGTATCCTTTTCTGGATGCATTTCGATTACCAATACCTTAATTTGGGTGGGGGTTTTTTTGTCTGTAAGGATTGTTTTCTCTCTTATCATCTTTTTCAGAGCATGGAGACTGTGTTTTTCAATCTCGCTTTGAAATTTAACACTCAAAAAAAATTTATTCATGTTAATATAGTTCACATGAGAAATCTATTTAGTTTAGCAATCTGATGGATAAAAAGATCTTTTGAATAATTTTCTTCAGCATTTACCACTGTCATGAGCAATATATTCATTATACTTTTGGATTTATTATACTCTCCTGTTTTTTTAAGGAGAACAGTTCAGGGAATACATGATTCTAAGAGAAGGCAACAGTCGTGACATAAAAATGTGTTGCACATTTGTAGTAAAAAACATCTGTATATTATTTGTAACAGGAAACTTTATATTTTATAGATTTGTAAAATACTTAAGGAGTATTTTTTTATCTTTTGAGGGGAATTCAGAACACCATCTTCTCTACTGTCTGCACACTGATTAAAGCTCTTATTTGAATCTACAGTTGAATGTCTCATTGGTCTGTGTTGTTTCATACTGCAGAAGTTGAAGTAGTGTATTCATTTTGCTGTGGAAGAGGGCAGGTTTGTGGCTGGTTAAGTGCATGTTCATTAATCAGTCAAAGGCAAGCCAATGGCCTTGGTCCTGATCTTATGGTAGGTTGCTGAAACTAAGGCAGCTGGGTATATATCAAACATGCACACCTTTCTGCCATATAATGTGTCTGGTTTTACTGCTTTAAGCAAAAAATGTGGGTATCATCATTCAGGTGTCTACAAGTACATTGATGGTTGTGGTTACTTGCATTTATATCTAGAAACTGATCCATCACACTAGCAACAATGAGCCTTTCAGCAGGGGCAATGTTGCACTCATTCAAAAGAGGTGTGAAAGGAGCAGTATTTTCACTGAAAGCAGCTACAAAACACTTTTCACTTGTAAATGGCATTTTTCTTTTCCATCTCAGTTTAACTCACTTGGAAACAGATTGGGAATACAATTATGAATCTTGGTACAAAGCTTCAAAAAATCATGTTGGTGGCTTTGTAGCAGATGTTAAATGCATCTAATTACTCCCTTTATTGAAGATTAACCTGCAGGACAGCTGCAGAGCATCCAAATCCACTACAGACCATTTTACCTGTTGGTTGAATCTTCTGAAATAAGTGTGATTACTGCAGCATAAGAACTTGAGGGCCAATTTTAAATTCTCGTCTGTGACCAGTGAAGAAGTTTTTTAAAACCTCACCTTTATTTACTGTAGCCATAATGTCATAATGATACGCTAAATAACATGGGGTTTAGCACAGTGCATTTTATTGACTGGTAATAAAGCTTTTATCATTTGAGATATAACAGGGGACTGCAGGGCTTTGCCTTGAGCAGTGATGAAATAAGGTATTTTACATACTGTCTTAGCATTTAGGTCTTGGTAATAGAACTGATATGTAGGTACTATTAAAATGCAGAACAAGAAAAGTACTGAAATACTGGTGTTTATTTTATCTTAGAAATACATCTAGAATGTGTGTTCCATTGTTTAATCTGAGGTCATATTCAAAGAATAGAGATGAGAAGTTGCCTTAGCTGATACAGAAATGAAAGGTAGTAAAGAATAGATAAAATTTTATCTCTGTCCATTTCCATATTTCCCTAAACTGTGGAAATTTAAAGAGTCAGGGTACTCTAAATAGGATGTTTAGGAGTGAAGGTAGGTGTGGAGGAAAACAAGAAAAATGACCTATTAGAACAAGCAGTCAGTGAAGAATGCATGTGCAGAGTCAGGGAAGTGGGTAAATGTATTGAGTCAAGAGCAAGTGAGTGTACAATTGAAACAGTGGCATTTCGGATAATGTAGTAGAAGGAAGACTACGGCAGAAAGCAATTGCTGCATCATTATAATTTCAAGGAAGAGTATGGAAATTACAGTTAATTCTTATACTCTGAATAAGCATCTGATTCTGGAAAAATAAGCTACAGAGAATGCACAGAAGGCATTGTGCCAGCAATCATAGCATTAATAGTGACTAGCAGAGAAAGGCAAGCCCCAAACAGTGTGTAACTGCTTTTAATTGGGTGCTGACCCATTCCTGATGGATAAGAAAGTCAGCCTTGAATTAAACTTGTTAATACCTGAACAACAGCTTGACAGTAACATCTAAGTGAATTAAACTGGAGGTAGCAAGTTCACTGTGAGAGAAAAGTCATGTCACATTCCAGCTCTGGACTGTAGCAGGCCTTTAGGTTTATGTGGTTCCCTCAGCTTGAAGGTGGTGCATTGATTGTCGTAAGAGAGCTGTCGAAGCGTGAATGGGGAACTTGGCTATTAGGTACTCAGACACAAACAATTACCTATATGGCTGTTGCTACGTGTAGCTTCACTATATGGGAGCTACACATACATTGAAGAAAACGTCTAGATTTTGCCCACTGGTTTACTCTTTTACCATTTTTCCTCTGTATTATCTCCAGAAGTAACTTCCACTCACTTTTTTTGAAGTTTCATTTCCAGATTTCCCTCTTCCCTTTCAATCTATTCATTGCATGAAAGTGTTACCAGTAACCTTAAAATCAAGTCATTAATCAACTGCTAGATAACCTGACCTGACATTATATAGAGCAAGATGGTAGATTTCACCAGTGTTGAATCCAGTAGCTAACTTGACTTACCATAAAACATTTGCCAGAAAAACTTAAGAGTCCTAATTTGAAGACTGGATAATGAAAAATCCATAGTTTTATTTTGCAATTTATTCAAATGGTTAAATCACATTTGCTCTTTTAGAAATTTTATCTTAATTCTAAATTTAACTTGTTTAGCCTCTTCTAAAATTAATTCTTCCCGTGTTCATCATTGCTGTTAGCCACTAAAGCCTGGCATTCTTTGGTTTGGTTTGGTTTTTTGGTGGTTTTCTTTGGGTGCTTTGGGGTTTTTTTTCATGTTTAGGTATGCATAAAGTGCAGCAAGTCAATTCCTGTTTGTATGAAAGACAGCTTCCCTTGTAAAGGTGTTTTGCAGACTGGAAAACTGGCAGTTAGTTTGTCAACAGATTTTTTTTGAAAACGTGGCTGTTTAGCACTGGGCATAATTTATCACTGTATATAACATTGAAACATGCTTCTCCATAGTGCTGTTTGCTGTTCTCCTTCATGGGTACTCAAAGACTACATTCACCCTTTTTGCCATATTATCACAGGGGAACCTTGCATTAAACTGGTTCTTGACTGTGACATGACATCTAGGGTTTTTCCAGAACTGGTATTTTCCAGAATACATTCTATCCTTTGGAAGAGACGGTCTACCTTTTGTTCTACAAAAATACATTTGGTTCAGATTGGCTTCGTTTTCCAGCTTATGCAGATGACTCTGCATTACTATCTTACCCCACTAATTACTAGTCTGTTTCTCTGTAGCTATTAGTGCTGTTTTGCAGCTGTATCTGGGTCAAAAGGGGTCTTTTGGATCCTCCATACTTCCAGGATCCCCAAAACATTGTTATTGGTGACTGATGGCTGCTTTTCATCATTTGTCATTCTCAACTTATTTAACATTAGTTACTCTATTATGCTATTCTTCAAATTAGGTATATGACATCAGTAGGAACTGCAGTATTGTTATATTCAGCTAAACTTGTAAAAGATCCATGTCATAGGAGATACTTCATTCTTTATTAGATGAGCCTAATAGCATCCCAGAGAGACTGATAGAGTCCAGTTGCTCAAGTCCTTTTGCAGAATTTGAAACAACTCTGGTTTTGGCCCTGTAATCACATTTAGCCACACACTGAAAGGTTACCTTTGACTTTGTAGAGTTTAAACTTTCATTTGGAACAAATAAAGCAGGCATTTCACATCTCTGGGCAAGGGACAGCTCCTAAATTCCTTCTAGGTCTTGCTTAATTGATGAATTACACTAGCATCTATTTAAAGATTTAAAAATAAAAGTAATGTCTATATTTAGTAAGAGCTGCAACTTTTGAGAAGACACGGTGTATTCTTCAAATAAAAAGAAGAATTTCTGTTTCAATTCATGCTTAGACATAGAATTGTGCTTAGTTGCTCCACATTGTATTATTCTTAGTAATTCTTCAGGAGATTTTAAAATAATCCAGTAAAATAAATAATGGTCTTTAATATGTTTTTTACATTACATCTTCAAGACCCTGGGTCTACAGTTATTTGAACAGGAAATACGCTGTCTGAGAGTTCGATTCTCAGATACAGCCGAAGCGAACTAAAAAGTTGGATACTATGTATGCTGTTGTGTCTGAATTGCACTTCCATGAACCTAGGAATTGCACTGAGTTTTTTGCAGTCCTTAAAGCACACTTTAAGCTGGTCCTTAACTGGAGATGATTGATGAGCCTTAGACTCCACCATCTGCTCCTTGATCACTGTAAGCAACTTCCGTGTGGTCAGTTCCGTGAAAAAACACACAGCAGTGCAGAATTATATAAGGTAACATTTTAAGATTACATGTAATAATGTTGACATTGTTTACATCATGTAAAAAAGAACCATGCTCAGATTCCAACAGCTGCATTGCTCATTGTAACAGCTACAATTTTCTTTGATGATTTTGTCCTTCTTAAGCATGATGGGATCATTATGCCTGTCTACTCTAAAGCTACTCAAAGTCTTTTTCTTGCCTTACATTAATGGGTGAGGTCATTACATGGGGAGCCACTACATGACAAAACTCAATATCCTACTTTGCAGAACTGGTAAATTAACTCATATCACATGATGTCATTGTATCTCATGAATCCGTGAGTGAAAGCTGTCTCTAAGAAAATGTTACAAAAATTAAATTACAAAACCCGATAAACCAAGTCATAAACTGCCTGGTATATTCCCATACCGGTGATTATCCTAGTGTTTTCATTCTACCAATTCAGTCTTACTTTTGTCGGACTTATTCATGATGCCACATGTGCTGAACTTAGTCATTACTGAACAAACTGAGAAGCTGTCTATATAAAATTATGGTGGTTTTCCCCAGCATTTAAAGGCAGAAGAGCTATTTTCTGGTCACAACAAAGTAATTTCTGAGGCAGGCTTTACAAGACTCCCCACTCAGTTTAGCCAGTTATTCTCAAGCAGGTTTCATCACTGTGTCCACTTTTCATTCTGCACGTTCTCGTTCCCTACAGAGTATTTTCCCTTCCCATCTACCCATTAATGTGATGGGCCTTACAGGACTACCAGACTACTGGTAAAGTACTGCTGTTTTCCACTTTTCCCTTCCTCACCTCTGAGCATGACTTGTCTTGCTCCACTTCACAGGCATTCAAGGCAAGATATTTTCAGATTTGTAAAATGCTAAGTACTGTGGAAGACTAGAAATCAGCATGACACTAAGAATAACTCAGTCTCTTAAAACAGTGAGGGAGTGTTCAGATAAGAGTAGACTGTACTATTACTTACCAATGTCAGGGGTAATTCTTTTAAGGTCAGAAAAATGACATTTGAAATAGAACTTATACAGAAAATGTAGCTTGTTTTCACAAGCATTTCTGGTATGTAGTGTCTTCTCTATTCTTAAATTTGTCATTTCTATTGCTCCTATTCTACACTTGCTTTAATATGCTCAGAAACTTCACACTTCATATGTCTTCTCAAAATACAACTTGAGGTGGAAAGAAAATAGTTTTATAAAATTTCATTTGTCTATTTAAATTATTCATGTATGGAAAATCAGTTTTCATATGTAATTTTTCAGATGCTATTTTTAATGCTGTGGCAAATGAAAAGCAGCTTTGTGTTGAATCTGCAAGTTCAGTATGTAGTTAATTCTCGGTGATAAATATGTGCTTTGCTTTTTTGAAGGCAATTTGGCTTGGAAATAAAATCATGGAAGTATGAGAATGCTGAACTGCACATGCAAAGTATTCTTCTGACTATTCTGATCGTAAGCTTGTATGAATGTTAAAAATGCGGTAATTTCTTTATGTGATCACCCTCAGCTGTCTGTGATAACGTGACTTACCTATGTGTGGAACTTATATAAGTAGAAGCAGTTTCCAAAGTGCTGAGAGGCATTAAAACACCTGGTTAGGAAATTAGAGTTTTGGTAAAATCAGTCTGAAAGTGAAAGGAGGAACAAGAAAGAAAAACATTTCTTCAAGGTCACAGCCAAATATTATGTTGTATGTCTTTATAACTTCTAGAAGGTCGCTTTGCCATCTACATATATGTATTACGTGAAATTCTCCTTGAATGAACCGGGGGATGAACGTTCCTTGACAGTTGTTGCCTGAACAGTAACTATAATAATTTCAAATATATTACAGTATTTAATAAAAATAAGTTTCCTATGATTATTACAATATTTATATTTCACTAAAAACTAGAAAATATCACCATGGCAAGTGACCAAGGCTCCTCTAGCCAGCAGTCTGCCTGAGTCTGCTCTCAAGGACACCGAGAGTGTTTGTCTTGTCCTAGGTCAGCATCCACAAGAGAAACCCTGAGCGAGAGCAAATCTGTGGCACATTACCTTTTGTACTTCTGAGAATTACTTCCAGACTCTCTTACCTCATTAAACAGCATTACTACTGCTTTTAGTGTAGAAATTGCAATTGAAACTGAGAACTCCCTACCCGTGTAGTCCTCCTTACTCGTGTTACAGGTGGGTGGCAGAGCTACAGGAAATCATGACTCATATCCTTGTGTGGCTTTCATTACTACTGGGAGAATAAAACCGGCAGACAACAATACAGAGATAAGACAATAACCTGACTCCAAAGTTTCAGACAGCCGGGTAATCTTCGGCTGCCTCCAGGGGTGCTGGCCTGATGGAACAGGCTTTTCATCTGGAGAGAAGCATCCCATACTTTAAAGTATCTTTCTTTGCCAGTTCATTGAAGTCTGCTGCCTTTCTGTATACTTGTATTTTTAATGAAAAAAGTGTGTGTGTGTGTGTGTGTGTGTTAGTGTGTGCATATTACTGGGTACACCTCTACAAAATCCCTTCTGTGCTTAATTCTGATGTACCTTTCTTGCTATTCTTTTTATCTACAAAAAAAAAAAATCCAGGATTTCAACTAAAAGGTTATTTTAAAGAACCATTGAATCATTCAGGTTGAATCCAATCACTTACTCAGAAGTATCCTGGCTAAGCCATGTCCCTAAATGCTACATCTGCATGGCCCTTAAATACCTCCAGGGAGTGTGACTCAACCACTTTCCTGGGTGGCCTGTTTCATTGCTTGACAACCCTTTTGATGAAGAATTTTTCCTAATACCCAATTGAAACCCCCTTTGGTGCAATTTGAGGTGAACTTTATCTTGTCCTATTGCTTGTTACTTTGGTAATTCAGTGGCTTTAATTTTCTTGTGATCACTTAGAAGGTAACTAATTTTTTTCCCCTCTGTTTTTTCTTCCTTCTTAGAAAAGTAAAGACTAAACCTGCAAAGAGGAATTTCTTAGGGATTCACTGCTTGGCAGAGAAAACATCTCAGGGGCTGACACCCCCAAATTAATGTCATTTAAGACAGTCCACACACCACCTGCAATCGTTACTACTGTAGAAATTTACAGCTTACTTGTCAAACCCAACTGAGTTCACCCTTAACATTAGGAAAGCTTAAAGATAAAAGTTGCATGTTTGCTCTGACAAGAAATCTTGACACCAGAAGCAGAAACAATTATTAAAAAATAAGATGTAACTAGAAAAGTGTTCTTATCTTGTTATTTACAATTGATTTAGCTACCATTATCCAAAGGAACAAATGACCCGTGTTCTGCTTGGTAAATGCACCTATTTAAGAGCTGATGTTTAATGTCTTAATATTTCATCTTCTCTCCAGGCTCAAAAGATGTTCCCACAGTAGCTTCTCCAAGCAGCTTGCTCTTCCTTGGCAAGGATGCAGTTCTTCTTTCCTTTTTCTCTCACTGCTTTTTCTTCCTAACTTGCTACTCCATCTAAACAGAGCACTTGAGGCTTTGAATTTTCTCTGAGATTCCTCTAAGTCAACAGTCTTATGCTATTTATTAGCTTAAAGAATGTTACAATGTTCTGTAGGGCATAAAAATCACCAGGCATTCAGCACTTGTGTCAGCTTTAAATTTCTCATTGGAAAATTCTTCTGAACAGCACAGATTATAGATACCCTAACACCCCCACCTTTGGTTGAGGAACTCACACTACCATGACACATCCCCTCCTGCAAATCCCTTTACATCTTTCACATGAAGACTTGCCCTAATTTCTAGCTTACATGAGATAAAAACCAACATTTTGTTTTCATCAGCTACCTCCAAGATACACAGTCATGCCATTTATGTTGTCCTGGCACACAACATGGTGTTGGAAGACCACTCCTCATCTCAGCAAGTGAGCAAAAGATGCACCTAAATCCACTTCTAAGGGTAAAAAGCATTTCCAGTTACAAGAGCAGTAACTACTTTTTGCATAAAAATTGTTGCCATTCTTAAAACTTCCTATTGACATTGAAACCTTGCACGTTTCATCAGGTTTGTTCAAAGCTTTTCTTGAAGCTCTGGAGAGGAGTCCAAGTCTCTCTTAGGCTCACATTCTCCAGTAAATGAGGTTTGAGCAGTTCACAGGGAGCAAATACCAATGTATGGGATAAAGTTCATTATCACAGTTCCTCTGCCTTGAAATTGTGACAAATGATTATTACTGCCCTGTCAAAGGATATCCTAATTACCTGAAGCTAATGCACGCAGCCTTCCTAGAGTGAATCTGGCATTTCTCTACCTGCCTACAGTCCTTCCAAACAGTTTACTTCACTGAAAAGTGTTCTTCAGACTTCTCAAGGCTGTGGCAGAGCTGCTGCTAACAGCTCTTAAGTACATGTGCCTGAGGAGAGAAAGCTAGAGGTATATTCTTCAGAAAACAGTATTTTTACTTAAAAGAACAGTAATAAAAGTATGAGGGGGAAGGATCCTGCAGATAAATCAGTTTTCCAAGTTGTATGAAGGGCATTGGTGTTTCATTTTGGAAAGAAAGAGTGGGTATATTATTCTTTGATTCTGGATCTGGCAGGGCGCAATTTAGTAAAGCTGTAAGAGGGAAGAGAAGTTTAAAAAAAAAAAAAGCACCCTTGAATTCAGAAATCCTCATTAAACAGAAAACCAGCAATGCTAGCCATGTTGTTGGTGCAGTGGATTCTTGTGATGCAGCAGCAGTTCTAGTAAAAGCTACACAAACACCAACCTACCTGCAGCTGTATCATCTCCTGACACAGCAATGGAAGTTGCAGCTGCTGTGGCAGCAGTTTCAGTGAAAGTACCACAAGGATCAACAAGATGTGTGCTTGGACCGTAAGAAACCAAGGATATAGTGAGGAAGCAGCCGATGGTAAATGAGGATATTCTCACAAAAAAAAACCCCAAACCAAAACCCACACACACAAAACCTACAACAAAACAAAAACCAACCAAGCCTAAACCTGGTAGAAGTGTCTTGGAGACTTTTGAGTAATGGAGATGTGACTACCCCTGCTATGACCTGGCTGGCACTACAGCTGCTGCCTCTAATGTAGATCCCAGTGCTCACCTTAAGAAAAGAATAAGCTGCCTTCCCATGTCACCTAAGCTTATTGTGTAATATTATTATACAAGCAGAACATGTTTTCTCCTGCATTCCCATCCAAGGACAACAGGCTTATAGCTCGTGGAAATAAAATAATAGCCTTGGAAGCTGAAAGCAAGCTCCCCAGAGACAGATACTACTGATAATAAGGACAGCTCTGTTTTCCGATGGGACCCTGGGCCTGCTGCTGTGGGGTGTCCAGCCCAGAGGAAGCTGCACAGTGGCTTCCATGAGGTCCAGGAGAGCAGCAAGCGCTGGTCTGAATGAAACAGGGTACAGCTGACTACCACAACCAACAGTAACAGCCCAAAAGGATGAGAGTGCTACAGACAGAGAAGCCAGCCCAAAGCAGAGCAGGAGGATCCCACCTGCACTAAGGTAGAGGCCTCTGTGGTATGTTGGTCTGTCTGTGTTGTTTTCTGTATTTGAAACAAAGTCAGGTCAAGAAATTGCCACTCACTGATGTGGCTGTAGTTCCAAGCATCCAGTTTGTCTGATCTACTCATACTGGCTTTCATCAGTGAAATAAAAAGCAGTTTCAATATCACCTCAAAATTACTTTCTTTGTGCAGTTGTTACTTTTTTTTTTAAACTCTTAATGTACCTTTCTGTGTCCTTCAGACTACATACAAAGGGAAGGAATCTGTATTCTATGTTGGACTATTTTAGCATGGCCATATCCTGACAGAAAGCACAGTAACTGACAAAACATCTCTAATTACTTTATAGAAATTATATTGTTTTTATTTGTGTTGCACTGACAAGTGCAGCACATTATACTATGTACAAACAATACCTGCTGGATGGAGCTTAAATGCCAAAGAACAAAACAGGTAGCAAAACAGAAAAAAAAAGATGGATAAATTACAAATCTAACTCCTCTTGAAGCTGTTTGAAATAGCACAAGCCTGGAACTCTTCTGGTGTATTCAAAACCAAATTCCTTGAGAGCTTACGATGTAGTGAATTTGGTTGTTTTCTTTTCCGAGTGGTGTGGATACAGTATTCTTGCTAGCAGCAATATTGTATCCACAGAGTGGTTCTAATGTCTTGGACCAAATGTAACATTAACATATTCCAGTAACTACTATGCTTGGATCCGCTGCCAAGTTTCTTTCTGATTTAGTTCAGATGCTCAGATCCAGAGCAAACTTCACTTTAAATTCAAAGATCCAGAACTACTGTTTGTCTAGTTGCATAAACAAGTGCTAAGCCTTATAAAAATACGATGTGCATGCCAAGATGCATAGGGGTTAGATAATACGGAAATACGAGGGTTTCTTTGTCTAATTAAACTCCTAGGAGAAAGGAAGAGAGGGCATATGAATTACTATTTCATAGTAACCTTAGATGTGAAAGGCTGCTTCTAATATCAAGGTCTGCAATCTCAGAACAAATGGCCACCTGAAACTCTTTCCAAGAACTACTTCTGGTTTTCTCTGTAACCCTACCATGGGTCAGATGATTATTGTTCCTTTCCAGCTTATTTTTTTCCTACTTAAAAAGCATGTTAAAAATCTGACCAAGATGTGCTTCCAGGTGTATCTACACTAAAAAACAATATGAAGCACTGGATTCAGATACTTGTAAAACTAATTTTCTTGTGGAGTACCTGCTCTCCATTGATTACTTCTGAATATAGTCCCCTGTATCTTAGGGGACTGAAAGACAGAATGGAGTTTTACAATGGATACTTAAAATACAGCTTATCTTCATCACTTTCCGTGGATATATCGAAGTATATATTATCTGTGAACAAACTACCTGTTGTATTCTTCTTGTATTTATTTCAAGGTCTGGTCTCCCATCTGGTAATCGAAAACAAGGTTCAGCAGAGCTGCAGAAGAGCCTGTGACTTCCACATAAGATTTCTGTTTAATGTGCAATAAATTGCTCTTTTTCTGAGGAAAGGCCCCTTTTTACCATCACAGGATTTAATGGCATAGATGACACAGAAACTTTGATGAGAATCAGAATCTTCCTGGCAGGGTCCACAGGTCTGGAGCTTAGGGATGCTCACTCAGTTTGAATCCAGAAATACATTGGCTATTATGTGCATCAGCAGATAGCTGTATGAAATTCTCAACAGGAGAAAAGTGCGACGACTGAATTATTATGATGCTGAAAGTCAAAACATATTTGAGGAATACATCCACCTCTACCAAGCTTGCTAGTCATACCACAACATGCAAGGCTTTAAGATAAAACAAGTCCCTTAGACTATAAAGCTCAACAAAATTTCAACCTTCAAAAGGAAAGTTTACATTTCTCAGATCAGGTCAGTCATTCCAGTGACTTGGCTGCTGCAAGCAGTGTTCTGGAATGCCCTCCATTCCCTGTTAGTTATGTTATAACTTTCAGTAACATTGTTCTAGTGTCACAGATCTCTGGAGTCTAGACGAAATTAACAAGTCAAGTCAAACGACTTCCTATGCAAGAGGAACACATCAAGCACAGTGATGCATGCAATTTGAAAAGTGGAGTAATGTGATGCACAGAGTAGTCTGTTATAATTATCCTGATGCCTTAGGTTTTAACTTTCATATTTTTCAAATTCTGTACTGCTTAGTGTGTAACTCTGAAGTTTCTTGTAGCCTGTTAATATCTGCTCTCTCATGCTAGGTAGACATAACAAAGCCTCTCCGGGCCTGCTCTTCAAGGACACCTAGACCATCCTAGGCCCAAAAAGTATAAACCAAAGAGCCTCTAAGGGGGAAAAGCGGAGGGGAAATTACATCATTAAACTGAAGCTTTAATTGGAGAATTAACCCTGCTATGCAAATGAACCAAACCTATAAAAGTGTGAAGAACTCATGACCTGTCATCCATCTTGGGGTCCATCTTGGCAGTAGCCTCTAGCTCCCCAGGGCGTACCTTTGAAGGCCTTTCAAATAAATACCTACTTTTATTCCCTTACTCCTGTCTAGTCTCTGTTTCTAGGAGGCCTCTTAAGGCATCAATCCAAAATAATAGACAGATGTAAATTGTTTGCTTTGCGTGAGTACATTTTTTAAAGGAGAATAAACCCACTCCTACCTAGTATTTCTGAGACTGAAAATATGCCCCAAAAATGGTAATGTCTTTTTCTCTGCTCCAATGAAGCTAGAGGATACAATGCTCATGATGTTCATAAGCTTCCTGAAACTTCACATTGCCTTGGTGGCATGCTTCCATCTGGAAATACCAGCCATCAGTCTGTCAAAGTAGGTGGTGACAGACTGAAACACTTGCAGTATTTGCAGGCAGCTCCTGCTCATGAGGGAAGTCTCGCTGCTGCTCAAACCCTGCCTTCCTTGCGTTGTCCCCTCTCTCTCTAACAGCTCTTTTCCAACAATCCACAACTGCTCCCTGCAGCCAGAGCTGGTACTCTACAGACCAGGCATGGCCGCTGAACAAGCTCCCTGTCCCCCCAGGGCAGACCGGCACCCCAGGCAGTGGCTGCTGTTCTGTAGGAACAGGCTGCGATCAACCCCGTACGGCACGGTTTTGTCAAACTCCGATGTCCTCTTGCTGTTCCACTCAGCGTGGGCTGATGCCACCGAGACACGGTGCGTCCGCGCCGTTCCGGCTGGGAACGGCCGCTCTCCCCGCACGGGCGGCTTTTCTCTGGTGATTGACCCGCAGCCGCCGACTTCTAGGGACCTCAGCGGACCTTCCCCTCAGCAGGCCCGCAGCCTCCCTACGCTGCCCCGGGAGGACGAGCGCTGCGCAGCCCCCACGGCCGCGGGCTCGGCGTGCGCATCGCCCCGGCAACCGGGGGCGGGCCCGGCGCCCGCGGCGTGTGGGCGGTGGCGGCCGCGCTGACGTCCGGGGGAAGCTGAGCAATAACAGCAGCGACGCGGGCCCGGCTGCGCCTGCGCGGGCTGCGGGGCTACTCTATTTATGTGGGGGGGCGCCAAGATGGCGGGGGCGGCGAGGAGAACGTAGGGGTAGCTCCGACCGGGCGGCGGAGCGGGGAGGAGGGAGAGGGAGGAGCCGGGGCCGGTGGGAGGGAGCGCGGAGAGCGGTGTCACCGAACGTGTGAGGCGGGGGCCGGCGGACGGCGGGCGGGGGG